>NW_006912895.1:3152398-3473678 GCF_000585585.1 Capronia coronata CBS 617.96 | reverse complement strand
ATCTAATCCCCATAGCTCGAATTCGGACCAATGAAACACATGTATGTTTTGATGGGAGGAAATGTCACGTGTGAGCGGAAGAACCATTAATCCGTGGAAACAACACGCGTTTCTCCAGATTCTAACGGAGGGCGGCCGGCCGAAACACCACGCGATTCGCCATGTTATAATGTCTGGAGGGTGACACGGTCGAATATAGATAGGGTGACACGGTCGAATACAGATAGGGTGACACGGTCGAATACAAATAGGGTTCTCGAACACGACCTGAAATTGACGCCACATCCAGTTCTCCGTGCGGGCATTACAGTCCTACATATATCTTGAGTTACAGGACCTCATCACAGCCATACAACTCGCAGGGCTAATTTCGTTTCTCTTGAGAAGGATCAAAGTCACCCAAGGCGTCAGCTGGCACACCGTGCAAATATTGTAGAGGAGTCTTGAACTCGACGAAACCAATATTGGGACTGGACAGAGTATAACCCAGCGCTTTTTGGGCGGCGTCACTCCAAGATAGAACGTCATCAGCTGAGTTTGCCAGATAGATATTCTCCTCCTGCCGCAAGAAGCCTCTGGTAAAGAAGAGCCCGTGGACAATTCGCCTCTCATTGTTAGTTATATTCGCTCCTCCCGCGTGGTAAAGGCCACCGAGCATGATCCAACAGTCGCCGGCTTCCATTTCAGCATAGGTAGCTTCCTCCACCTTTGGAGCCCGGTCAGATCCCCAGAGATGGCTTCCCGGAATGGCCAGAGTGGCCCCGTTCTCGATGGTGGTCTTGACCCCTGCGACCAAGAAAGCCATTTCCACATCGGTACCGATCTGGTAGCCTGTCTGTGTCTGGTCCGGGTGGTGGACGTGGTAGTTTTTGTCGTCACGATGCAGACGCTGTGCCTTCCCACCCGGTCCAATGTCGAACGTGACTGCGATGGAGCAGACAGCCTCGCTGGTGTATGTGTGCTTGGTCTCACCATAGAAGTTGGAGGTGGTCTTGTCCACGAATTTGGCATTACAGGCCCGAATCAAGGGGTCGACCAGCCATTTCTCTCGTACGGTTCTGCTGCGCCCAGCCAGGTTTGAACACCGCCGAGTTTCTGGCGGAAACAAGTCCCCCTAATGTAATGTGAATTTCGTGAGACCTAAGAGGAGAGCCGCTAAGAGCTTACCTTCCAAGGAACGTCGGCTTCAAGGTAGGGCCGCGTCTCAGCATTGACCTGTGCAACTGTAGCTGCATCTGTGAAGTTCTTCACGATACAACATCCATCTTGGGTAATGGCATGAAGGATACCGCCCACATCGCATCGGTCGATTCGCTGCACCGTTGGGATCTTAATAGCCATGGTTACGGCAAAGAAGACTTGGTTGAACTGTACAAGACCAACGTAGAGGTATAGCACAGCTTACAATCATGTTATAATCCCTTGGAATAGGGCTGACTTATCATTGCCCAGACGGATCTCGGCGACCACTTTCCTCGTGCCGATAAGCCCAGACTTCGGTCCTAACGTTCTTGGGATCGCGCGGCCGATTGTTACCCTTTTGATAACAGCCTATCTGCATATCTGTGCCACCTAACGTTTATCGCCGGTCTTGAAGCCATAGATTCGAAGAGATTCATGGCCTACCTTGGTGCGAATACCTTGAAAATCTCGCCGACAGCCATTTGTTGTTCGGGTAGGCAGGCCGTTAGGAGTAAACCAACCTTGGAATTCGCGAGTTTGCCTTCTCCGTAAGGACTTGAACCACCAAATGTGACAAATCCTCGAATATCTATTCGTATATCCAGCCGGCCTTCGACAAGTCAGGATCCGGGAATTCCCCGGGTTCGTGTGTTACTCTTTAGGAGGCCATGTGGAGCCCGCAGGGGTCGATACCTTATCATATCAAAGTGTTTATCATATCACATCGATGTTTATCCAGTTCGATCCTATCGGCCAGAGATACGAAGAAACGGTCTCTATTCGTCCTGATGGAAAGGAGATATCAAATGAGTCCTTGCAATGGCGATATGGATAAAGACATAAAACCTCACCTCACTCGCTGCATCGATGCCTTTGAAGTTCTATTCGACTTGATATCCACCATCTACACTCAAGACAAAGGCCTGTACCACCATCAACACCAATAGCAGCAACCATGTCTGGCATGGTAATTGACTCTGGAGAGAAAAAGGGCGGCGTCGGGCAGGACATGGTGACTTTGGACCGCACGCCCAGCTCTTTTGACCAGGGTGAAACTGCTTCTCTCGAGAACAGCTTCGGAGAACTTCATCGTGATTTTACACCACGACAAATTCATGTATGTTATGGTTCGTCCTTTGGCGCTGTCGTGTCATCTATCACTTGCTAACCGCCTTACCAAGATCATCTCTTTGGGATCAAATGTCGGAAGTGGACTCTTCATCGCCACTGGCAAAGCATTGGCAACTGGGGGGCCGGGCACTATGTTTTTGGCATACTTGATGGTGTGCAGCGGTGTGTGGGCCAATCTCCAGAGCTTGGGCGAAATGACAATCGCCTTTCCCACCTCTGGCAACTTTGTCGATTTTGCCGGTCGATGGGTTGACCCTGCTCTGGCCTTTGGGGCGGGGTTTGCTGAATGGCTGGGTGAGTCGAACCCCTTTCCTCTCCTCTCTTCTGACCGTTCCATCTTTTACGGGATATTGATCCAAACTCCGAACAGGTTGGACTTCAGTGGTTGCATCCGAAGCCGGATTCTTCGTTGTCTTGGTGAACTATTGGGCTGAAGGAGTAGTGCCACAAGCTGCTCTAAGTATGTTCTGCGACCCTTTCCCATCTCTGAAGCCTGCCTTTATCGATCTGACAATTATAGTAACCATCTTTTTGGTGATTTGCCTCATCGTGTTCGTGCTGCCTAACAAGGCATTTGCGTGGGTACAAACCTTCGGGTCCATGGTCAAAATTATCCTCTTCCTGCTCATCGTCGTGCTCTCGTTGGCTCTCATCGGTGGTGCAGGGCCGACTGGATCTGTGCATCACGGCAGCTACTGGACCCATGGAATGGCCTTTCAAAACGGTTTCGCGGTGAGTTTGAGCACTCTTCTCCCGTTTTTTCTTTCCTTAGGACAGACAGAGACTCATAATATCTCCACTCACGAACAGGGGTTCGCAAATTGCGCCATCCTAGCCATCTGGGCCGTAGGGGACCAAGTCTTCATCGGCGTCATGGGCGGTGAAGCCAAGTCGCCGCGATTCTCTATGGCGCACGCATCGAATCTGGTGCCCATGCGCACTGGGTTCATGTACATGACGTGTGTGATCTTTATCGGCTTGCTCGTCCCCAGCGGTGACCCTCGCCTGCTCGGCGGATCAGGTGCGGCGGCTTCGCCCTTTGTCATCTCGGTCAACGAGGCTGGCATCAAGGGTCTCCCGGACCTAATCAACGCCTGCATGATCATCGGAATCGTCGCAATCGCTCTAGAATCTATTTATCTGCCATCTCGCATGATCCGCACTATGGCTCTTCAGGGCCTGATTCCATCATACTTGGGAAAGTGTGATTCTCGTGGTCAGCCCAGATGGGCCCTGGCAATTACCTCTGTCGTGGCTGTCGTCTTCAGTTATATGAGTCTTAGTGGTGAGTCTTGTTCTTCTCTCCTGTCCCCCTCTCTCAGTCAACCCGTACGGTAAATGATGGCCGAGTATTGCGCAATACGAAACCTGTCTACTGCAAGGTCAAAAATCATTTTTTTCCTTTTTCCTTATTTCAATCTTGGTAGGAAGCTAACCGCCCGTGCCTTATAACAAAATAAGGAGGTGGATTGACAGCGTTGAACTGGTTCATCTCCATTACCAGTGCATCATTCTTCTGCAACTGGGCCATCATCGCTTTTACCAACTTCCGCTTCCGACAAGCTCTGCGTGCGCAGAATGACAAGATCTTTAACCAGACCTACGGCTGGGAATCAACCCTTTGGCCTCTGGCTCCAGCTTACTTGATGGTCATCTCGCTTATGCTGCTTATTTGTTTGTTGTATCTATCTATCTCACCAATTGTAAGTTCTCTCTCCATCCTTTTGACCATCTGCCCCTATTATATTTGCTGACTTACGTGTCTTCTCCTTTGCACACAGGGTGCCAGCTTCACAGCCAATAACTTTTTCCAATACACCATCGGACTGATCGTCATCGTCGTCTTCACCCTGGCCTACAAGATTCTGATGCGCACCAAATGGCAAGATCCCGCCACAGCCGATCTGGTCAGAGGTCGCCACGTGATCAGTGTCGACGAGTTTCGCATACTGGATGACTATTATAGTCGTCCTCTGTGGCGGCGTATTGGTACTTATGTATCTCTCTGGTAGCAGTTATTTAGGTCTGTCTTATTATGAGAGGTAATTTTTGCAAGTTAGGATGGAAGAAGGCGGGAGAATGGGAGATGAAGTTGGAAATGGAGATATGAAGATAACCAATAGCCAGATATAGGCGTCGAGGCTAGAATTGCGTCTGTGATTCCACTTCGTAGAGAAACTGAGTGCCCTCTTTGCCGAGTGCCAGTACCCGCTCCCTCTAGAATTGATAAAGAACATCACATCACGTCAGCAGTGGTGCCCATCTCTTCGCGTCAGACAGAAGAACTATATCAAGGAGCCAAGGATCCAAGGAGCCAAGACAGCCACTTAAGCCTTTTTCTCGCTCTGGTTCTCAAGCTCAGTCTCAGTAATGGTGACAGCCTTGCCCTCGATCGTCTTGAGTCCTGCAGCATTGTGGTCCTGAACTTCGGTGAGTCTAGCCCCAATGCCGTGACAAACATAGCCCTTGAATTTCCATGCAGGAACGTTGTTCTGGAACATCTCATCCAGTTCTTCCAAGCTGCGGTTGGCACACTCGGGCACACAGAAGTAGACAAAGAATATGGCCAATAGCGAAAAGGAGCCATAGATGAAGCCGACCTTTGCATCCAGGTTTCCGGGGCTCCCTTGGACATATGGGTTGATGTAGCTGACAAGGAGGACGGCGATGAAGCTGAAAGTCGAGGCCAGACTGATTGTCTTCTCACGTAGACTGTTCGTAGGAACCTCTGCCGTGACAATCCAGACACAGGAGCCCCAGCCAAGATTGCCGAAAAAGGACCAAATCAGCATGAGAGCCAAAAGGAATTGGGCCATTCCGCCTGATGGTGTCGTATAGCCGGCAACACCCGCAACCACCCACAGCGCAATCCACATGCCGACAGCAGAGACAATGAGTAATGGGCGACGACCGACCTTATCGGCAAGGTAGAAAGCAAACATGGATCCACCGATGGCCATTGCGTTCCGAGCCATTGCACTGCCCAAAGGGTCGGTAAGGCCAACTTGCGCGAAGAAAATAACACTGTACGATGTCATGAATGCGTTGCCTGATAGTTGCTGCAAGACCTGAACACCGGTGGCAATCATCAACCGACGGCCGTTACTGCCCTTGAAGCAGTCGAGGTAGCTGGTTGCCTTGTGCAATTCTTCCTGTTCAGCGACAGCCTGCTGGGTCAGGACCAGTTCTTCGTGAACCTCCTCGTCTGTGGCAACACCCTTTCGAATGTATGCCAGAGCCTTTTCGGCTTCCTCGTGACGGTTGCGTTGGATCAACCAGCGGGGAGATTCGGGCACCAGCCACAAAGCACACAGCATGATCACTGGAACTATCATCTGGAAAACAAGGACTATCACGCAATCAGTATGGCCCCATCAATGGCGCAAAACTTCTTACCAGTTCTCCACGACCAAGCACTGTTCGCATATGTGCGCATAGTGTTGTGGCAAATGCCCTTGGCAATCAGGACACCAATCATTTCCCACCACGAAAAGAGATTCACGAGTGAACCACGGATGGCTGGTGGCGAGAGCTCCGACATGTACATCGGGACATTGTTGATCTCAATACCCTGTTCTCGAATAAGCCCGGCAACCTAAAAGCAGCAGCGAGGTACATACCATCGAGAAGGAATTGATGGTGCGACCAGCCATGATACCCCAGTAGCTGTGGATGGAAATTTGGAGGATCATCCCGAGCAGGGCAATAGCGACAATCACGACGACTGACAACCGTCGACCAAGTTTCTTGATGATAGGACCAGCTGCGAAAGCACCGAGTGCCATGCCAGCGTTGGCTGTGCCACTGCCAGCGGAGAGCCAGGAAGATGGGAGCGTATATTTTTGTTTTACAGGATCCCAACGACCAAAAGTTTCGATGAAGTCGTCGATGGTGATGACCGCTGCCCACCAGCCATTGTCAATGCCAAAGTTCTGCTGCGTGTCAACATGGTCTCAGACTGTCGCATATATGATCTACCCACGATTGCACCAATCTGTTCATTCCCGTTAGCTGAATGATGCTCATAATGGGTCAGTGATCACTTACAGAGATGAACATGAACAACGCGAACAGACGGGGCGTCAGCTCCCGGTAGAGAGCACTGGCTTTGACCTTGTCGCGGAGCGCCATCATGACAGTTGTATGCTCCGATTCTTGACAATGTATATATTCTCAAAGATGATAGTCGATCGATCCAGCCTTGTACTGAAGACTTGGCCACTGTCGGTTGATGCACTTTTCGGGAGGATCGAGGGGTGAACGAAGGCTCTTATGCCTTTTCCTCACGCTCAGGTCGACCGTCGACCTTATGAACGTTGAAAGATAAGAACAGCAGCTGGCCACAGCCTTCTGGACTTGCGCGCAGCTAACGTCTGTTGCAGCATTACTGATAGGAGATGGGGGTGAAGCCAGACAAGAGCCTCTCTTGAAAGCGGTCTTTTAGACACCCTTGCCTGTATCAGGTATGTGACAGGTCAGCCACTGATAAGACACGCATTAGTAGTCCTGCAAAAATCATCGGGTCTGTCGATCGTCGTCCAAGTGGCCGTTGAAGAATATGTTTGCCCCATGGGCAAGGTGGGAATGTTGGGAGTGTTTGCGCCGCGGCCAAGCTTCGAGCTCCAGTCGCCTTCGACCCGCGGCCAAGAAATCAAGAAGTCGCAAAGCCCGCAATCTTCCTAGCATTTTGTGCCCGCTGATGTCCTTAGAACAAGTATCAGGCGCTGGACCGATGATTGTGATCGCTAATAGCTTATAAATTAGTCTTCTGGTGTTAGAATGTAAATGATTCGGCAGTTCAGAAGCGATCCTGGAAGAACGACGTGATACGGAAACTTGTGTCATCTGCGGGCTGGCATCTACCATCTTTGGTGCCCCTCGACTTCTGCAGGGAAATATCTTCTCAGCTTTACCCAAAGAAAAGGAACAGAAGCCCCTCATGTCTGTGACGACTACTTCTACCGTGACCGCCTCACCTTTGGCTTCTTTGGCTTCGGTGCCTCCTGCAGCGCCGAAGTCGATTTACCAAGCTGATGGACCACCCGTACTTGAACAACGCTTTGCCGAGCTGAAGAGGGAGATCATCAAGCCCGAGCTTGAAGAGGCCGTGTCCGCATCCTATGTTCGCTTGAAGGCCGCTTTGGCCGATGAGGTGGAGAGAATCAGCAAAGCTCAACAATCCGCTGTACCAGAGATTGCGTGGTCAGAAGTCGTTGCTAATGGTAAGTGAAGTGTGGATATTGATGTGGCCATGGCATTGCGAGACTTGATCAGACCTAATTTCTCGTAGGAGGTCGAATCCCAGATGAACTCGCCGAACGAGTTCGACATACTGGTTGTTTGATATTCCGTGGTCTTGTATCGGAAGAACAAGCACTTGCCTGGAAAGAGGAGCTGAGGGACTACACAAAGCGACACTCTGCTGTAGGAGGGCGTCCACTGTCGGATCCCACGACATGGTTGCTGTACTGGACCAGGCCGCAGGTACAGGCCCGGTCCCATCCCGACATCCTCAAAGCCATGGATGTGACCAGCCAACTGTGGCATGTCGATGATGACACCCTTCCCATCGACATGTCGTCTCAGGTGGCATACTGTGACCGTTTTCGCATTCGCAAGGCCGGCGACAAAGCGTACAGCCTAAAAGCCCACCTGGACTCGAGCTCCACTGAGCGATGGGAGGACCCAGCCTACCGGTCCTGCTACCAAAAGATCTTGGAAGGCAAGTGGGAGGAGCACGACCCTTGGCAGATGGACCCGCGCGGCGATGCCAAAGTCGCACTCTACCGTGGTATCGGCAGCTGTTCTGGCTTCAGATCCTTCCAAGGCTGGCTCGGTATGTCGGACTGTGCTCCCGGTGAAGGCACTCTGCGCGTCTTGCCGAGCCTGAAACTCAGCACAGCGTATATCATGCTTCGCCCATTCTTCCTTGACGAGAAACTCGACGTGTCACAACCGACCTTTCCAGGATCCATACCAACAAAGGGACAAATCTATGCCAGCCCGAAATATCATCCTCATCTCGACCACGCCCGAGCCATTATCAGTATTCCTCGAGTCAAACCTGGTATGTGTTTCACCCACACCTAGCTTTTTATTCGACTGACGTGTTAGGTGATTTCGTCTTTTGGCATGCCGATGTCTTGCATGAGGTTGAGGATGAGAACAACGGAATTAATGATTCGAGTGTACGAACCCACATCCTCTTGATAATTCCTTATTGACCCCTCGTCTAGGTGATGTATATCCCCAATGTACCGCTTTGCGAATACAACATCCAGAACATGCTCAACCACCGCAATGCATTTCGTGAAGTTGTGCCCCCTCCGGATTACTACAGAGATTTTGGTGGGCCATATGAAATCGAGCGCGAACATGAAGATCATGGTGCGCGTGAACAGAATATCTTGACTCTGAGAGGGAAGCAGGCGCTAGGATTGGCTGATTTTGATGAAAATGAGCCAGGACTTACCGAAGGTCAGAGGAAGATTAGAAAGATGGCAAACGCAGCCATGAGAGGACAATAGTGGTTCCAACACCTTCATTTGTTTGGAGAAAGCGGGGGAGAGTTTCTCCTGATCACCCTAGTCGTTGTTAGTGGAGTGAATGTCATATCATCCAATCAAACTGCCCAAATGACGGGGCTTGTTTATCTTGATAACCATGAGAGACTAACTTATCGTGCTGCAAGATTCGTAAAGTGCACAACATTCCGTTATCTCTCGATATCACTTCTACTCATGTGTACGTCTGCTTACGTCTTGACACAGAGTAGGTCATCTCATATCTCCATCTCCAAAGGTCATACACGATGGATACGAGAGGAGGAAGACAGTATAAGTCGCGAAAACAAAGACCGTGAGCCCAGCAGAGTCCCGACATCTTACCTTTTGCTCCCACACCCGTGTTGACACGCTGCTCTTAGGTGCGATGCATGTCGTCGACGCAAGATCTGCTGTGTACGTGAGGCCGGCCACAGTGACTGTGCCTTATGTCGGATACGATCCGAAAGCTGTCAATTCGACAGTGAGCCAAATCCTCGAAAGGGCCGTGCTGGACGGATCAAGGACAGCACCGCGACGGTCGACACCAACTCTCCTATGAGCATCGACACCGTACGTTCAGGTTCCGAGTTACCAGCGACCGATACCATTTCGCCACAGTCTATGCCCGAATCTCCTAATTTACATTCTCATTCCGCCCATGGACGACTTTCGGCGGTTGACGTTGCGAAGTCGATCGTTTCGCCACGAAATCGACCACCTGTACCCAATAAATGGATTTCATTCATTGTCGGGTCGAGTGGTGATCAAGATTCCTTCCTTTTGCGACATTGTTCTTTCAACGACTTGAATTACTACAAACGGCCACATTGGGCCTGTTTGCGCGTTGGGGGCGGCGGTAACCAAGAAGGTGGAGCGCATTTCACGGTAAGTCTTACAGTCTTGTCCCGTGTCGATCGAGCCCGATCACGCTTTCCAGAACAGCTATCCTGCCTCTTCGAACTGGTCAGCCGCTGAGATAGTAGCGTTAAGGTCATTCCCGACTATCATCTAGACGTCCGGCATCGCGTGTACCCCAAGCAAAACGTCAAGAATCTGATCGGCGAGGAAAAAGCGCAATTAATCAGAACCTTTTTTGAAAAGATCCATATTTCCCTTCCCCTGCTCGAGCCGTCTTGTTTCGACGAAGAAGGCCCCAGCGATATCTTGCTTGCTGCCGTTTGTGAGATTGCCGGGCCGTTCTACTTACAGAAGCATGCGCCTGAGGACACTAAGGTGTTGGATTGGATTTACCGGGCTTTGCCATGGGAAATTCGTCAACCAAAACTAGAAACCCTTGAGGCGAGCTTATTGTTTGTCCAAAGAAACGCCAGACAGCATAGGTAATTTCTCCCTGGACTCTGCGAGATGTCCAATCCTTGCCCGTTCTTCGCAAACCACAACTAACCCTCTTGTTCGTGCCTAGAGCACCGCCCACACCGGGACTGTGGTCAGAAGTTGGAAGTGTATGTTTCTCTCCCTGCGTAGTTGTCTATACGTTCGAACACGCATGCTGATTGTCGTCTGTTTCAGATCGTCGGTATGAGCCAAGAGATTGGTCTCAATGTGGACCCCTCCGGGTGGGATATCACGCCCGAGGATCGAGGTCGCCGCATCCGCCTGTGGTGGATGGTCTACATGGTCGACAAGTGGTCTGCTTTGACCCTAGGCAGACCGTCGTATATCAACGAGGAAGAGTACAATGTGCCTCTGCCGACTATGGACAACTTTCCCAGGTACAACTATGAGGACCTCGAGCCGCCAGAGGTCGGTATTCGCCAGTTCATCGGAATGGCAGTCTTAACCACCATCCTTTCCGACATCCTAGCGACATTTTACACCCTACGAGCGAATACGAGGCTGCAATCGTACTCCTCAGATCTTCTCCAGCTACTCTCGGACCAGTTTGAGCAGCGTCTGGAAGCCTTCCACAATACACATCTAACGCCAATCTATGACGTTCATAGTTTCCTCGACCCAACAGGTAATTGACCTTGCAAATGCAATTGCTAGTAAAACAGGACACTGCTGACTAAGTCGCAGGCACAATCTTTCTTGCGTTCCACACTGTCAAAATTACCCTTTACCGGGCCATGTTGAGACGCCTGGACCCAACCGACATCCAATATCAGCCCTTTCGCATCCGAGCGAGGCTCATTCTCGGCGAAGTCACAATGCTGCTTCAAACATTGACAGTCCGCCGTTTGCGTGTCTTTTGGTGGAGTCGTAAGCAACCATTTTCACTGCCATCCTCCTCTCTTTCCCTTTTCCCCAATATCAAGCTCGGCTAATGTAAGCTTCCAGAACTCTCCAACCACAATTTCGCAATAGCTGGTGGTTTCATGATGTCTCTTCTAGTCACATCAACTAACGACACTGAAATCGAATACTGGACCAGCCAAATCAAATTGTATTATGATCTCCTGCAAAGCCAAAGCGTCGGTTTTGATACGACCAAGTTGGCCGCGGCAAGGATGAGCTTGTTGAGCTCCGTAAGTCAGAGTGCTGGGGATGAGATCTTTTCCGGAATAGACTCGAAACAAGCTTTTTGTGGTGACTTTCGCATAGAGCTCTGCGAATGATCAGACAGAAAATCGTCATGTCGGTAGAAGTAACTTCACCCTTTTTGGTGTTTGTTGTCTTGGTCGTGGTGGGTTGCTTCTTGTCCACGGGGATCCGCGGTTTTTCTCGTGGTCGATGATAATCAATGTTTTGGCCGCGGCGCAAAGGTCGCACCGGGATCTACCGCGTATTGAATGCTCTCCAGGACGCTGGTGTCACCAGCCAGCACATAATCTCTTTGGGCTCAAGGTTTCGCGTTACTATCCAAGCCGTGTAACAAAGGAAGTGAATTCCAAACACAGCCAACGAACCAGTCATCTCTATCATCTCCCGGCAAAGAAATCATGTCGATTGTGGCGAACCGCCCTCCATTTACCATCGCGGATTGGCGCGCAGCGGCTCAGGAGAAGCGCCAGCAGCTAGACGAGAGTATCCCGGCGTCCTTTTGTCTCCCCGAAGCGCTGCTGCAGCAAGTGCATAGCGAACATGGTCCCTACTCTGAACGGCCAACATTGCTGGACAGTGGCATTTTGACGAAACTCGACATTGAGATCACGTCCATAGTCAACGTACCAGTGCTGCTGAAGCGGATCGCGACAAAGCGATACTCGGCGGTGCAGGTAGCCGAAGCCTTCTGCAAACGTGCCTCCTTGGCACAGCAGTTTACAAGCTGTTTGACTGAGCTGTGGTACGATGCCGCCATCAAGAGGGCAAGATGGTTGGATGATTATCAACGGAGAGAAGGTCGAGTGATTGGTATACTCCATGGGTTGCCAGTGTCATTAAAGGTGCGTTAACGGCGGTCCTGGGTGTTCAGTTGTCGATCAGATTCCGGCCTCACTCATAACTAGACTGAAGAATAACTTGTCCTTTTCTTTAGGATTGTTTCGACGTCGAGGGAGCTAACTCCAATGCTGGACTCGTCTCCTGGCTGCCGTATCGTGCCTCCAAGAACTCGTGTGTGGCCCAAGCCTTGCTCAATGCCGGCGCAGTGTTGTATGCCAAAACCAGCAGTTCCCAAGCTTTACTCTCGGTCGAGTCAATCAACAACATTTTCGGCACCGTCAAGAATCCTCACAATACCGAACTTTCGGCCGGGGGCTCAAGCGGAGGTGAAGGTGCCCTTGTAGCAGCCGGAGGGAGCATTTTGGGTTCCGGGACAGATGGGGGAGGAAGCCTCCGGTGGCCTGCCGCGTTCTGTGGCCTTTGTGCGTATCTTCCCTTGACCTGAACGGCGAGGAACCTTAGCCGTTCATACAAAGCCTGTCTCTTATCAAAATCCAACAGGGACACTCAAACCATCCAAAGAAAGGGTTCCAGGAGCTGGCATTTCCGCCCCTAGGAGTGGCTCCGAGTCGGTCAATGCCGGGATCGGACCGTTGGCAAAGACTGTGTCAGGGTTGGAACTGTGGATGCAAGCCCAGTTGGCGTCGGAGCCTTGGAATTATACCTTCGGCTGTCTGCCGATGAAGTGGGATACGGTCCAAGCACAGCGGCCGTCTGCCACAAAGCTGAAAGTTGGGGTTGTTTGGGATGATGGGATCATCAAACCGACGCCTCCAGTCACAGTATGTACCGCCTGATGCCTAGTCATCGAGCTCACGGCAACTTATATTTCATTGGCCTTTGCGGAGCGAGCACTGATACTGTTGGAAAGCGTGCCCTCCAGATTGTCGTCGAGGCACTCTCAAAAGCAGGACACACGATCGTCTCTCTTCCCAAAGAACGAATCTTTCCCCTTCATCGCCGCAGTCTCGGCTGTACGATGCTGTCAAACGTCCAGGATGGAGGCCGGACGGTGATGCGACATATCAATGCTTCAGGAGAGCCTGTAGTGCCGCGAACTGCTGTGGGATCTGCAGCCTCGGCCTTAACAGCTGAGCAAGTCTTTGACAATCACCTGCTGCGTGGCCAGCTGGCCTCGGAATACAACGACATCTGGATCGAGTTCGGCCTTGATACCATTCTCGCCCCTGCCACCGCGCATCCAGCAAATCCACATGGGAAGTATATTAGCAACTCATACGCCACTGTGTACAACATGCTAGACTATGTTGCTGGCGCCGTACCCGTCACATTCGTTGACCAAGAGTTGGACGTTGCCGATCGGGATTGGTACGACGGGGAGATATATGAAAGAGTAGAGCCCGACCGATTTCCTTACGATCTTGGGGATCGAGAAATGAAGTCTCTCTGTGAGTTGCTGCGGCTGCTAAAACCGAGGCTGCTCTAAATCGATCATGATAGCGTGTGCTGATGGAAGTCTTGCAGATACCTCTCCGGCAGTCTTCAAGGACGCACCAGTTGGTGTGCAGTTTCTCTGTCGCAGACTAAGAGAGGAAAAATGCATCGGCATTCTCAAGGAGGTTGAGCAATTGCTGGCTGAGAAAACTGGTTGAGGTTCCCACGAAGGAGAAGATCGAAGTATGCCCGTATTCAACAACTTCTTCTTGCTCCAAATGTACAGGAATTTAGTCCTGCGTAGGCCAAGTCCGCATGGCATGGGTTTGTTTCAGTAAAATGACGGGGTGTCGGAAAGCGAAACTTGCAATACGGCGAGAAAGGAATATGGACCAGAGACATAGATGGAAGATAACAGATCACAAGTTGGAAAGCTTCCGTTCTCTTCTGTTTCAGCTAGTCTCTTGTTTGTCCTGCCACATTCTGAGCTCCATCGTGATCAAAGATCTTCAGGTCATGCAATCAACCTGGGTCAAGTCTCAGCGAGTTGGAGTGCTTCGACACTTCCCCGTGGGGTATTCGGCAATTTGCAATAGGGATTACCAATATCCGATCTGATCTGCCAGTGTACCTGTGGTACTGGAAGCTGGATGTCAACGTTCCGCTGAATCATGGGGAAAGAATTGCCCAGCGTTTAGGCAGTCGCGCAAATCTCCGAGGGTTAGCGCAGTGTTGTACGCCAAAACCAGCAGTTCCCAAGCTTTACTCTCGGTCGATATGCAATGTTGCCGACGACGGCATTACTACTAGCTATGGGTAATGCCCGGTCTATTGGGAGTGCATTGGGTAACTTACATAGAATCCTCGAGCAGTAGAATCAATGTCGTTAAAACTTACCCCCTATCTACCTCTAATACAGTAGACCGGGCCCTAGCGCCAACTAATGTGCGTGTGTATCTCGCGGCGTGGCTTTACAAGGCCAGGTCCCTTTGATCGGACCAATCATTGGTCTTTTATATTTCAAGCGATTAAAACCCACGTGCAAGGGTAATAAAGACCGCCATCTTCGCCGTCGTACCTCCATCTTTCGTACAACTACAAATTCATCGACACCTGAAGTGTAAAGATTCGCCAACATGACTGCGTCTACCACTCGTGGAAATCTGCAGGCTTTGGTGCAGGAGATGCATAGCCATGTCGATCCCTTCATCAGCGACATTCCAAAAGTTGAGCTGCATCTTCACATCGAAGGGACAATAACTCCCGCATTGCGTTGGAAGCTGGCTCAGAGGCATGGAATCACCTTGAAAAGTGAGCGTACTGGAGAAATCTACGACACGATCGAAAAGCTGCAAGCCTCATATGAGCTTCACCGCGCCCAATACAAGCCTGGTGAAGGAGCCGAAGCGACCTTCTTTGAACTGTACTATGGAGGGTTTGAAGTACTCCAGACCGAAGAGGACTTTTATGACCTGGCAATGAACATGTTTGAGCTTGCCGCCAAGATGAACGTCCGATACGTCGAACCATTCTTTGATCCGCAGGGACATACCCGGCGAGGCGTGCCACTCGACGCTGTCATGAAAGGATTTAGGCGGGCTCAGCTGACAGCCGAGAAAGACCTGAATGTAAGTAAGCCACACCTTTTCAAGTTTCTCCTTGGGCAAGATCGGACAATGACCAAGTGCCTTTGATTGCAGGTCAAATCCCAATGGATCATGTGCATGCTACGAGACATGACACTAGAATCCGCCACGGAACACTACGAAGCCGCCCTGCCTTACCGTGACATGATTGTGGCAATTGGACTTGATTCCATGGAGGAGGGCCATCCTCCGTCGCAATTCTACAAACTTTTCGAGCGAGCACGTGCCGACGGCTTCAAGCTTACCTGCCATTGCGATCCGGGTGTACCGGACACTATGTCAAACATGGAACAGGTCCTCAACGATATTGGAGGTACAGGCGCGGATCGATGCGACCACGGCCTGAGTGCGGCTCATGATCCGCAGTTGGTACAGGGCTTTGTCGAAAAGAAAATCGGCATGACGCTTTGTCCATGGGCCTATTTCTGTCTTTCGCCAGAAACAGACATCATGGGTAAGGTTCGTCAGCTCTACGATGCGGGTGTCCAAGTTACTATTAACAGCGACGACCCGGCTTATATGGATGGTTGCTGGATCGTCCACAACCTACACTTGGCGAGGCTGATGTGCGGCTTTTCAGATGCTGACATTGTCCGCCTGCAAAGAAATGCAGTTGACATGTGTTGGGCACCACAGGAGGTTAAGAGCGCCATCACCAAGGAGTTGGAGGAATTCGCTGCACGGAATATCACTGGGAAAGCATAGCCCGGATGGCGAAGACGGAGGGTACTACGATAGATGCCGCACAATGCGTCCTTAGCCGAGCCTTGCGTTCCCAGCCTCAACCAATCGGCTCAAATGAGGCTCTCGTTCATGAAAAGTAGATACAACAGTAGATTTAGTCCCTTCTGCGTGCAAGTAGCCCTTTTGAATTTACAATCCATGTCTCAGGGATTGGTCGCTGTTTTTATGTCAGGAAAAAAGCGTACTATACTCGTCTCAGCTGTCAAGTACAAAATCTGAATAGTCTCCTTAAGACACAAACACTTTCTTCACAGCTGCTCAGTAGCTTTTAAAGTCATAAGCATTACTTTACCGCACTTCTTAAGAGTCATGCCCATACTCTCAGTCGGGTTCGTCATTCCAGGCTCAACACAGATCGGCACAGGTCTTCGGATATTGCAAGGATTGCTTGATCTCTGCCAAGAGCTTCGTCGAATCCACCTCGAGCACGTAGTTAACCTTTTGCAGTTTCTGGGCGGTGGGCATCAATGCTTCTTGATAGCCATGGATATTGCCATAAGTCGGACTAGACCATGCGGTATCGACATCAAGGTAGACTTTTTTAAATTCCAGTTTAGCATACGTTTCAATCAACGAACACAAAGGCAGGACTTACAGGACGTCGAGTTGAGGACGTTGGCTGGGTCCAGAACCGCAAACATTGCCGTCTCATCCCAGAAGGCGAAGGTGGTCCCATAGTAGTTGTACGCCAAACTGGTGTATGGGTTCTTGACTTGATAGACCTCGTCCCAATAGGCCTGCGTTGGCATTACTTGATTGGCGGCGTTGCCGACAATAGCTGTCATGATGTCAACCTTCTCAATTCTTCCCATCTGACGGATATTGTTTACTTACTGATGTTGGGGAAATCGGCGGTCAAGGCGATCTTGCTACCTTCTGGATCGATCATTAGGTTTATCTAAAAGAGAAGCTTTTGTCAGTACTGCTACTGCTCCTGACCAACAGCTGATCTTCTCTCGGGTTCCATCACACTTACATCAGAGTTCATGTCGGCCTGGTTCACACTTCCCGTCACCTGGAGCAGGTTGACGTCAATGTAGCCGCCCATGATCACCAAACCCTTTGCTAGCTTGGCAAATTCAGGATCCATGCGGACGGCCAGGGCGACGTTGGTCATGCCGCCCGCAGCGTAAATCATGACCTCGCCGGGGTACTTATGGACCTGCTCGATCATCCAAGCGGCGGCATACTCGCCGGTCAGGGTGCCGTTGGGGTAGCCTTCCAGGAATGCGGCCTGGGCCACTCGATTTGGGTCGCCCGACGTCGGGTCAGCGCCGGCCGCCTCTTCGGTCAGATTTTCCGGAGCAAAAGCCCCCTGCCACGGCAACACACCATGGACCTCTTCCCACGCCTGGAAAAGTTCGGGTGTGTTCAGTAACGGATAGTCTGCTCCTTTGTACACTGGAATACACGACGACAGGTTGCCGACCTCGAGCGTTGCTAGACCGTGCAGACTCGTCTGGAGCGCCCACGAGTTGGATGTGTCTCCGACCAGACCCAAGACGTCCCAGCCGGCGTTGAGGGCCAGCAGAAAAGGAATAAAGCCTGCCGTGCTCCAGTCGTTATCCAAGATGACCTTGGTTGCTGAGCCCACCGGTACCAAGGACAAGAAACTTGCGGCAGCAGCTGCGAGGGTTGGCGATGGGAACTTCATCCTGATGGTGGGAAGGGAGACGAGAGGTAAGATGCGAATGCTGGAATGTGGTCACCGTGAGAAGGAGGACGCGGCACTGATTAAATAGGTACCTGACGAAGATGTACATCCATCTCAGAGCTCATAGTTCGCATTCTGATGGCTAGAGAATGGAGTAGCTCCCAATAGACCGGGCATTACCCATAGCTAGTAGTAATGCCGTCGTCACCAACATTGCATATTCCCACCAAGCTAGGCCAGCTTCTGCACGCTGGTCGTAGAGGCAGCTCCATTGTGGACCGATGGCATCGGCGTGGTGAGCTTCGATCTAGATAAGAACGATATAAAGAGACACGCAGGTGCATGTGCATGTCTGACAACGGAAGATAGGGTCCACGTGGGACACGACAGAAACGCAGAAGAGTCAGCAGAGAACTGACGGTTTCCGATGGTAGTTGATTCGCCCATGCTCCGATGGTGTCTTCACTAGGACGATATGATGCAACTCAGACCAGGCACCTGGATTCCCAGGAACTAAATCTTATCAAGACCCTTCCACCTGCGTTGCCTAATACAGCTCCACGAACTGACCTGACTAGTGGACGTCGGCGCCCGCCGACAAATGATGACTTCCGGCTTCGACAAAGGCGCCCCGCGAATTCCCAAGTTCGGATGCCTTATCAGAGAGCTTTATCAAGGTGGGGAAGTTTAAGCTCCACCCACAACTTTCTTGGATGAATCTGGCACAAAACCGAGCTTCTTCAATAAACCTCGGGTATAAGAAATGATGAGGAGTAACTTTAGGGAGCATATTTTGTCTCGCCTGTGCTAACCCTCATCGAATGACTCGAAGGAAGTAGAAGGTGTCGAGGGATGCTGCAAGTTAAATACGAGGGGATGAAAGGTGGCCTATTTTCCCGGTATTTCTTCATGTCAATGTCGGCCCGCAAAGCTTGTTTCCTATCAAAAACGCCTTGTCGAACTAGTCAACGTCAAGTCGTTATGCTGCGGCATGTTTACCTAATTGGACCTAGGCAAGTAATCTGGTACGTGCACAAAGGTGGTGTGGGTTGGGCATTCTTGACCAGTCATGTCCATCCCATCTCTCCATGCTATATTTCATTCATCTTTGCTTTCACCGCCGTCAAAGTGCCGATGACATGTTAATGACTTCTTCTTGAGCTAACGTACGCTGCAGACTCTAATGCGCCCAATGTGTATTGACCTCTTCTCATGAATCATAAAACAATCGATGGGTTGTACGAATCAAGTTCAATCAACCAGCTAAGCGGCAGCTTCAGTGACATTAGTGGACTGTGCCACTACAGATCTTGACTTGCTGCTAGAGTAGCAATCTCGCTTCACAGATGCTAGACTGAGATGGATGGTGATATCTTCGGCAAAAGTTTGGGTAATGCTGACGGGGATTCGAGGAGTAAACACTGCACCGCATCATTCGGTAGCAAGATACAGCAAAAGAGCCTCCCAATCACCAGGACTGCGCAGGGTCCAAATGTTCGCTGGCGAATAGTAGTGAACTAGAATGAACACCGGATTGCATAAGCCGAAGCCTGGTGTTGGGAGAAACATCTGGTCTTACATCAACCAGTACATTTCCATGGGTACCTTCGACCCAGTTTCATTAGCCATAATCCAACAGGTGTATGGTCAATGCAGCTTGCTTTATGGATCTCCAGGATTGAACGGGATAGCTCCGCACGACCTTCCCCTCGGCACCATACATTTCCGTCGGTGTCCTCGCCGATCGACCCTGTCATCTACCACATTATTTGCTTGCTTATCTCCAGCTCTGTCGGAATATAGTCTTAATTCTTCGACCCTGCATGAACATGACTAATGTCCTCCATTACTGGTGTACATGAAGGGGCGAGTCTTCACTCCAATAGACACACGCCTCCTCCATCCTAGATTGCTAGCAGGAAGTCAGGAAGCGCCCATATCAACAGGACTTTCTTCCAGTACTGGCACTTCAGTAGCCATCTCACCGTATACCACCCATCAGTCTACGGGTCAAACGAGAACAAGTCTTCGAGCTGTGGAAAATCCTCGAAATCGCTCTTCTCTCTATGGTTCTCTATGCTGGTCCGCATACTCAGCAAAATCAACTTACGCTAATCCATGACTTCGATGTTAATTACCATACTAAATCCAATCCCTACCTATAAAAACCCCCATGAGGTCTTCGCCGTTTCCACCAATGACACAAGCTAGTAGACGAACGCAATAGCATTCATCATTCGTTTTGTTAGCACAAACCTTTCTATCATATCCTGAACTCCACCTACAGAACAATCCATCAGTCAGGCGAGAGATCTCTCTTATCTGGACAAAGTTTGGCTGGAAAGTATGCTGAACATATGCATATAATCAATTCAATCGACAAAGGTTGTTTGTTGTCCAACCTTTAGAGCCAGGCGAGTCAAATCTCGCAGAGGATCAACCATTTTAGACTGTCCGTATGAAAGATGAGACTAAGTGGATGCCCTGATAATTCATTCCACATGCCATGACATATGCTCTGCAGACCTGAACTTTTGAGCTGGACCAAATTCTGTATCATACAATTTGCAACTCTTGCGAAGCCCGTTCAGAAGTCTCGAGGTTTTGGAGAAGTGTAGCCCGAGGGAGGCGTTCCTTCAAGGTAACCCGGTACGGTTTCACGATAACCGTTTGGCCAGTGTGATCCTCATTGTATTCGACAAAGTCCGTGACAGGGGGCATGGTTGAAGATCCCACAGACTTGAAGTGTAAGATCAACCGGACAAAAACAGCATACAAGATCCGATTGGACAGGGCCACTGCTGTGCACATCCTGGAACCAGCTCCAAAACTGTAATGGAACGGTGGGCCAACTTTGATTTTTGAATCCTCATCAAGCCAGCGCTCCGGGCGAAATTCGTTGGCGTCAGGTCCATATGCGGTGTGGTCGTGGTTGATGGCTTGTGCATTTTGGTAAAGGGCAACATTGGAAGGAATCTTGACCCCTTGCCATTCAAATTCCTTGCAAGTTTGACGAGGGGGAAGCAATGGGATAGCTGGATAATACCTGAGCATTTCACGAACCAAAGCCACCACATATTGCACTTGCTCTTCTTTCAAGCACGCTTCCCAAGCCTGCTCTGGATCTGGATATACTTCCATAATCGCTTTGAAAGCCTTTTCCTGGGTTTCTTGACCTTCAGGCGAGGAGAGATACCCGAATCCCGCAAGCCCTGTTGCTGCTACGGTCTCAAATCCTCCCGACACAAGAGATACGTTGACCGATCGAATTTCGGCTATGCGTTGGTCAGTCAATGCCCTAAGGAATTGTGGAGGACCAAACGTACCATCTGTCAGTCTCGATGCACCTTCTTCGCTGAGCAGACCTTGTGATAAGCACTGCACTGGCTTTCCTTCCTTCATTGCCTTGTCTACTTTATCGAGCAAACTTCCCAGAATCTCGTCTCTTCTGACACGGTTTGTGATGGCAAGTTGTGTCCTGTCGTTGGTTGGAAGATATCGATAAAATGGTACGTAATCTTGCACGTTGTTGTTGGTGGAGCGGAATCTATAACAGTCAGATGACCCCATAGGTACTTGTATGAAATAGATTCACTTACGTCGAGACAGAGGTTGCTATTTCAAGAAGTTCGTGCAACATGGGATCTTGGAGACTTTCGAATCGTGTTGAGTAACACATCATCAAGGTGAGGTTCAATGCCATGCGTTCGAAGTGAAGGCGAGGGTTAACTTCCAAGCCAAAGCCATCTTTCTGTTGGCGCAGTCCTAGGCCGTCGGCTGCCAGGTCTTTGATCAAAGCACTGATTTCCAGATCCAGCATTGGTGTGCTCTTGAGGATTGCAGGTCGTGTCATAATGGCCCCCACAGCCGTTCGGCGTCGTTTGCATGACTCATCCCACGGTGCTGTGCCTATGGTACCACCTAAGACGAAACATTAGCAGACTTAATGGCAAAGTCTGGTCAAGCATACCTTGAGTGGTACTCAGAACTGAATGAAAGGTGTGAAAAAGTGGCCGATCAATGGTAGCGCTTGCATGTTTGACCATGAAGTCCTGTGCCGCCGAAAATGTATTGAGGACTAGAATCCGTCGGTTGCCCAATCTTGCCTGGAAAACAGGCCATTCATTCTTGACGGCCCATTCTTGGAGTTTTGAGGCATGGTCTTGACCAAGTACTTTCAGATGCCCGAAGAAGGGCACAGCGCCGGGGGCTTCTGGAATGCCGGGGATTCGTGGAACATCGGTACAAAAGGCCTGGCGATAAATCCACCAACCCAAGCAGAGCACAAGGCCGAGGATACCGACACCGCTCACAGCTTCCAAGTCAAGGCTGGCAAGTGCCTGAGCAGATACAGGCGTCATCGTGGTCAAGATAGTCCAGTATTGGCGAAAAGACGTCCTTCCCGGTGATAGAGTTACTGGAAATTTACGCTGGCACCTTCAGCCTTTATGTGAGAGTGGCTACCATATTAACACTTTGCACACAACAATACGGGGCAGTATAATAGTGGCGCCCACCGACGGCAGGTGGCTTCACTGATGATTTTGGAAAACGTTGACACTAACAACAGTATGTTTCGCGTAACACCGAGAACAGTATTGACAGAAGACAGGAAGCCAGTTGGGAAGAGTTCCGATGCCTCCGAAATTTCACCATGTAATCACGGGCTTTTGCGATGATAGTCACTGTTCCACCTTCTGCCATGTGGGTCCATCATGCATGACTCTGGCCATTTGTCGGAGATATAGATTATCAAGATAGTCTTCGCACGCCGTTCATCTGTTGATCAAGGCAAAGCTGAAATCGGAAGCTCGTTGTGGAATTTCGGTTTTCCATCATCTCCAGCATTGAATCATCATGGCGGAATTTCGAAGCAGTGCTATGTTTGATGTTACAGGATGGCGTGTTGTTGTCACTGGAGGAGGTTCGTCGACCCCACAGAATAATGGTCCAGGGGATTTGGAAGCTGACGAGATGATCAGGTAGTGGTTTGGGAAGGATCATTGCAAAAACATTCCTTGTCAACGGAGCGTCGTCTGTGACGCTCATCGATATCCTGCAGGAACGCTTAGAAGATGCCGTGAAGGAGTTCTCCTCTATCAAGAAAGACCTGGGCCTCAAAGGAGATGTACATGTGTAAGTTTACCGTACGCTAATATAGCTTTTGCCGTGGGGAAAATACTATGCTGACACTTTTCGTTGTGGCAGAGTTCAGGGAGACGTTGCCTCCCGCGATGGAATTGCCAGCGTGGTCTCGAAAGTTCGAAACCTCGGCATGGGCATTGACACGCTGGTCCTAGCAGCTGGGATCAGGAGAGTTAACAAGAAAACATTCTCCCCTGGACTTGGACTGTCAAAGTTGGTGGAAGCGGTGCAATCATTGGACTGGGATGACATGGAAGCGTCTTTCCGCATCAACGTCTTTTCCCAGTACTATCTAACCGCTGGTCTACTCGACCTGATCGGTGAAAGTGCCGCGAAACAGTCTGGCAAGGGCTCTGTCATATGCTTTTCCAGTGTTGCCAGCAAGCACACCGGTCAGTTTGTGCCTGCATATCAGACGTCCAAGGCCGCCGTGGATCAGCTGGTCAAAATCATGGCAGCTGAATGTGCAGACCTCTACAGTAAGTTTCAGTCACGTCTTCAACTGTGAGGTAGTCAAAGTTACAGTACTGACATCGATCTTCCCCATCTAGTTCGCGTCAATGCGATCTCGCCCGGTCTCTTCCCAAGCAACATGAACCCAATGGATCCAAAACATCCTGATTCTAACATGAGGTACGCAAAGGAGATGCCTGCTAGACGGCCGGGAACGGAGCAGGAGATTGCTTCAACGGCTTTGTACTTGGCAAGTCCTGCAGGCTTTTACGTTACTGGACAGAATATCCGAGTCGATGGAGGAAGATTACTTGTAGCAGCCGGCAAAATACTAGTCCGGGAGGATGAATGATTGATTCACTTTTATCAGCGACAAAATTTCGCCCACTTTAAGATGAATGTCCTTAGGAAGTGTAACAGTCTGCAGTCCAGTCCCAAACCTGATCATGGTCAGGCTATGACCCGTTTGCTTGGGGCAAAAGTCCTCTTCCTATTTGGGCCACACGTTGCTACTTTACTACATCCTCTTCCTTGACAAGTACGGCGATACAGCGAACTTTAGAAAATCATCGTTGTGTAGATATTCTTCTAAAGTAAACCTAAGTCGAGATATCCATTGGCAGGTCGTGCCCATTCCTTTTCCACACAGTGGCATCCTTCATGACAAAGTTGACTTTTCGAAAGGCCTTTACATCCTCCCGGGGATCACTCTCAAGTGCGATGATGTCGGCCCGATTTCCTGCCTCAAACAAACCGAACTTCAACCCACAACGATCACCTCCACATGCTTCCCACCCCCCATAAGTACAAGCTGCGATAACGTCCTCCACAGGGACGCCTGCCTCAATCATAAGTTCCAGCTCTCTTGCGTTCTCACCATGGGGTACGGGGCCCGTGTCCCCTCCACAAGCCATTTTGACCCCCATCCGGTGAGCAAGAGCGACCTGAGCCTTAATCTCCTCCATTCGTTTAGGGTGAAGAGCCTCGCACACAGACAACGTAGGGACGAAGACAACGTCACGCTTGACCATTTCAGCAAAGAGGGCTTCATTTGCATAGTAGGCGTGCTCTATAGTCTTTGCACCCGCTCGAACGGCGCAAAGAGCTCCAGTGATGGTACCACAATGGGCCGCCACCGGGCATTCAGCAAGTTCTGCTTCTTGCACAATCATGTCCATCTCCTCTTGGCTGAAAAGGAGGACATCGGGGTTCGGTTGCTCTGGAGGATGTAGAACACTGGAAATATAGGGATGCTGCTGTGCTGGAGGGTACCGCATGATGCGACGGCGATAGTCGGCAAAGAATTTGATCACGTCTGCTCCTGCAGCTATACGGCGACGAACTGCACGTCGAATCTCATCAACTCCATCCACAGCTTCCGCACCAGATGGGAGACAGACGTGCTCGGCATTTTCCGTGCGGGGCTCGTATGAACCGGTACTCGCCAGGACTTTGGTTGCCACGAACAGTCTTGGTCCAGGCATCAACCCACGTGCAATGGCATCTCTCACGTGCGCATCTGCATCACCCATGGACTCCGACCCAAGATCACTGTACGAAAATGTCAGATTGACCTTCCTCTCACACTTGGTAGAGTCGTAGTAGTGTTCACTTACCGATAAGTTGTGAATCCCGCTGAGAGGGCGAGTCGGCAGTGATTAACGGCACGAATGGTTCGCTCGGTGCGGCTCTCATCACGCTTTTGGTTCAGAGATGGTCTCTCACTGTGATAAACGTTAGAAGGAAGCACGGCCTCGGTTCGAATCGTGGAATTACGTACGCGTAGGCATGGAGGAAGATATGTGTGTGAGCATCGACCAGGCCGGGTAAGACTGTCTTTCCCCTCAAGTCGATATCATTGTCTCCGATTTCCGTGGCTTCATCGTCTCGGTTCCATACTTTGACGATATTGCCACTCTTTTGGTCGACAGATATTGAGACATTGGGAAGGAACTGCTTCTGTTTGGGATCAAACAGACTTGAGGAGTGGATGGTGATCTCAGACATGTTTCCGAAGGCCTGTGACCAGCTATCCGCCAATCGAAAGGGGGTGTGGAATTATCTTGTGAGTTGTCAAGATTGTTAAGGAGCGGTTGGAAGACAACACGTCAACTAACCCTTTTATCCGTCCCGCTTGGATCTTTCTTCGAGAACTTCAATTAACATGCTTCAAGATCTGGTCGAGCTTTCGCTTGTTATCAGCGCAGTCGCGTTAGACTCGGACGATGCGACTGGGCCCAATGATGCCATTGGTGGGAATAGAACCTATACTTGCCTCGTCCGTGCCGGTGTGTCATTACAAAAATGACTGATAAGATCAGACCTGTCAATGGTCCATTGTCGATAGGTGGTAAGGCTATGGTGGAGCCTTGCTCATTGTAATGGGAGAACACCGAATCGAGCCTCAGTCGTTGCGGTGTTATCCCGAAGGTGGATTCAACCCGCAAAGCTTGAATTATCTCATCCTACACCCTCGGCGGCATAAATGGCTGATAGACTACACCTCCAATACCTGGAGCGAAGCGAGGTACAGGTCGGCTCTCAAGTATATAACCATTGGGTCTTCTCCCGGACACTACACCAGCCAACGCGCTCTGACCCCAATATATGTTCTTCCGAACAACCATTTACTCACATCTGCTTCGCAATGACCGAGAAGACGGGCGCCAAGGTAGATATGGCACCAGGGCAAGGAGAAGATGTCCAGCGTGTGGAACCGCTGTGTTATGAGCCCAGTATGGAGGAAGGCAAACTGAAGAACCTGAAAGATGCAGACGTAGCTCTGCAGTATGTGTACAACGTCAACGCCACACCGATCGATGCGGAGACCGACAAGCGCATCAGGCGTACCATCGACTGGCACATCCTTCCTTGGATGTTTGGTATTTACCTTCTTCAATACCTGGACAAGACAACCCTGAGTTACGCGGCAATCATGGGAATTCGGTCCGACTTGAACATTGCGAGCGGCCAGTATGCTTGGTAAGTTCCCTATTCGTCACGCAAGGAAGTCCATGTTACGAACATCGTCATTGTCAAGCGACTGACTTCTTGATGCTCAGGGCCGGCTCAGTCTTCTATTTCGGTTATCTCGCCTTCGAATATCCGCATAACCGTCTTATGCAAAGGCTTCCACTCATGAAATATGTGTCAGTCACAGTGTTCTTCTGGGGCCTTACACTTTGCCTTCATGCTGCAACCACCAGCTTTGCAACCCTCATGGTCGCCCGTTTCTTTCTTGGAGCCTTTGAGGGGTCCGTCACGGCCGGCTTCATTCTCATGACAGCAAGGTGGTACCGTGCCGAGGAACAAGTAACCAGGACCTCCTACTGGTTTTGTGCAAACGGATTTGCTCAGATCGTTGGTGGTGCCGTGGCTTATGGAGTTGCTCGTGGGTTCGCAGACAACCCGAGCATCACTTTCCCCAGCTGGAAAGTGATCTTCATCATTACAGGGATCATCACCGCCCTCTATAGCGTTGGGATGTATTTCTTCCTTCCAGACTCACCTATCAACGCCAAATGGTTGAGCGAAACCGATCGCGCTATCGCAGTCGAGAGACTTCGAGGCAACCAGCAGGGTTTGGGAAGCAAGACTTTCAAATGGTATCAGTTCCGTGAAGCACTCACTGACCCCAAGGTAAGTTCCGCCATCTCAGGCAGCCTCTCCTCATGTCGATGCCCGGCTTACTGACTGCCCGTTTACTTCTAGTCCTGGCTTTACTGCCTTTTTGCTTGCACTTCCATGATCCCACCGGGTGGTCTGACTGTGTTCTTCACTTTGCTCATCCAAGGATACGGATTCGACTCCACTACCACCCTACTTGTGTCGATGCCCAGTGGGGCTGTTGAAGTCTGGTCGACCCTGTTTTTCCCTTGGCTAGCCTACAAGATGAGAAACGGCATGCTCTCAGCGTGTCTGTCTATGCTCCTCGGATTATTCGCCATCGCCTTGATGACCGGGCTTGCCAGAGACGGGCCAACCGCACATCGGATAGGCCAACTGGTTGGCTACTACATCCTGCTGGGCAACTCAGCCACATCTCTACTTATCATCTTCAGCAGTATCTCTTCCAACGTTGCGGGCTACACCAAGAAAACCACTGTCAACGCGATGATGTTGATTGCCTATTGTGTCGGTTTCATCATCGGTCCACAGACCTTCCGGGATGGGCCCTACTACACCAACGCCAAGTACGACACTATTGCTCAGTTGTTTGTCGCACTAGCATGCTGTGTCGCTCTGCTCTACCTTTACAAGCGTGACAACGCCAGGCGCGACGCTCTCAACCTTCCACCGCAGCCCGCAGGTCAAGAATTCCTTGATCTCACCGACAACGAGAACAAATACTTCCGGTACACCGTTTGAGATATTTTGAGCGTTTATGGAGAGAAACCCAGCAACTACGAGAAGCTACGTGGTCAAGGGTGTGCACGGGATTTGAGAAATGATGACACCTGGTCGTGAAGTGTCGTGACAGGGTACCATAGATCATAAATTCGATATATAACCTTCAAATAGAACATGGGTGTTCAGACCGTATCATTGTTCACTTTCCTTTGCAGAAACTCTAAGAAAACCCAGCCTCTTCTGCAGTGCCCACAGTCTGCTCAATCAAGGTGATCTGGAGCTCCTCTACCGCCAGGTGAATTTTTCTCAAGGTCATGAGTGCAATCTGTTCTGGATCTCGTGATTTAGAGACAAGAATCCGACCATTCACAATATGTCTGCCCCGCGAGCACAAGATGGCAGAATGTCTCTCGTATGAGACAAGTGCGACATCTGCTGACTATACCTCCTGCCAGAACCTCATCTCTACCACACCCAAACCTTCTCGGCTGAAACGTGGCCGTGCCGCGGCAGTCAGAAATCTTCAATATGATAACGTTTATCCGCCAGAAGGATCATCACTTAGCATCATCACCTGGGACCAAGAGTTCAACCAAATTGGAGGGGCAAGTTACAAATCATGGTAAATACCAGCACGGTAGGTGATACGACTTCAAGGCCTTGTGATATCCAGGGCCGTGTCCTCCGGCGAAACTATGCAGTGGATTCAATCAACATAGATAGCCTGCCGCAGTTCAGGATAGGATGATCAGGATCATGGTGAGGAATCAGGATCGAGACCCCGGTCTCTGCATTGTGAGATATCTATGGTACCGTAAGATGTCCGGGCTGATACCGCTTGATATCGCAGAACGCCGATGCAGGCGATTCTACAAGACCCGGCAGGTTTATCGCACAACGCCGAAACATCTTGGGAAAGTTCGGTAAATCTTGTAACCAGTTATGCTTGAGGTAGTATTGCATCGTGCTCGAGATCATCACCGGCATACATTCGGCCATAACCGCGATTTGGTCTCGCAAGTACTACCGAAACACTATCAGTCGTATCGTCCTACTGACTATCTCGGCCCTACCACCCAATGGCCTGGCAACTGCCTCCTGCAGTCGCACCACAGGAAGACGAGCATTACGATTTCGAAACTTGATCATGTTACTGCTATCTTCACCAGACCGTTTGTGTTCCTGGTCCATCGTGCTCTCCCCTCACCTTTCAAAAGACTACCTGTCTCCATCAAGCTGCTGTGGCGTGTACCAATCCCCAAGCCCTTTCTATACCTAGTTGCTCAAGAATGGGTTCTAGCTGCGAGCAAGGGAGGGGAGACAGTGAAGACAACGACATCATATGGGAACACCCATCCGTCAAAACAATCCGATGTCGTGGCTCACCCTATGAGATCGGTCGCACTCATGGACGATGCGCCAGGCAGGAGATTCTCAAAAATATCGCAACCTATACATCCTTCTTCCAGGAGACCGCCGGCCTCACCTGGGAGCAAGCTCGTCAAAAAGCCAGTGAGACCTTTATCCCGGTGTTGGGTCGTGAATATGAAGAGATTTTGGATGAGATGAAAGGGATTGCTGATGGGTGTGGAAATGGATTGTCGATGGAGGACATATTGACACTGAACACGAGGAGCGAGATAGCTTTGACGTGCTATACCGACGGCTGTACCTCTCTTACACAATCCG
This sequence comes from Capronia coronata CBS 617.96, assembly GCF_000585585.1. Classification (NCBI taxonomy): domain Eukaryota; kingdom Fungi; phylum Ascomycota; class Eurotiomycetes; order Chaetothyriales; family Herpotrichiellaceae; genus Capronia; species Capronia coronata. Next base: position 3,444,399 of record NW_006912895.1, on the reverse strand, counting down.
CACTATTCACCAGTGCCACACCGTCAGATGGTGACGGTATTCGACACCACGCAATGTATTTGTGTCAAAACTGGGACTGGCTAGCAGAATTGGGGCAAGGAATCGTCCTTCTCGACATTGAACCACAACCTAGTCACCGTTTCGACGAAAGCAAGAACTTTCACATGAAACTTTTGTCGGAGGCTGGTATCGTAGGGAAAATTGGTGCCAACAGCGCCGGGTTCGGTCTCTGCCTCAACGCGATTCGATCAGGGGCTTTCAATCGTGAGGGATTCCCTGTGCATATTCTTATACGATGGATGCTGCAGCACTGCTCCACAGTGAAGGAAGCAAAGGATACGATGGATCGATTTGGTACTGCGAGTACGGCAAATTATCTGTTGGCAGACAGATCGGGCGACTTTATGGACGTCGAGGCTTCGCCGCGTGGCAATACCACCATACTACCAAAACTTCCTGCTGAAGACGAAGGACGACAGATGGCATACGTGGTCCATACCAACCATCTCTACGGGAGCAATCGACCGCCGAAATTGGTGGACCACCCGGCCCAAAACTCATTCCATCGATTAGCACGGATCCAGACCCTGACCGAAAAGGACTGCAAAGAAGGGATTCTACCTTCTTTCGAATCAATTCGCAACAGACTGTCGGATCAGGAGGGTTACCCGTATTCCATCTGTCGTGACAGACCGGCTGGGGCCGTGGGAATGGAGAGAATGACAACCTTGGCCACGATCATGATGGAAATGGTCAGCGGGACAATACAAGTCATCATTGGACGGCCATGCTTGGATAACTTGCCTGTGGTGAAGTGGACTTTCAGCGACAGTAAAGACAATTAGTTTTTACCATAATTTCTGTCGTTTTGCTGGTCCAAGACTCCCTCCTGGACAAAATCTATAACCATCAAGAAGCGGCGGTGCATTTTGCCTCCTTGTAGTGCTCCTTTCCCTGGTGGCGTGAAATTACTGGGAATTGTGGAAGCTCAAGAATTTATCTGCGATGCTCATACTTTCCTGCCATGCTATCATTTTTCGCTATGCCGCCAATAAAAAGTCCTCTGAGAATTGATCTAAGGAGGCAAACAACTCCTCTAATTGCTCAGACGACAGATCCCAAATGTCATTGCTAGCATCATGACTCGACGATGCACCCATGAGCGGACCAGTATTGCCGTTATTGGGAATACCCTCCGTTGTTGCATACATGAATCCGGGTTGCGTTTCTCCAATGAGAGCCGGTCGCTCAGGCGAGTAGACATTCTGTATCGCGTACTTACTCCATCGATACGTTTCGACGCCTATATTCGGTGATGGATAAAGAGACTCCTGGGATGTAGTGTTTTGTGGGCCGGGCTGCTCAGAAACATCATGAAAGGGCTGTTCATTTGGTAGGTTCACCATCTTGGCCAAGTGTGTCAAGGAGTCTCTGACCTTGGAGTCAAGGGAATCCCCGGCCGGACGCGATCCACGCTGCCAGTGCCCAAACACGACAAGTACTGGCCGTGTGACGCTTTCGAGGGATCTGACACTTGCTTCAGTCTCCGGCCATCGACTGGCTACCCTCGCAAACAGTGAAATATTGGTCTCCATGGCATCGATTAGTGTCTTGGGGTCAAATTTCTCGGCACTGAAGATGGTAGCAGGTGTGTATTTTCTTGTCGCACCAAGAATAAATTGCAGGAAAAACACCCCCAATTCCAGCATATGATGTGCTGCATGCCAGAGGTAGAAAAGCAGGCCTTGTTTTGCAACGTGGGCATAAACGTCGACGAGTTTGAGCGCCGCCTTGATGCTTTGTTGCCGCATTTGATGGTCTGGAAACGGAATACCCGGAGACGGTCTGTTTAGACGAAAGAGTAGGAAGTAGTAGATGATGTCGTGGAACTGGATGGTCCTGGCTAGCGCCCTGTTTGGGCTATGTTGAGTTACACTATACCACTCTTCGAGACGTTTGGAAGCTTGTATGCGCCATTCTTTCACGTTCTGTATCGGTAGATTGTCGGATGGGCTGTACATGGCATTAATCGATTCAAGTTCGAGCATCCTCACGGACCATAGGTGCGGTGCTATGTATGATGAGTTATCGAGAAACGAATGTAACAACCCATCAGCTGAAGGTGAAGGCAGCTTAATCTGTTAGGTGAGCTCGAGCAGAAGTGGGGTTTGACAGTACCTGTCTAGACATTCCGGTCATTGGAAGGTGCAACTGAGTGCCAACTATGTAGTGGATCGTCCTTGTCGCATGAATTAGGGAAATGAAAGGACAGCTAGCATGGATCGACTTACCCATTCATCATATATGTTGCCCAGAAAAGCACCCGCCGCTGGTTCCGCTCTTTCTCGTTGAGCATTTTACCTTCGAAGGTGGTCGTTTCATGTTGCAAACCCATCTCCAAGGCAAGGCCGAGGGCTGCGCCGGAGCATGTCCAAGCGTCACCAGCTTGTGGATTCAAGAAGAAATAGTGGGCAAGCAAGGAGAGTGAGCGCAGTAGCTCAAGCCGTGGTCCATCAAAGACAAACGGCAAATGCAGTTTGGCCGCATTCCAGAATTCGAAGGCCTTGGTCGTCGCTCTCATTTCGTCATACCGGATAAGGGTCATAGCCTAGCATCAACGATTAGACAGATCTGTATTTTGAGACATTCGAAAAAGCCCAAATTAGAGACTCACACTGATAGCCAGAGCCATACCGACACTGAACTGGTCAAAATGAGAGGCTTCGGTGGCGGAGCCTGCGGAAGAGTTTATAATTCTTGAGAACGATGCATCCAGTTCGTTCTCATCAATGAATGGATATTGTACCAGGTAGGTTTCTTTGTAGTTTTTCAGTAAGATGGCCATGACCTCATGAGGAACGAGTCTCAGCGGGATCCCTCGTTTGTGCCCGATACCAGATAGGGGCGCAGAAGCCGTCACATATACATCATCCAAGGCCCGCGTGAACGGCGCTGGCGACAGCAAGAGCTTCTCACACAATTTGTAATCGTTGCTAGCACCTCCTACCCGAGGACGAGATTCGCCTTGTGTGCCCAGCTGTGCATTAACAAGGCACGACTGAAGAGCATCCAGAGCGCTCTCAAAGTTCAAAGATCCCGTGGATGTTTGAGAAGCATCAAGTGCATCCAATTCCGATTCAAGCTGTTGGATTTGATGTTCCAGATGTTCGACTTCGCTCCGAGGCAATTCGGTCCCGGTGACAACGTCTAAGCCAGTACACTCGGTATTCGCTCGAGCACATGAACTGCATTGTGGAAACTGTAAATCGCACTACCTTTTCATTACTACCTGCTCTCCACGTAGGGCAATTCTTACCAACCTTTGTCTTGCGCCTACGGCATCTCGCACAGGCTTTTGTTGCGCGTCGGTTCGGCGGCATGGTTAATTGTGTCCTCTTTACTCCTGATAATGATCATGTCGCAACATGCTTTTGTGTAGAGGTGGGTAAGAAAACCTCATGGAAGGCCGCCGTAGGAAGAAAGTGATAAAGAAGCAAGGTCCAGATCGAAGCAATTTCATTTTGTCGCTCCACAGCCAATGATATAGGACAAGGCTACGAGTCGGAGTGTTTGAGTGTTTTGCCGTTGTAAGGTGGCCTCTAACTTAAGGTAACTGAGGTAGTAAGCTCGGGTGACCTTATCAATGCTGCTGGGGTATATCATTGGTCCTTGGGAGATAACGGCGAAAGAAACAAACCACTGATAAGTACCTGCCTAACGTAAAGCTGGTATTACAATGTATTGAAACACTTATCAGAACCTTATCGACCTACCTACGATCTACCTACCTAGATACTTATGATCTTGGCACGCTACAAAGATCAGCCTCATGGGAACCCTATCAAACCTGTCGCTGGTGTGACCACCGCCGCAATCATCTCAATTCCCCGTGACAGAGAAATGAAAGTCTGAGGAAACGCTCTAAGACGGCAAAGCCCATTCTTCAGCTTATCAATCTGTGGACAGATTTGCTGGGACATGGAATTTCTGTCCGTTGTTTGACGTTGCCAGGAGGCCGTCATAGATGATGGCTACGAAAACATGCACACAATGCAGGAGGCGAAAAGTTCGAGTAAGAGATCTACTCCATTGATGAGCTTGTCACTAACGAGATAATAGTGCGATACCAGGCTGCCCGAATGCCTGCCTTGCAAGTCTAGAGGTCTTGAATGCACCTTCTACGATGTCTCGGCCGGCGTCGAAGTTGCAAGAGGGTAAGTTGACTTAATTGTCCTTCTCGTTCAAGACTAACACGGAGAGGCATGTCCATAATCTGATGCAAAGAGCGTCTGATCTGGAGAAGCAACTGACCGAACGATTGGCTCGTGCGACCACCAACATTAGCCAGCCAAATCCAGCCGCACTCGGGACAACGACAATTTCTGGTTCTGCCGCAGCGACTTATCGTGAAATCGGCGCGCGACCCGCCTCAGCGGAATTAATGGCGTTCATGAGAAAGCATGCAGTGCAGTGGACCACTATTTCTCCAAGGCTTCCAGGAACTTTGGCAAGGATTCAGCGGAATCAACGAAAAGGTCAAGATTGGATTTCTGATTCGTTGAAGAGCCGAGCATCCGACAGAAGGCCGAGCGTGAATGAACAAAAGCCAGCCATTCACCGAGCTCTCATGAAGCATTGGGTGGAAGCTGTACAACCCGACTTGCCGCTTCTGACGACTGAACAGTTAGAACGGCTTGAACTATCTTGTGATCCTAGTACCGCGATACCGGCTTCTAACAACTTTCAGTCATTGATAACGGCTGGTGTCTGCGCGGTATCAGCAGCAATGGTGGCTCGAGACTTCAATGCCGACTTTGGCGGTGTTGCCAAATCATATTTGCAACGTCTGGACTCTCTTTCTACAGCAGAGATTGGCGCCCATGATAAATCTGGGCTACAGCTCCGAGAAATCACAGTGCTGCTTCTGAAAGCAATTTATCAGCTGGTGCAACCAGAAGAAGTGATGGCTAATTTGTACGTCGTCATCACACTCATCTCACGTCGCTTCATACAATATTTCGGACTGCCAGGCTCCCCCACAGGATTCAAGAAGGAGCTTGATCAAGTGGCAATCTGCTTATACATTCTTGAAAGGTGGGTCACCTGTGCTGCAGGTTTCACGCATCGCCGCTGACCCGTGACAGCACTGTCTGCCTCCAATGCGGCCTGCCTTCAATATGCATGTTCAACTTGCAGAGACCTGATGCGTTGTCAGCGCCAGAAGTGGTTTTACGAAACCAAATCCATCAAATCGCTTCTTTAACAACAACCTACTCGGGTCCTGAATGGCAGAATTTCGTGCGCAGTCTCAACCTACCCATAGCTCCGGCACCCGTCAACCGCTACGACACGCTGAAGTTAATTACCCTGTTCAGGCTGTCAATGGAAGAGGCGTCTCGGAGTTTGGCCTCTCCATCTCACCTATCACAGAATTCGGAGCTGTTGGATCTCGTTGCCTTTGCTGCCCACATGTACATCGAAAACGTTGTCGAAAGAGAAGAGCGAAATACCTTGTGCAGCATCCAATTAAGTGCCGAAGGTGTTCTACAGGCCGGCGCTATTCTAGGAGCGCATCTTGTGATCTTGGCACGCAGACCACACCTGACTGAGACTTCCTGGACGAAAATAAGTCGTGCGGACATCCTGCTTGGCTTCGTTCAAGTCTCATCGTTGCTATCGTCATTCAAGCATCGCTGGGAGCCTTGTGCTGCATATGTCAAGCTGTGGGATACTTTTGCTGAATTTGTGCTGGCAATTTCCATATGAGGCAACCGAGGCACTATATGATTTACGATTCAGGCACTGGAACAGTGATGTTATCGCCTGCAAGGATCGCCCCGCAAGATCATCTTGATAGTTCATTGGCAGTTCACGTTTGGGTTGTTGTGGGGAATTTATGGGCTGGTCGAGCCATAAGCAGCAAAATGGATAAGCTCCGGACTTCCGAAAATCAAAACTCTTCAAAGATGTGAGGGTTTTAATCCTTTTGGGCAACCGTGAATGTGGCTGATACGCTCGTTAGCCTGTTCAACTACTACTAGTGAATCTCCAATATGTCAACCACCAATGGGCATATCGTTGAGACCTGAACCCCATTGTTCTCTCCCGCAATTTCCTTGCTTCAGATATTCCCGTCAACTTTCTACGATGGCAAAAGATGCTCATATGAGGCATGCTTTCCTGCCTACCAACGTTTTTGTATGATCCAAGCCACCGGGTCTCTGTCATTTGCGGCATTATTCCGGTGGCAACTCAACATTATGAACACTATGCTTTATGGATTAGGTGGCTCTGACCAGTTCCTAACCATTATCGCACTCATGATGTCCACAGAGTCACAGACCCCTTTTCTTGCAGCAGGTATTGGCCTAGAACAACCCTTTGGATTGGGCCCATAAACGACTTGACGCAAGCAATGATAGCGGGGGTTTCTCGATCCGGTCAAGAGAGGTGGAGTAAATATGGCGGCGATGGTCAACCGCTATACAACACATGAATATCAGGAGGCTGCTGGGATGGTAGGTTGGCACGCTCTGTCCGATATCTGCTTCGACAAGAGCAATATGACTGCGTTTGAAGCCCTGTTTGCTGCTTGTTCTTAACTTCACTCCAAACTGCGGGACAGATCTATGACACCGAGCGGAGTGGTTTCGTTGGTTATAGGATAGGACGTTAGAAATGGCATTTCCAAACCTCCTGCTACGACGCCTCAGCTTACTGTAATATAAGGTGTCTTTGCGATGGGAAGCTATGCACGATCAAACGTTCAAAGAACAAGGACTGCAAGGCAGGAAGGAATTCTACCCTACTATATCAATTCGAAATAGACTATCCGATGAGACCGAACTCCATCTATAACATTCTTGCCAGTAATGTCCATATAACTCTTGCCAAAGATTACACGGCACCACCATAGAATAGCATATAGTCGTCCAATACGACCAGGCTTTCAGTCACCCCAAATTCTATTCTGCCTCTATTGGTGTCTTCTATACAGTTTTGTTTTGCCCTGCAGTGTAGGAGTGATGCTCGACAGATGGCTCAATAAAAGTTTGAGCTTTGGGCCCGTGATAGAACTTGTTGGCTCCAGAAAACCAGTAGACCGTAGCGAAAAGACCAATAGCAACCAGAATCACCGACGCATAGTTCATCTGAAAATACATTAGTCAGTACGATTTTACTGCATTTCACTCGGCGAGGGAGACTCACATTTTCTGCCGTGACAGGTCTGAAAGTTGGAAGGATGAAGATGATACTGACGAATAAAGTCCATATACAGGCGTAAATGTTGATCCAGGTGCTGGCTTTTCCAAGATGCCATGGTCCCCGCTCAAACTTGCCAAACAAAACCTTGCACAAGATAGGGATGCAGTACGACCAGTCGAGCGCAATCGCACAAACGTTGAAGACGGCCGACACGGTTGCGAAAGACCCGAGAGCGATCAAGTTGAGGCAGGTGCAAAGGAACAAGAGGATCCAGACCGCATTTAGAGGGGTCCCCGTGTACTTGTTGATCTTTAACCACACCCTCGATAGAGGTAACATCTCGTCTCTTGAAAGAGCAAAGATCGTTCTCGACGTGGCTTGAATAGCAACAATTTGACCGAAGTTGATGACAATGAATGCTGCCACTGTAAAGAACAAACCGCCACCCTTGCCGAGAACGTTATAGAAGATCTGAGCAACAGGTTGGCCAACCGGGGAGCTCAAGATAGCCGCTGGGTCACCCATGCATATGACAAGAACAATGGTGAACACCCAGCCACCAAGGTAGGTAAAGAGTAGAGCGGTCGAGATGGCCCACGGGCATTTCCTCTCCGGGTCTTTGATTTCTTCGGCAATATGTGCGGTCGCATCATAATCAGTCATTGTCCAAGAGACTGAGAGGAAGCCGAACAGGAAGGAGAACCCGGCCGGTGTCCACCCAGACTCGACATCCACGTTCGTGAATACGTAAGAGGCGGAGTGCTTGTGATCCTGCTTTACAAGCAGGGCAATGATGGCAGCGACCAGGACACCGATGTGGAAAACGACATAGCCTCGGGTTAATCTCTCCATAAGCCTGGTGGGTAAGCTGTTGATCAACCCATCCACAACGAAGAGGGCAGCCATAACGCCGACGATGTGGCCTTGGGTGGGTGTATAGGTAAAGTCACTACCCATAGAGACGGCGGCCAGCATGAGCTGAGCAGCACCATAGCCGCCGGAAGCAACTCCTGTGGCTTGACCGAGGATATTCAGCCAACCGCAGAGCCATCCAATCTCTGCAACCCATCTTTTGGGTGCCAAATACTTGCACGTGAAGTACATGCCCCCTGAAGTTGGATATGCCGAGACCATTTCTGACACGGACAAAGCAATACACATGCAGCCGAACCCCGAGATCAGCCAACACCAGACGGCCGAAGCAGCACCTCCTGCATATAGAGGGTAGGAGAATGTGGTCGAAACAGTTGCAAAGACACCGGATGCAGAAACCGCAAATGAGAAGCAAGACCACATAGAGAATTCTCGTCTGAAGACCTGCATGATGTTCAATAAAAAGCACCATAACGAGATTTTTCCTCTCTCTGGACTGCTTACCTGCACGTAACCGAGTTCCGCCAGCTTACGGTCTTCCGGACTGAGTTCCTTCAAGTCAAGCATATCGGCTGACATGCTCGACTCCTTACTATGGCGATTCGCCATTTGTATATCGTCTTGAGACATGGTGCTGATGTCTTCTTTGTCGTACTAATTCCTGGTTCGTGAAGATGAAATACAAAAATTGGAAGACCGAAGAGAACGACCTGAACCCTTCTTTATTATCCCTCCACGATTGGGATTATCAGAACTCGGATACTAGTATTAAAGTTTCGATGGCACATCTCGATTCTCTCCGTCGATACCCGATACAGATAAGATTTGCGGAAAAAAGCAGGGTGAGGCTCTAGTGCCTGACGATAACCCACTCTGTCGGAAGGGATCCGTCTTATCTATGCATCGAGTCCAGACGCCCTCGCCAGAGCTCGTCGTGGACTTCACTTTATCTTGACCGAGTCTCCTGCAGTATGGCATAGCCCCAACGGCGTTCAGATAAGCCCCACTTTCTGGACGAATCTCTCTCCCAACTCTCTCTCAACCTTAGACCCCGATAGCTTTGAACATGACCCGATCTACCGGGTCTATAGATGCCTGGAAATTATTTCCCTCTACGTCCAAGTCATTGTATCCGCCTACTCTAGTCGCAGGGTCTGTGTATTGACTTGTGATTGGAAGGACGGCGGGACGATACCAACAAGATACCAAGCCGACAACGGTGCGTACATAGGTATAAGAAATCCATCGTCGCCGACACATACGTCAAAGGAATTGCTTGAACTTGGCTGCAAAACGGTTGTTACTTCATACTCTATAATCAATACGATATCATATTCATCTCTTGTCTCATCATGGCAGCTGCGACAGCTGCTCAAACCTCATCCTTCGGTTCCAAGGCGTTTGACAAGGTGGAGCAAAACCTGTCGGAGCCGGTCTCATTGTTTGATCCCAGCAAGCATCTTTGTTTTGAGCAGCCCAAAGACAATGTCATGCTCAAAGATCTCGGATTGTCGGAAGAGAATGCTATATCTCCTCTAGCTATTACTGCGCCATTTCCACTTTTCACACTTGAATGTGTGCGACGGATGCGAGAAGAAATGTTCCAAAAGAAAATCATCGAGGGCTACTCGCAGAGGATGGAACCTGGATGCTACACATTGCGCGGGTTCACCGAGCATGCTCCTTTCCTCGAATCAGTATGGCGCAGCCCGGAAGTGATGGACGCAATCTCTGCTGCCGCCGGAGTCGACTTGGACGTTATCTTTGAGTACGAAATGGGACACATCAACGTTCAAGTGGAAGGATTGACGGACGAAACTCCATTGACGTCCATGATCCCTCCAGCTATGCCTCAACCTCACCCTGCTTTGACAACTCTCGAAGAAGCTGAAAAAGCGCACGCAGCACAACTGTCCGCAGCAGGACCCTGGCATAAGGATTGTTACCCCTGGGTGATCATCATCATGCTTTCAGACACAACCAATATGATTGGTGGGGAGACCGGTCTTCGCAAGGGTGATGGGACCGTGGTAAAACAGCGCGGTCCAGGCGTCGGCTGGGCCTATGTCTTGCAGGGTGGATGTGTTGAACATATCGCTCTCAAGTCCTTTGGCGGTGAACGTATCGCCATGGTTACATCTTTCCGTCCGAGAGATCCAATGCAACTGGATCTCAGCCACTTGGGAGGTGTGAAAGGCAACAGCAACTGGGACCCGCTCTTCAAACAATGGAGTTTGTACCGTTTGGGTGTCATGGAGCAAAGGATCAACATCTTGCGAGAAAAGCTCCGTAAGGAGAACTTGACTTACACCGAGATATCCAAGGCGATGCTTGAGTGGAATGAGGGCATGTACAAATACATGGAACATACAGCTGCACAGATGAAGTAGGGCTGTAACTAGGACAGATGACCCACATTTGATGTTCTATACTCTGTAGAATTAAGCGATTTATAGGCTACTTTGAGGCTGCAAGGCTCTGATGAACAAGTGGTAGCAGATCAAACACGTCGAGAACAACTTTTGCTACTATGGCTTATGTTGTACAGCCATGCCTTCTTGCACCTGATGCATGACGCTGCAAGACAAGATATGGTGCCAGGCAATCATCGTTTGACTTCATCCTGTGCCCAGCGTAAAGGCGCTGTCGAGTGGGTCTCCTCCTGCTGCAGCGAAGAGCCTTATTATGGACATGTTGTTCACCAGTGGTGCAAGAGTGCCATAGGATGGCTTTCAATCGGCAATCCGTTATAGACAAGCCTGGACTCTCACTTATGCTGAAACCAGAATAGATCCACTGATATCCAACTCATAAAATCCGACTCCCGACTCCGACCCCTTTTAGTCGGGACCCGATACTACTACTCCCGACTACCCATCAAGTCTAGACCCACTTATGGAATCAATTACCACGGGATAATGGAAGAGCTCTTGTCCTTGCCTTTGGCTAGTTTAGAGCTATGTATAAGCTAAGAAAAAGTCAAGCCGGGGTCGTCTCCTTAATATTGACCGGAGTCGGGAACGAAAATCACTAAGGAAATTCCTCTCCGGTTCCAGCCTAAGCCCGATCGTGACAACACTAGTGTTGATGGATGCTGACCCTAACTTAGCTTGTCCGTATATTTGTATTCGGGCTTCAACAAAGCTCAACGTGCGCGATCGATGGCATATCATGCGCAGTAATAAAAGGAGGAAGAGGTAGCCAATGCCCTGCTCTACTTGAAAGGGGCTGCCACGTCGTCTCCAATCTACATCGGCGGCAGTGTATTGGACAAGATAAGTCCAGTAGGAAGTCTTGAGTTGATGGATTCAAGATAATCCTCCGTCACTAAAGGTCAAACAGGGAAGCACATGGTGACAGCTAAACTCATGATGAACATGATTTCAATAATTGTAAGCATCTCAAGGCGTCTTCATGACGAAACCTTTGTGCTGACTTCAAGGCCCTGCTCGGGATCTTCATCATGCGAGGCTCGAATGCTGAGTTTCCGTTCAGCTTGGTCTAGAACGTCCCCATGGACGTCAACATCAAAGACATCAACGTTTGTAGATGCAAATTTCCTCGCAGGTACTTTTCGTTGGAAAAGCAAGTCCAGCTCCGCAAAGGAGCGACCGGCTGGCTCAGGCACCCGGAAGTACGTGTAAATGATACAAAGAAAGCACGCACCGGCCCAAAAGAACCCAGCGTAGTTTCCCCAATTCCACTGCCCAGGATTCAGCATATATGGTGTGATAACCGAGCAAACGATGCCGACAATATTGTAGAGGTTGCGTCCAAGTACCACGGTTTTAATCTGTAAACGTCGCGTAGACATCTCCGCCACAAGAGAATAGCACACTGTGCCGACCGAAAGTTGATAGCATGCAGCCCAGATGATCATAATGCTTCCAGTGGCCATGGCAGCTGCTTCTCTGTCCGATGGGAGTCCGAGGAATCCCATGATGAGCAAGAGCGAGAACAAGCCACAAAGGCCATAGAGGAACAGTGATCTTCGTCCAATGCCCCAGCTCATCAATAACCAAACGCCGAAAACGCCGACCATGTTAATACTGTATTGGCCTAAGGCGAAGCTGTAAGATGTTGATGAATCCAAACCAGCCTGGGTTAGAAAATATGACGAGTAGCCGCTGAAGGAGTTCCCGGATAGATTCTGAATTGCCCAGCACATACAAACGATTTCTGTACGGCGGAGGTCGGAACCCTTGAAGCAATCAAGATAACTACTACCACCTGTGATATCGGCTTCGAGGGCCGTAGTATGAGCAATCATTGCAACGGTTTCGTCCGGGTCGAATTCCGTTTCCTTGTTTAGGCTGGTGAGACGAAGAAGAGCCTTCTTCGCGTCGGCAATCCTTTCCTTTCTGACCAGCCACCAAGGAGACTCGGGGGCCATGAAGATCCCAATGGCCAAAGGAAGGGGCCAAATCCATTGTAGAGCGTATGGGATTCGATAGGACCATTCATCCTGGCGATGGAGACAGCCTTTGATTGCTCCGATACCAATAACTTGTCCCAGACCCCAGCAGAAATTGACATATGTTGTCAGGTAGCCCCGTAGCGCAACTGGACACACTTCGGAAGCATACGTAATTGTGAGAGTTTGAAAGACGCCCCATGGTATGCCCGAAAGGATGTAGCCAACAAGGAGGACCTTGATGCTTTGAGCCGTGAAAAAGATGGCTGTAAACGCTGCAACGAGAGCCAAGCAAGACAAAGTCGTGTATCGATACCCGAGCCACTCAGAGACATACCCGTTGATGAGTAGACCAATTATCTGGCCTACTTGGGCACCATTCTGCAGTCCAGCCTGCCAGGAAGCCGGAATCTCCCAATCGCCACTCGGCAACTGCTCGCCAAATCTCTCCTTGAAACGTGGGAAGTTGTAAAAGTTGGGCAAGAGACATACATCAAAGCCTTCCATGACAATGCAAGTGCTGATCAGAATGCTCCAACCAATCGCCTTTGGGTAGAGCCTTACACCTTGCATCAAGGTCATTCCACGCTCTTTTTCGGCGGCTGCTTTTGCGCTCTTTGCAACAGCGCCCTTTGAGTGAGATGCTGCATATTCTGTCGTTTCGGCTTTGACGGGCAGCGCCATGGTTGGTCGAGGCTTCACAGTGTTGAGCAGAGTGAGGACCGGAGCGAGGTTGTCGATTGTCTTGTAGAGAAAAGCCGGGGTGAGGGGGGTTTAAATGGATCCTAAGCAGTGATCATCGCCGATCCATTGGCCAGACTAGTCCTTCAGATCTCGATCAGGGCGAATAGGCATGAGCCGGAGCGTTCAAGATGTCCAAGATCTGGTACCTCTCTCTTGTGAGTGGTCAGGAGCAATGGAGACAAAGTGCCAGCTTGCAAAGTCACTTCGTGACCAGCCTTAGTGGCATGGCTATCCATCAACACAGGATGGCACTCCGATTCTATGCCGAAATTGTCTAGGAACTTTCTCGAATACCTTTCCATACTGGGTATGTCCCAGCCATATAACCAATGAAATCATTGAAACCAATGCGATTAATGCGAAAAGCTGCAGGCTGGCGGCGGATTACTTCTTATTTCTGCTGTGACAAGACGATGCCGAGGAAGCGGAGATCTTGGCAGCACAAACATTGAACCGACTTTGATTTGATAGCCGCGTGTACCTGAGGCCAATATGGAGCCTGTTGGTCAGTTATATCCATGATTCTGCGGGTTTCTACTACGGTACTCCGCGCCTATCATGCTTATCATACGGCCGCAGCAAGTGTCCCTTTGAGATGTGCTAAAGAAGTGGCGGTAATTCGCGCGGGGAACCAAAGGTAACATGTTTTCTGGCCCGATGACATTCATCGTTAGAGTCCTCAGTGGGAAGGGGCCTCGACAGGTTGCGGAGTGGGAGCCATGTGACCTCTTCCAAAAATGATCCTGGTATGGCCGGAGCAGGGGAGACATCTGAGCTGCCTGTTGACAGGAGGTGAGGAGACTGTAGGACTGTTCACTCCGTGTCGCCCATTCTCTGCCACAATCAGTTGATACTGGGGCAGCGGACATAGTCAATCTTGCCTTCGGACGTATTGGCACGCACTGATGGTGAGCCAAAGGCTCTATAGCCAGCGCAGTGCGGGGAGAAGCACATCCTGAATCACAGCCACAGTTGTTGCCAACGAAGTGAGAATGTTGAGGTTCAAGAAGAATTAACGGACCCAGATACCAGTATGGAGATTGTAAAACGGGATGATTTGGAAAATGTTTGAGTCTGACTGTCTCGCCCTCATAATCCTCAGATGATGGCAGCATCCGCAACGATATGGTGGTATTAATAGCAGGAGCCTGTTCCTAAACCGGTGGAGTTCAAAATGGAACTCTCATCACCTCATCCTTTCAGTCCGGTCAATAATCATCGTCGTTTCCTGGCACTGAACGACTTCAGAGGATCTACCTTTCCTCTCGTTTTTCCGCTTGCACGAGTTTTCCGAGCTCCACCTCGTTTTTTATTGTCTTTCCGCTTGCTATCAGAGCCCAATTTCCTCAACCCCACGAATCCAATGTCTTCGGTACTGACCCCTTTTTTCCCTTGAGGCGGCATGAGATAATCGGGGACGTGTTTCAGATGAGATTGATGTCGGACGATAGCACCATGTTCGCCGTCGTGCCTGAGATGACGGAGGTCATCTGGATTCTCTTCAAAATGTTTCCGTAACTTTTCGCTCTTGATCAATTCTTGCTTGATCTCTCTGGCACGGGCTTCATGGACTGCGGCGCGAGTGACCGCTCGCAAAGCATCATTCATCCGATAGCGAAAAGCATCCACTTGGCCCATATCGAAGTGATAAGGCTTCACCTCGTTGCCCTTCTTCTCCTGGCGAGCAATGATCTTCTCGAGGACACGCTCGTCGTTCTTTGATGCCGGAATGCTTGTGGCCTTGTGTTTGCCAAATCGATCTTTGGGCACCACAAATGACAGTGCCATGCCTGCTTTTCCAGCCCTTGCCGTTCTGCCGATGCGGTGTGTGTATGACTTCGAATTCTGCGGGAGATCAAAGTTGATGACGCATGAGACATTCTGGAAGTCGATGCCTCTCGAAACACCGTAGTCCTTTTCATTGTTTGAGAGCTTCGACTTCTTGGAAGCGTGCTGATCGTCCTCGTCGTCCTCGTCACTCATCTCGTGGTCTGGGGCATTGCCATCCTGTGTTTGCACCTTTGACCTTCTGACAATGCCACCCAGGACCTCTTGATCATCTGCGGCAATAAGAATATCGTAAAGGCCTTTGTTGAATTCTTGGACGACGTGGAGTCTGGAATTTACCGGTAACTCGGCGTTCAACACGCAGGACTTGATTCCAAATTGCTCCAAAAACAACTTCAGGCGATAGCTCCTGTCGACATCGTGCACAAAAATGATCGACTTGCCCTTGACCAAGCGTAATTTGAACAGAACGAATATGAGCAAGAATTTCTCGTCTTCTCCACAACGGACAACATATTGCGTCACCCCTTCACCTTTCTCCTCCTTTTCATCGATCTTGATTACTGCCGCATCGCGGCAGAATATGATCTTCAACTCCTCCACCTCAGGTGTCAACGTTGCACTGATCAGGAAGGTCTGAACGCCGCGGGGAAGGATGGAGGCGATAGTATTGATATCATCCTCGTAACCATATGAAAGGACAATGTCGGCTTCGTCGATGACCAGATGACTGACTTTGTCCAGAGAGACTCGGCCGGAATTCAAATACTGCGTCACTCTTCCCGGCGTTGAGACAATGATATCTGGGGACTCTTGCAACACCGCCTGTAACACGGCATCCGAAAGTCGTTGTGTCAAGTTTAGTGATCGTAGATCTTTGGTGCAGAATGACGAAAGGGAAGCGAAAGCCTTCTGAACTTGATCTGCCAGCTCGCGCGTTGGCACAAGAACGAGAGTCGAGGTAACCTTGTCCTTCGGCGAGCTTTTCTTTCGGCGGAGGATCGATTGGAGGATGGGCAGTACGTAGGCGGCGGTCTTGCCACTGCCTGTCTTTGACTTTGCCAAAACGTCTTTCCCTTCGAGTGCCAGAGGTATCACTCGCGCCTGGACCGGAGTAGGCGTAGAGAACTTTGCTTTCGCAACGGCTTGGATCAAGCGAGGATCGAGGCCGAAACTGTCAAACGAAACATCATCAGCCTTGGCCTCGTCCAGGACTTCCACCGTAGGCGCGTCATTGGCGTCCAATTTGCGCTTCATTTCGAACACCAGTGAGCACGACAATGATGGTAGAGAGACGGTTCCTGGATCACGAAATGTTGCAAGTCACAGGCAGTCTCTGATCCCTCGAAGGGAAGATTTTCCTTGGCGGAGATTATTTGGAGAAAAAAGTTGACGCAGGCGCAGTTGATCTCCGCAGTTTGCAAGTGCGGGAGAAAAAGTGTTCGGCGGGCAAAACAACCTCGCAACATTCCAATTCTTCCATGATTCCCCAGACCAGGTCGGCAACTACCATGATGCACCCTACCAAGGTGCGAAATCACCAAGAGCGCGGCCTTGAGGCACTTGACAAGGACGAAGTCGAACTCCGGTTGGAAAAGGCGGTCTTTGGAGATGATGCTGGCTTTCTAGAGTCCTTGCAGCCGCGCCGAGTACAAGATGACAAGGCTTTGGCTCGTCACAATGAGCATGACTTGGATGATGAGAACGACAATGATGGCGGCTACAGCGAAGGGGGACTTTCTGATGTTGCGGACGAAGATGTAAACCTTGATATCGTGCTCATATCTTTCTACGCTGACCAGCGAATCAGTTATTCTTCCTCGATGCAGGAACCGGGCAACTTCCCACGGCCGTCTCAAAAGAACTCGATGACAAACTTTCAGCACATATTTCTTCCGACAAAGAGCCCGTGTGGTTAGACAGCGATGACGACCGAATGACCGTGTCATTGGCCTCGAACACGCGCTTGAGAAAGCTACGAGATACTCTTGATGACGATATAATCAGTGGAAGGGAGTATATCCAGAGACTTCGTCGACAATACGAAAGACTCCATCCTACGCCAGAATGGGTCGCATACGCAAGAAAGCGAAGAAGGCTAGCATCGCAAGATAAAGAGTCTGGAGATTCGGACACGGATGAGTCCATGGACGACGGCGAACATCTTACTTCAGCTCAACCTCTTGCTGAACTTCTTCGAAGTGCAAGTTCCTTGACTCGCTCCGTACCGGCAGGCGAAAGGTCCAAAGGAGTTCGAAAACTCCGACCAGAAGTGATCGACATCCAGCGATGCAAGGATGTGGCTGGCTCTGGGCCATCTGCCGTGGACGCTCTGCAGTTCCACCCTCACTACCCTCTCCTCCTTTCGGCCGGGCCGAGTTCAACAGTCACACTGTATCATGTCTCACCTTTACCGCCCAATCCCAACCCTGTATTGACTTCAATGCATATCAGGGGAACCCCCGTCCACACCGCTGCGTTTTGTAGAGCGCCTGGCGAGAAGCCCTTATCAATTGACGAAGAAGTGCAAGATCAAACGCGGGTGTTTCTCTCCTCACGGCGTCGCTATTTCCATGTATGGTCACTTGCGACGGGAGTGGTGACGAAAGTCACCCGCGCGCTGTATGGCGACGCACGTAATGAACAACGAACGATGGAATCTTTCAAGATCTCGCCCTGCGGCCGTTACATGGGACTTATTGGCTCGTCCAAGAAAGGAGGCGGAAGTATCAACGTCTTGTCAACAGAGAGTATGCAGTGGTTGTGCAGCTGTCGGATCGACTCGAGGGGGGGTGTTGCGGATTTCTCTTGGTGGCGCGATGGGAACGGGTTTGCCGTGGTGGGAAAGAATGGCGAGGTCAGTGAATACGATATTGAGGCGAAGAGAGTCGTTCACCGATGGACGGACGAGGGTGCAGTCGGTACCACGGTAATCACGTTAGGTGGGCAAAGCGGGCAGGATGGGAGGGATGGATCACGTTGGGTGGCAGTCGGTTCATCAAGTGGTATCGTGAACATATACGATCGCAGAGGATGGATTGCCGCCGAAGATGCGGAAAGGGCAAGTAAAGATGAAAGGCCCCGACCCGCCAGAGTCTTTGATCAACTGACAACCCCGATCTCCCACCTCGAATTCTCCGACGATGGTCAAATGCTCGTCATGTCTTCGAGATGGAAAAAGAACGCCCTGCGACTGGTTCATCTGCCAAGTTGCACTCTTTACAGGAATTGGCCAACGGACAGGACGCCATTGGGAAGAATCAGTGCAGTGGCACTCTCACCAAATGGGAGTTACCTTGCGGTGGCAAACGAACAAGGGAAGATCAGGTTGTGGGAAATACAAGAGTAGCATCCTTTGGTGACCGCATTGGTTTAAATGAGATGCGTGCCTGTCTAATGCCTCTGTTCAAATTTGCTCTACCTAGATATCAGCCGGGACTACACGGCAAGCTTCTTCAGTTGCTCCAATTCCTTAATTCCGACAGTGTTTCCCGCTTTGATCCTCTTCAGGGTGAGGGCGGCAATGACAGCGGCACCTACGCCACTTCCATCCTCAGCACTAAGGATAACCACAGGATCCTTCTTCCCCTTTGGCCAATCGAGGATTTCGCGGAGGGCTTGGGCTCCCCGAGCCTTGAAGTGAGGATATTTGGTGAAAACAGATCCATCAGCCCCTACGTGGCAGCTCTCAATGTTCTTCTTTTTGCAGATGGCAGCCACCCCACAAGCCGAAAGGCGTGCAGCGCGGGTTCCAATCAGCTCTGCCAGGCGGCGGCACAATTCCAGCTCCGGCTTCCTTGCCGTGAGACCAAGTTCTTTCTCGAACAAATCATGCGTTTCCTGCAAGTTCTCGAATGGATCTTCCTCGATCGAGGCAAGGAACGAGGCGTCGATGGTATAAGGCTTCTTCAGCTTGGAGATGTCCTGTCCCTCAAACAACAAATTCTTGTTTTCGTGGAGGTCAACAAGGACGAGGCGGAAGATTTCACCCAAGTATAAACCGGCTATCATTTTCTCGAAAGCTTGCTGGCCCGGTCGAGGAGAGGTCTCGTCGATGATAGTGTCATATTTGGTGATTGGCAAGACCTTGTGCTCGTTGTCGAAGGCCCCATATTCGCAGTTGATGGCCATGGGGCAGTCATCAGGGAGATTCAAATGCTTCAATTTAGGTATGGAGCCACAGTTTTCCATGTAAGCGGCATTACAGCCGGTGCCGAAAATGCAGCCGATTTTCATGGACTGGTCGGTGTAGGCGGATGCGATCAATGTACCAGTGGTATCATTGATGAGGGCGACCAGCTTGATTGGCAGGTTCTGGCGACACGTCAGTCGGCGAAGTCATAGATCAACCCACGGTGGTCTTACCCGGGCCTTTAATGCAGCTTCAAACTGGGGAACAACATCATGTCCTTCTACTCCCGAGATGTCAAATCCTTTGGTCCACCTCTGGAGCACACCGTGATCGATGTAGTGTTGAGTGGCTGGATACGAGAAGGTGAATCCCAGCGGGAGATCAGGCAGATTTTCCTCCTCATGGTGAAACTCGATGAATTGCTGCAAGCAGTCGGCGATATATTCCCATAGCTCGTCTGCAGTTCCTGTCTTGAGCTCCTCCGGCAGGCGGTATTTACTCTGGATGATGTCGAATTCGCCCTTCTCTTCGGTGAGATTAATCTCACACACCCGCAAGTTGGTACCGCCCATGTCGAGTGCAAGGAAGGTGCCTTGTTCGTTTCCATCAGGGAAGGCCATGACCCAGGTTGGATTCATCGGAATGTTGGAGCCTTCTTTTTCCAGGCCTGCCTCTAGCTCTGTAACGAAGTGCTCAGTGACTTTCTTAAGTCTTGCACCATCCACTGTGAACTGATTCTCGAGACTGGCGATTTCGTCAAGCATGCTTTTGGGCACATCCGCCATGGACCCTACGAACGTGGAGCGGTCAGCTTCTGGAGCACTCTTTGTGTGAAGATATTGGACTTACCCTTGCGGGAAGGCTTGCGCTTCGGTCCTACGCCGACCATCTTGTCTGTACCGATGAAAGAAAGCTTGAGTAGTTGAAATCCAGAGTGGTGTTTCAGAATCCCTCCGGTCGAGCAAGGTTTTCAGATTGGAGCAGCTTTGATCGATTGCGGACGCAGAGATGGCCAGAAAAGGTCGATTGCAGCGTGGATGCGGTCAGAACCGGAGAATCAGAATGTTGACTGGTGTCGGTGGGGCAGCTGAGGTCAGAGGAGCACGTAGGTACTACGTAGTAGGCATGGGCCACCGAAATCATACTACGAGGGGCAGTTTTACCACCTGAGTACCTAATCCCCGGAGAGGCTTTTTTATTATCGATGGACGATTGATATGATCGAGCCCGTTCAAGGCATGCTTCTGACTAGCCATCAACAAGCTGACTCAAGGTGTAGGAACCATCAACCACCCAGTGCTACTGCAAGAGACAAGTCCCAGGTCGGCTCCACCTTCGCAGCTCCAAGCTAATCAACCCCATGGTACATACCGTACCTAGGTAGGTACTAGTACCCATTCCCAGCGGTGAGCCCGATGGTCCTTTTGAGACTAGGCTGAGCCCCCAGAAACATCAGTCGTCAATCTCGATGATATTGTTGTCTTCTCCCTGGACGGTCCGTCCGAAGAGAACGGAATCATCAACCCTGTAGCGATTCGGGCCAATTGCTGGATCGCCTGCGGTGCTTCGAGAGATCTCCGTAATAGCCTCGAAGAGAAACTTTCGGATAGGACGGTCACCAACTTCGAGAAAAGGCTCAAGTAGAGTATTGTGGTGAGCAAACGAACTGTATCCTTGCGAATAGATCTCCCAAGCGCATTGGTCAAGTAGGTATCTGACAATAGGAATACTGTGCAGGGACTCGCTATCGCCAAGCCGGTTGATGATCCAGACCAGGTCTTCGAAGACAACGTTAAACTCTCGGTGGTACTGGCGGATACAGTCGACGATGGCGTCCTGGAGGGGAATAATCTGGTAATTGAGAGCAAGAACGTATGCCCGGAGCAAAATCCTACAATTGCTGCGACTGATTGGTGTTTCGGGTGGCTGGTTGTATAGCCAATTGACGACGATTTCGAAGGCAGCAGGCTCGTAGCAGCGTCCCTCGAGGTGATAAACATGGCTCGAGATGAGATCGTCCAGCGACCGATGATCGTTTAGGCCTTGTTTGGTATTCATCTCTTCACCACCACCCTCCAACTTGACAGGGACCGGGCTGACAGTCGAATCCCGAACGGTAGATGCGGGCGTTGGTGAACCTAGGGCATCCACACCCAGTGGCCATCCATGAACTTCAAAGAAGCCAGTCCGCTCAAGTTGAGAAAAGTGTACATGGAACGGCTCTCTCTCCACTCCCACTGTGATGCGCAAGGTCTTCTTGCTATATTTTCCCTTTGTCGCACTCGCACGGGTGGAAGCCGATGGTGTTGACATATTGGCGGTGTTGTATGTGCCGATCTGAGATGAAGTTCGGAGAAGGCGACGGTCGTAGGAGGGCGAGGTGGTAAACCTGGAGCAGCTTCGTCAGCCATTAATAGGAAGGACAAGCCGGAAGGTGTATTCACGTACCTTTGAGATCGGGCTGCCGATATTGCAGTCGAAGCGTGCAGAGTAAG
The DNA here is from genome assembly GCF_000585585.1 of Capronia coronata CBS 617.96. NCBI lineage: Eukaryota > Fungi > Ascomycota > Eurotiomycetes > Chaetothyriales > Herpotrichiellaceae > Capronia > Capronia coronata. Next base: position 3,422,747 of record NW_006912895.1, on the reverse strand, counting down.
AAGAGCGCTGGACCTGGAGATACGCAAACGCTGGCTTGTTGGAGCAGTTTTCGACGTAATGACGAGGAAAGGTAAGACGTAAAGCTTGATGAGTCTAGAGAGAAGACTTCTCGGAACTGTCTGGTTTCAAATGAGGGAAGACATGCCCCAAGCCTGTGGACTCGGTAGTGGTAGTCTCTCGAGTTGTAGGTGAATTGATTTGGGGGGTTTGGGCTCCAGCCTTTTCAAGTTCTTCCCTGATTCTCACATTGGCCTCACTTGAAAGTTTCAGCGAAGCATCAATATCCCTTGTCAACTTTTCGACTTCCTCGTCAAGTCTCTCTTGGCGATTCTTTGCCGGCTCCTCTTGTCGGTCTCTCTCGCGCTTATCAGGATTGGTGCTCTCCCAAAGCTCCTCCAGTTCCTCCCCCCAGTCTAAGGCTTCTGCAAGTTTTCGGACTCCCGCATCACAATCTCCGAGTAACAGCACATCGTCTGGTCGCGAGCCAAGAGAGCCTGCCTTTTCAAGGTTGATGAGCACCCTCGGCGTCCCCTCTCTCACAAAGGAAGGCAAGCTCGCGAACGGCTGGACTGTCAGACTTGTCCCCATGACTATCGCCAGATCTGCTCTGGCTGGTAGACTGCGATTGCGATGGAATGATTCTGGCAGCGCCTCGCCAAAGAAAACGATGTCTGGTTTGACCAATCCATTGCAAGACTTCCGAATGCAGTGCGGAACTTCCTTCTTTCCTACCATCTCTTTCATCAGGTCCCCCGGATATTCAGTATGACACTCAATACATCGTTGAGTAGCGAAGGATCCATGCGCTTCCACGATTTTGTCCGCCGGAACTCCCGCTTCCCGTTCCAGGCAGTCTATGTTCTGGGTGAACAACTTGAGAAGTCTCCCTTTCTTGTGCAGCAGGCTAATAAACGAATGGGTCACCGTCGGTCGATATCTACCCGGGTACAGTTCGTGGGCGAGGGTATAAAATGGATAAGGGTTGTTACGGAAGTATGAGATGTCGAACACGGCTTCGGCGTACGGCAAATTCAACCTGGCCAAATTTGCATACAAGCCCGTCTCCGGAGATCGGAAGTCTGGAATGCCAGCAGATGTACTGATGCCTGCGCCGGTCTGTTCACGGTCAGTTGAGTCACCTATTCATCTGTGCTGGGTCCAGATATGCGCACCATCACCACGATGTTCTTGACGTCCTTTTCTTTAATGTACTGCGCAACGGCCTCAATCGTGCGAGCATGTAGCGTCGTGGGAGGAGTCGCCTCGTCCACTGGCGTAGATGATTCATTGCCCATCTTGAAGGTCCAGCGTCCAGCGCGGAAATTCGAGTGGCGGTCTCTTCGACGGCGACCTATGATGGCGAGGAGGAAGCGAAACAGGTTGGCAAATTATGATAGAGGAGTGTACGAACTGATCCAAGAGAACCTCAAAAGTGTCCGGTTGACAACTTAACGCTGTGATGGCAGTCTTCAAGTTGCATCATTCAATATATCAGCCTCGAAATGATTGCATCTAATCAGCCTGCCCACCCCTGCGAGCCTGCTGTTCTCCGAGTCGTCAGTTTAAATATTGTGCAGCGGCGGAAGAACCGCTCACCGCCGCGGCCATTGTGACAAAAGGCCTTGGCATGCGGTTCGCACCGCGATTCCATTCAAGTTGATTGCATCCGCCCTCTCATTCTCGTGCAAACGGGACTTTTTCGAAGCAATCAGTTCAATCTGTATTGCTGGGATCCGCGGCCCGTAGTAAGACCTCCACAGGACGGCTCCGTGTCTCCTTTCTGAGGTGCACCTATGGCTGAACGGTTTCAGTCCGCCAACCACTTTGGACAGACAAACTAGGATTTCCCTCAAGCATCGCGAACTGCCTTGCAATCATGACACCAAATGGCCACGCCTCCGATATTGACCCAGGCAAGGAAACCGTTGGCGTCTACAATGCAAGGTCTGTGACGGAGATCCAAGCTGCTTTGGCTGAATTGCATAACAAAGAAGCCAATGTGACTTCGCGGCTCGATGCTCTAATCAGTGCACAAAAGGATCTCCAACACGAGCTAGGTCGACTTGACCTGTTCCGGGCCAATGTCACTTCTCAGGCTTCCAGGACAAGGGCTGTCAACAGCGGCATGCTTTCGGACGCTGCAGCCAATGCGCACCGTATATCGAGTTCGGTCAAGCAACTGGATCTAGAGCAGGCAAGGGTGAAGGCGACCCTCACTGTGGTCGAACAGGTCGGCGAGCTGAAGGCATGTGTTTTGGGTGTCTCCGGGTCAATGGGAGCTGCACAAGACTGGGAGACAGCGGCGAACTATCTCAGCAGAGCCTCCAAAATTCCCAGCGAGGTGGTCAATGGTTCTTTCGCAGCCAGAATTGTACCAACTACAGAAGTCCCTGATGCCCCAGCTGTTACTTTGGAGAATGCCTCCGAGTCATTGTGCGGGTTGTTTATCAGAGAATTCGACAAAGCTGTTAGAGACAATGATGGTGCCAGAATCACCCGGTTCTTCAAGCTGTTCCCTCTCATCAACAGATCCGACGTTGGCCTTGATGTGTATGGACGCTACGTTTGTCAAGGAGTGGCTGCGCGTGCCCGGGCCAACCTTAATGCTGGCACAGGAGGCATTCAAAGCAAAGACGGCTTCTTCTATGCAAATGCTCTGACCAAAATGTTTGAGCACATTGCTCAGATTATTGAGGGACACGGTGGACTGGTCGAACGCCACTACGGGCCTGGCAAGATGACTCGAGTGATTGAACGACTGCAAGCTGAGGCTGACCTGCAAGGAGGCATCATTCTCGACACTTGGAGTGATGAAAGAAGGATCGATCGTCACCTGACTGAAATCAAATCTTATGCCTTCACTTTTCTTGTCCAAAGCTTCATGGCCTCCCAGCGAGCACCTTCTGCAACCCCTCGCGCGAACTCGCCGGTTCCAGGTAGAGCTAGCGAGGACGAATCTGTCGATATGAAGCAAGTTGACGCCTTGCTCAACGAGATGACAGCTATGCTCAGTAAATGGTCTCTCTACACCAGATTTGTCTCCGACAAGTGCGGTGGTGCTGCATCCGCCGACAAGCGCCTTACGATGCCCGTTTTCCTTCTCAACTCGGGTCTGATGAGGAAGGTGCAAGACAAACTCATTGCACCGTTTAACACTATGACGACCTTCTTCTTCCGCCGGTCGGTGGAAAAAGCATTTCAGTTGGACGAGCAGCCTGCTGATCTTTCGCTCAATCCTCACAAGCCATTGAACTCCAATCCCCCTCATGTGACCTCTGCCATTGAAGACATCATGTACATTGTCAACAAGGTTCTACAACAATCATTGGCCACTATGCAGAAAGCTGTTGTCTCCAACGTCTTGCCCACCCTGGGCAGAGTGCTGGGATCCGACTTCATCGGCATGGAGCAGCGCAAGATGCGCGACGAGAGCTATCCCAAAGCTGCAATGCAAGGACAACTGCCACCTGAGGCAACCATCGTCTCGTTCCTGGTTCTCATCAACAACCTCGATGTCGCCAAGGACTACGTGGAGCAAATAGTGCGCGCACGCTTGGAACTCAGAGCAGGGTCTCCCCATCCTCCCCTCGGGGAACTTTTCCCTGGCTCCGAAGAAGCCGATGAAGTTGCTGCTTCATTGACCTCATTCTCCACTATTTTCTCCGAGAAAGCCAATGAGCTCATCTCGGACGGTGTGAATGTGGTTTTCCACAATGTCATGAAGCCTAGACTTCGCCCCATTCTGATGGATGCATTCCGGGACACGGATTACCAGCTGACAAAAGAGCAACTCCAGGACATCGCCCAGGAAATGGACGAGGTGGGCGAGGCAGATGGATTCTCAGATGAAGTCCGCATGCGCTTCCAGCTAGGGTGGGATGCGCTCACAAAACCTATCGGACGCATCATGACGGAGCGTACGTATGATCAGCTTCTGACCATTGTTATCGCCTATCTAAGCAGAATGCTGGAGAAACGGCTTTGGACTTACCATGGACGAGTCAACGAGATTGGCGCGGCCAGACTAGAGCACGATATCAACGAAATCATCAAGGTGGTGGTCAGGGGACAGAAGTACAGTTTTCGAGAGGTATTCCTGAGATGCAGCCAGATTTGCATGATCATGAACATGGATGAAGAGGAATGGGAGGAGTCGAACAATTCTGGTGGCGATTTCGCTGACAAGTTAAAGCCGGAGGAGCGCCTAAGAGCTAGGAACATGGTAAAAGAACGTCCTGCTTGAAGTAGGCGATCAGAAGTATGCATGTGGTGTGGTTTGAACACTGATCATTTCTCGTGCTATTCTCGTGCTATCCTTGTAGCACCAAGCACAGCTCACATACGCCGGCTCCGGCCATCTAGTGTGAAGATGGGTATGGCATAAAACTGATTTTGTCCGTGGCAAGTATCTAGACTTGCCTACACCACGTCCCGTGTTCTCTCTCCCGTTTTCGGGCCTTTCGTGCTTAGGAATTCGCCCCTACACCACCATTCCTCTATGCTCGCGACATGACTCCCCAGGCACGGATCTTGTTGTCGGTGTAACCAGAGAACAAGGTCTGGCCATCAGCACTCCAAGCCAAGCTCACACAGTATGGCTCTTGCGACTTCTTGCCTTTCTCAACGTACTCGGGCTTGAGCTCGTCAACCTTGCTCTTCTTCTCGAGGTCGAAGATGGTGATAGACGAGGTGGTAGCCGCGCAGAGCCAATATCGGTTGGGCGAGAAAACAAGAGCATGGATCTCATCGCCGGCCTGGAGGGAGTAGAGGTGCTTGGACTCGTTGAGATCCCAAAGCATGGTGGTACCATCCTTGCCGCCAGATGCGCACAGCGAGCCATCGGGAGAGATGGTAACAGTGTTGATGTAACCGGTGTGACCGATGTGGTCAGTTTGAAGGCGGCAGGAAGCCAATTCCCAGACCTAGAAGAAGGGTATTAGTCCAGGTCTACCATGCGATGGAGAAACGAGTGATAGTAATTTCCACGACTCTGCCTCAGTCCGCTGGTGAATGTTTGTCTCATAGCCCGAAGGCTCTGAAGTAGCAAATACTTTTATGAATGCGTAGCATCTTGGGCAAATAACGTGGATTTGTGGAGCCTTCTTACCTTGACCAGTTTGTCCCAACCAGCGCTCACGATGACGGGGTTTTGAGGGTTCGGCGAAAAACGAACGCAAGACACCCAGTCGGTGTGGCCCTTGTCGGTAATGGTGAACTTGCAGTCTCCCAGAGTGTTCCACAGCTTGATCGTTCGGTCTCGCGAACCGGACACGATCTGTCGGTTATCGGCGGAGAAGGAAACAGAGAGGACGTCGTTGGTGTGGCCGACAAATGTTCGCGTAGTGTTACCGGTGGACAGCTCCCACAACCGCAGAGTCTTGTCCCAGGAGGAGGAAAGTGCGTAGGCGCCGTCGGAGGAGATGACACAGTCCGAGACAATGTGAGAGTGACCGTGGAGGGATCGCTTGGGATATCCGTAGGCAGACTCATCGCGGGTCAGGTTCCAGATGATGAGGGTCTTGTCTCTCGAGGCAGACAGGAGCATGTTAGGGCTAAAATCGTGGTTAGCGAGAATGCGCTGGTCTATGGTCGCGGCAGGACTGACTTCTCCAAGCTGGTTGCGAGACTGGTGACCCAGCCGCTGTGGCCTTCAAGGGTACCACGTTGAATGAGTTGTTCAGCCATGGTGACTTGAGGATCCGGTTGGAGCAAAGCTGGGAGTGCTGGAATCGGCGTTTTTCTTGAGAACTTGAGGCCGCAGTCGAAGTAACGATGCGATCGGCCAAAAGCTCTTGTGTGGCATCGAAAAGTGTCCCGAATCTTGGCAAGACGCCAAGTCCTTCGGTGGGTGTTTCATACACGAAGCGTATATTCAATGTGTGGTTACTCCCTGTCCTCCCAGCCTTGTTTGATAGAACAATCTTTACGTTACAGGTATCATTGCTTCAAACCCAGCAGTCCCTCTCTCTGCTCTGCATCTTCGTTTAGTGGATGTTGTCCAGCACTGAACACAAGGGCATGAGTACGAGGCTGAAGCGATTGGAGAGCCGAATGATTTGATTGGTGCTCCTGTGGTATCCAACCCGATGATGTCAAGATTGCAGCTTTGCAGATATCTACGACACTTCAACCGCATCCCGATCCCATAAACAGTCTCCCTCCACCAATATCAAAAGTGCCAATCCTTTTCCTTCTTAGCGATAATAAAATCACCATGATGAACCCCACACGAGCATTCTCTCGAGCCCTCCAGGGTCGTCGTTTGACGCAGGTTGCGTCGCGGCGCCTCATCTCCTCGTCCTCCTGCCGCTTGACTGACCGTGCCCCTTCCACGGCTGAGGAACACCGACAATATCAGAAAGAGAAGCCGGCCAACCCTCATTTGACAAACACGAACTCTACTATCCACAATAACATGCCGTCGGTGGGAAAAGACAACCCTCCACCAGATTTGATCAGCTCGGTCGATCCCAACGCCGTTCCCAAGGACCGGGTACCCGAAAACACCGACAGAATGACGGGAGGAACACAACCAGGAGATCCCACTAAAGTAAGCACGTCAGAGTTTGGCGTTGGTGAACTGGAGGGCATCTCGTTCCGAGTCGAGCCTATACGCCGGACTGGAGAAGACCTCGCGACCATGAGAGCGAGGTTATTATGTTCGTGGAAGCCCTTGTGGGAGCTCTATGCAACAAGGAGTTGTCGCGCTTAGTCTAACATTGCTAACGTATATCTACAGACCAAAGCAGGAAGCGAGGCACACTAGAGTCGGACCTCCTACTCTCCACGTTCGCCGCGGAAAATCTATCCTCCATGTCGAAGTCTCAACTTGAGCAGTACGATCAATTCCTTGACGAAAACGACTGGGACATTTATTACTGGGCCACGCAATCCCCAGCTGGTACGCCAACGTCACTGGAGTCCGCGGAGGGCGCAATAAATGACAAGAAGAGCAAGACGACCCAGCCTACCTCGCCTGCGACCCCTGCACAGACACAAGAGACGGATCCTTGGAGGCAAGGAGCTCCACGAAGTGGGGAGTGGGCGCAAACGGTTGGGACGTTTAAGCCTGCTTACAGACCAGTTCCTCAGCGGTGGAAAGACAGCGAAGTGCTGGACATGCTACGGAAGCATGTGAGGGAGCGGAGTGCTGGTGGCGTCTTGGAAGATGTCGAGGCTACTCCAAAAAGTAAAGGCAGTGGCTTGGGAAGGATGCCTGATGTTCAAATGTTTGATTGATCAGATCGTACCTTAGTCACAGTATCTGAGACAGTAGCTGAGAGTAATGGCAATTCCGAGGGCAAGGCGTGTCAATCCTCAACTGAGTCCATCTGCGTTCGCCCGGTCCCTCGCAAGGCGGGAACTAGGGCTGGGCGCCAGAACGATAGGCACGTTAGTACTAATGTCAAATCACGCTTACTCCGTACTCCTTCTCAACAACCTGTCCATTATATACTCATATATTGTTTTTCACAACACTAATCAGTATAGGAGAAGCCAACCTTGTATCATAACATCTTATACTCGATCAGGTATGTCGTCAATATAGCCGTCAATACTCTAAAGAGTAGAGGCGAAGGTGTTGGATTCCCACGCGTTTCGACGAGCGCGCATAACACGCCTCGATGCCTACCTCGTTTGGCGCCCAGTCCTAGGCCACGTCATGAATGTCGACCCTATACATGAAGTGTTGGGACGACAAGATGGGCGATGTCGGAGACAACGTCCCACAACTGTTTCCCCAGCCGCGGTCCGGGCAGGTAAGCTACCCCGAGGACACCATGGAGCCTGCTGGGTCCAAGCAGACGGCAAGCGACGGTTATCGTGTGCCGCGTTAAGCGTTTATATCAGGGACTTCGTACACAGCATGAGCTGACCAGAGAGTTCCGCCTATGAGATTGGGTTCTGCAACAGCTAAAGTCAATACTCCTTCGTACATCTCCACCAAACTACTCCCGATCTGGGACATTCATCAAGAGGTTCAACAACGCGGAGACAATGATCTCGTCACGATGCTACGGAGAGATGTTTTCCTGTCTTATCTCTCGAACTTTCGGTCAGTGGTCCCTGATACCGGTTTACAAAACGGCAGGGCTTCTCTCCTATTATATCGTCCATGGCTGGATTTTCGTTAGCCTCTCAGAATTTCAGCAGCCCTAATGAAGAGTTCCGGTGTTTGAACCCGGGCATAAGATACGACCGAGTCATAAGACCCTGCCCCTATCCTGGCCACGATGGACAATAAAATGACAGAAGAGGAGGAGAAGGAAAAAACACAAGGGCAACATCCTGTCGCTTTGACACCGGTTCAATCGCGCCGCAGCCAAGCCGCGTCGACTCACCATTCCTCCCGATCCTATGTCGATGGTCACGGCACCCATGTGCCTGCGGGAGGTCAGGACGATGACTCTGATGGCGCGCAAGCGATGGACGTCGAGATCTCTGCCGAAAAAGCGTTCGAAGTTGGCTGGGATGGGCCCGGTGACCCGATGAACCCCAAAAATATGAGCGGAGGCAGAAAATGGCTGATTGTGATGACCCTTGCATTTGGTTCCTTATGCGTGACCTGCACTTCATCATTATATACAACCACCTATGGTAGGACCACGCCTATTCTTGGTCCATAATGTTCTATACAACGTGTTACTGACATTCTGACAGAAAAGATGGACGCCGAATTTGGTAATTCTCGCATTGTCGCAACTCTTGGCCTGTCGCTCTTTGTCTTTGGCTTGGGTCTCTCTCCGATGATCCTGGGGCCGCTTTCTGAATTCTATGGCCGTCGGCCCATATATATACTGGCTTATATTTTCTTCACCATATGGCTGATTCCCTGTGCAACGGCCCAAAACATCCAGACTATGTTGGTATCCCGATTTCTCGATGGTTTTTCTGGAAGTGCCTTTTTATCTGTCGCGGGTGGTACGGTCGGAGATATGTTCAATCGTGATCAGCTTCAGGCCCCCATGATGGTATACACGGCGTCACCATTTATCGGTCCTGGTCTAGGCCCGATCATTGGAGGATTCATCAACTACAATACTTCCTGGCGGTGGTCATATTACGTCCTGTTGATATGGTCGGGGATAATGCTGGTGAGCATCGTATTGTTCGTGCCTGAAACATACATGCCGGTGCTTCTGAGGACCAAAGCACAAAGGAAACGGAAAGAGACTGGGGATGCACGGTGGAAGGCGCCGATCGAGGTCTATGAAAGATCCGTTTTCTGGACGGTGGTAAGATCGCTTTACCGGCCTTTCATGCTGTTGTTCATGGAGCCGATGTGCTTCAATCTGTGTCTGTTGTCCTCCATCCTGTTGGGGATCCTATATCTGTTTTTTGGCGCCTTCCATCTCGTGTTTGCCGAGGTCTATGGCTTCAACCTGTGGCAAATCGGACTGGCGTTCCTCGGACTCACCATCGGCATGCTCCTGGCAATTGCGTCCGATCCCATCTGGCACCTAAACTACAGGCGGCTGTTGCGAAAGCGCGAAAACGAGACAGGCGAACGCAAATCCGAACCCGAGTACCGCTTGCCGCCATCCATTGTCGGTCCTTGGTTTTGTGTAGTCGGACTGTTTTGGTTTGCTTGGACAATCTATGCGCGGATCCACTGGATTGTGCCCATCATTGCCACGTCCTTTTTCGGATTCGGCACTATCCTTACCTTTTCAGGGGTCTTCACCTTCCTTGTCGAGGCGTACCCCTTGTACGCTGCCAGTGCCCTGTCGGCGAACTCTTTCGCGCGGAGCTCCTTTGCTGGTGCATTCCCTTTGTTCGGACTCCAGATGTACCACACTCTCAATTTCCACTGGGCGTCGACGCTTCTGGCATTTCTTACGCTGGCAATGGCGCCATTCCCTTATCTCTTCTTCATCTATGGCAAACGGCTTCGTCAGAAGAGCAAGTTTACTCAGCTGCCGGATTAAGGGAGCAATCACCGCCATATCGAGCCAGGGTTCCCTTTCGGCATAAAGCGTGCACGTTCCGGGTCTGCAGGTACTATGGGCGATCTCGATCGATCCTCTCCATCCACCTCCACCATTGGAACGCCTCCATGCACTCTCTCGCGCCACCGATAGCTTGGCGATCCGAGTCAGTGTGCTTCTTGTGGGAATTTCTTCTATGATGAGCAAAACAGGGGGACAGTGCCGGTTCCAAGGTCCAGTACGGGTACCTGCACAATGAGCGCCGTGGGACAGGCCGTAGTAGTGGAGAGATATTTGAACAAATGTTACCAGGGCATGGTGTCTTGCCAGGGAGTACTTGCCGGGCAGATGCGTTGGCAATTTTGAGGTCAAACAGGTGCGAGGCTCACGATCCATTCAATGCCGTGCATATTTGATGATGGTTAACTTTGCGGTCAAGAGGTATACGGGCTCGATCACAATAGGCAACATTAGGAAGAAAACCCAATAAGAGTCGCCCTCCGATGGGAGTTGTACAACACGGGAAGCGGTGAATGCTTCAGGATGCTGGCACAGAACACAGACACAACTTTTGGAAAGCATGTGTCGGTTGATCCTGTGGGAATGGGCCTTGGTGTCCTGTTGTATCCAGACAGTGGGCAGCGGTCAGGAAGGAACGATTCCCCGAAGACGGGATTGGCTTACACCATAGATTGGATGTATCAGGCGGAGAGACGAGCATATGTTTTGATCATCTCCAGCCATTCCAAAATCATGATACCTGCGTACCAAGGCAGACAACCAGTGGCACGTTGGCATGGGGTCTTCTTTGTCGAGCCTTTGCCGCAGCCCTCCGAATTGTTCGGGTGAATTCGGAGAGCCTTGCAAAAATAACAGTGAGGGGGGCCGATAAAATGCCGGGGTGCAGTCTCTGCTTTGGAGGCGTAACCACAGTACTGCGTACAGCCCGGATAGTTCGTCGCCTTGAAATCAGTACGTAGATCGAGCAGATTGTCGTGGTCTGGTGGCCATCCCAAGCCAGACAAGCATAATTACTTATCCCAGACTCCTATTCTCTGCGGCGGGCTGAATGCTGGGTTCGGGGTTCTCAATCCGGGGTCTGGAGGCTAAGCGGGCAGGGTGTCCTAAGGCTGGGGGCTAAAAGGATGTGCAAATAACACTTACTACGTACCCCCTTCTCAACATGCACATCGTTCTAGGTAGTAAAAACTGGTAGTAATAATCAGGGAACTTTAGCAGTTTGAGGTACCTTACCCAACGCTTAGGTAAAGCGGTACTTACTAGAGTCAGAGTATAGGGCTAATAGACCTCCCGGAGCGTCGTGGTCCACCCTGTCGCCATCATTCACCTACTATAGGAAACCCACTACCTTCTACCTTACCGACAGCCCCTACTCTGTACCCGTGCAGTGGTACTAACAACTTCCTCACTGCTCACTCGGCCCTCGACTCCCCTCATCAACCAGCATTTTTCGAATCTATATGCTCTGCATTCACTCGACTCGACTTCAGGTCTCATTTTCCTGTTGTCACCCACCAGCATTAACATGACCGATGCGCCCTGTCATCTCTCCACGACAAGCGCCACATTGGTCCTCCCCTCCAACACATCAGGCCAACTCCGCACTCCGACAGCGCCTCGTCTAGTCGCCATTTTGTTGCCCGCATCTCGCGAGCCTCCACCGCCGCCGCAGCACGACACATTCGTGATGCTCGAGGCCTGACAGTGTGCCAGCAACTCTCTTGAATCCTCGAGGCCGGAGTTCTTTCTAGTCGCAACATCCCCCTGCGTCTCTCTCTACGAGAAGAGCCACATCCACCTCCGGTCCGGTACCACCTGCGCGCGTCCCTCTCTGATCGGCCGGTCTACTGCGACAGTCATTCCTCCTCGCTGCTTGCTACAGAACTGCTGAAAGATTGTCCACCTCTGTCATACACTGTGAAGGTCGCACTGCATTAGTCGCCGACCTTTTTGCGCTGCTTCGTACAGGCTGGCTCGCGAAGCTGAAGCATTTTCTGCCGGTCTCCTATCTTGCGGCACCGTCATACCGAGTTCAGGACCTTCCCCCGGACCTCTCCTACAGCGCTCCGCGATCGCTCTGTAGAGATCCCAGGCACTTGGTTCCCTCAAGGGGGCACGCGCGACCGGCTTGAGGCAACATCTGACAGGATACTGCACTCGACAGGGGCCTTGGCTGGAAACCGAGTCTTGTATGCAAGCAGCCACTGCGGCAGGGTTCCCAGCCAGCCCAGACAATTCTCGGGTGCTGTGTCACTGTTGGCGCTGTTTGTGCAAGGTCCTTTGCAGCCCTGCACGTTCTGGCAGCGATTGATGGTCTGCTTATAACAATATGACGGCCTCAGATGTCGAAGATGGCCACTCTCGTTCGGCCTCTCCCGACGACAGTGGAACCGAGCAAGTGCCTGATAGTATGGCCGAAGCGCAACCCAAGGACGACAACCCCGAGCAACCGAACGGATCACAGTCCACTAATCTGAAGGATCCTTCCCGACCGAGAAGGAAGAAGGCGCGCAGGGCGTGTTACGCTTGTCAACGTGCTCACTTGACGTGTGGTATGTCCATACCGATGTTCTGGCGAATCATGCCCTTCCCACTAACACTGTTACAGGTGACGAGCGGCCATGCCAGCGATGTATCAAACGAGGACTCCAGGACGCCTGCCAGGATGGGGTGAGGAAGAAGGCCAAGTATCTTCACGATGCGCCCAATGAGGCCCTCATGCCGGGTGTTGGGGGAACCCTTTTCAGCCATCCTGCCGGGAAGCGCAGTTCGACAATGGCGACTGACACGTCGTCGCAACAGCCATTCTTCCAGCAATCACAAACATTCAACAACTTCCACACGCCCTCGCAGATGCCTCCTCCTATGCTGCACGAGCGAAGCATGAGCTCTACGAGTTTCGCTCAACAGTCACCCTTGAGCAACAATTTCACAGGTGTCGCGTCGCAGGTCCCGCCGCAGGTCCCGCCGCAGGTCCCGTTGCCGAGTCCTGTCATTAACCAAGATCAGGCTGTTGCCAACAATATTAGCAACACCACCTGGCCAGGGCAACTTTTCGATGATCAGACCATGTTCAATTTCGACCTTGCGAGCATGAACTTCGGCAACCACTACGGCGCATTGGAGTTTGGCATGCTTGGTCACATGGCCACAAACGCCGGCGAAACTCCCCCCAGTGATACTGCTACACAAAGAGGTTCCATCGCTCAGCAGTATCACATGCCTCTGGGAAGCTTCAGCGAGAGCCCTACGGGTCGACAGCAATTCTATGGCGATACGATGATGTCGGAATGGTCCAATGGAAATGATCCTTACGGCACACAAGGTCGCCAAATGGCACCTAACGCTTTTGCAATAGAATCCAATCCGACACATTGGACCTCTCCCGATACTAATGGAACGCCTACCAATGCAGCCAAGTTCGAAGACTCTCCATTGATGACCAGCTCCGCAATCCAGGTCCCGCCTACTACGGTTGATGTTGGGATGTTACATCAACCATCCAACACTGTCGACAATAGGAATCGCCCACCTTCTCTGATATCTACTCCTCAGCTGAAGGCAAGATCACAACTACCCATCAAAACGCTGAAGCGGCCGCGGGATCCTTCATCCATCTATACTACTGTCACGAGCCCTCACCCATACACTACTGGCTACCACCGCTGCCTAGCATATCTGCAGAAGCGGTTTTCCACGCAGCCGTCGAAGACCCTCACGATTGCGAAGGCATTAGCCTCGATCCGACCTTCGTTTATCGCGACCACCAAGACCTTGAATAGGGAAGATTTGATTTTCATGGAAAAGTGTTTCCAAAGGACTTTGTGGGAATATGAAGGGTTCATCGAGGGCGTGGGCACTCCGACCATTGTGGCCAGAAGAACAGGCGAGGTCGCTGCAGTTGGAAAAGAGTTCCAAATACTCACGGGCTGGACAAAGAGTGTTCTGCTGGGGCGAGCTCCTAACCTCAATGTAAACAGAGGACACTCTGGGCAGACGCCTGCGGGTGGCTCCGGTACCACCACGGCAAGAGCCACAGGATTCAATACTCCAACTCGAGGTAGTGCTCAAGATCCAGACAGCGATGAGAAACGGGCACAGCCGGTCTTCCTAGCCGAGCTGCTGGACGATGATTCAGTCGTGCAATTCTACGAAGACTTCGCCCGACTGGCCTTTGGGGACAGCCGTGGAAGTGTCATGGGACGAGGAAAACTCCTCAAATATCGCACAAAGGACGACGAGCTCGCCCAGAACCTCCACGCAGAGGCCGACGCACGACATGAAGAAGCCAAACAGGCCAATGGCATGGACGTTCGCCGCCAGGAGTACTCCCTCGCTCGTCGACAGAACGAGCTGAAGAGGGATGGCATCTCCGGCGAAAAAGGTATGCAGAAGCTGGGCTCTGCAGACGGTAAAGTGGAATGCACATATTGCTGGACAGTCAAACGGGATGTATTCGACATCCCGATGCTTATTGTTATGAATGTGGGTTATATTCCGCCATGGCAATGCCGCCGAATTTGCAAGACTAACCGTATACAGTTCCTGCCTTGTATATAGGCGCAAAAAGTTCTCTAGGCCTGGGTTGATATTGGGGTTCGGTCAGCCCGGCGATTGATTTGGCGCCGACGAGTCCATGGAATTTGGATTGGTGTCTACCACGTTTTTCTAGAATCATCTGGGACTGTCTCACGAGGGAAGCTCATGAGCATTGAAATATAGGAGGGCGGATGTTCTTCTGGCGATGCAGAGTTTCAGAGCGCCACTGTATGAGAAGGACGATTTCTCCAGAATGACCTCCCACGTCTGTGTGCGGTCCGACTATCTTCCTGGACCGTTGAGAATGGCTCTATAAGTGGGTGCAATGGTTCTATCCACTCAATGCAAGTTGTGGAATTCCTGCATCCACGGCTCCAGGCTCCAGCGCCGCTCGTGTTCTACCGCTTTTCTTGACCGTTGTTATTCCTTGTTCAGGATCGCCTTTTCCACATTAGCCGTGTCAGTCGTCTTCATCCACTCGAAGTCTTTCAGCCACGGCTCCTCCTTGAACTTTGCATACGCGGGCCGTTGTAGGCTCCGTCTGGCAACGTCACAATCGGTCTTGATGTCCTCGATCAACGCGTCGAGCGACACATAGTCGTACTCAGGCCGGATGAAGCCAAGCATGAGCAGGTTTAGCGCTGCGCCGTAGAAGTCGTGGCTGAAGTCGTGCAGGATGTGGATCTCCACGCTTCGAACGGTATTCTTGTAGAATGGATTGTACCCGATGCTCAACACCGAGGGGTACACTTCATTCGAACTCGACGGCGTGTCCGGCGACGGGGACAAGGAGAGTCCCACCCACCCGTAGTACACGCCGGACTCTAGCGACGGATATGAGGCCAGACCTTCGGGGGGGATGTTGGCTGTGGGAATGCCGAGCTGTGTCCAGAAGTAAGGGTCAGCTTGGTCTTGTCTTATGTTTCACAAAGACCGTCTCCCTTGAGAATCAAGCCAATCAATATAAAGACCCATGTTACAAACCCATCTACCACCGTGTTTCGTAGCCACCAGAAACCGATATTTGTGCCTTCGCTGTAGAAACTCGGCGGCCGCAAAGCTCGTCCGCGACTCTTTCAGACACGACTTCGAGCTCGTAAATCTCGCAAGAACGCAATTCAAATCTGGCAGCTCGCGGACAATGATCAACGCATACGCACGACAGCGCTTACCTCTTTGCTTCCTCGCCCAAATCCTTTGATGACCGGTCCAAAAAGCCTTATCGGGAAAGGCGGCTCCGGCCCGTTCTCCGGCCCTGCGTAGGGTTCTCGTGGTGCGTCTGGCCGCATACTTGTAACAGAGCCCGGTATTTAGTTGTTGGGAGTGAGTGAACCGGTCGATGCTGGTCGGGTTTTGATGGTTGATGATTGATGTTTTCTGGAGTTGGATTGGATCTCGCAATCGGACAATATTATTTAATGCTGATATCGCGATATGGACTGAGTTCGGTCTGGGCCACATCAACTAAACGATTCACGCACACGCCCAAAAAGCCAAGCCGTAGGAGATGCAGGTACGAGAAGCCATCCTATGATAGTCTGGTCCCCACAGATGGAGTCTCTGCTATCTAACTACAGGTAGGTCAGCAATTCGTATCTGTAGCCTTATTGACTTTGTTGACCTGCCGAACGACAAGAGAACGAGCATTCGAAGGGTTTCAGCCAGCCAGCCAATGAGAAGCAGAGCATGGTCGGAGTGCTTTGGCCTTGCGTCTCGCCAGTCAAGGAGTAATCAATCGCATTGCAACGACGGACGATGGATCCTATCATTTCGAGGTGCTAATCCTCAATACATATTGAAAAATGTGAGCACAGGGTTGCAGACAAGCCACAGAGGTGGTCGTTGTTATCATGGTCTGTCTACACACTGCCCGAATACCCAACGGTTGGCATCAGGCCGAGAGCCCGCCTCCTCTCGACCCATTTTCGAAACTCATCAGCCCAGAAAACAGAGCTCGCTATGCACACCAGTATGAAGATGTCCCTCAAACCCAACGCCTCGGTCTGAAAGACTCGTTGCAGAAACGGTAGATATATGACACAGAGCTGTCCTGCAAGACTGCCTGCCACTGCGTAGTTGAACATTTTGTTTCCAAAAATTTTGATTTCCCCGAATAATACAGACTTGGCTTCTGATCGACAAGTGAGGGCGTTGAACATGTCAAAGAGGACGAAAGTCGTGAAAGTCATGGTGGTATCACGTTTGGTGACCACCCGGGCGCGAAGAGGTGCGCCGTTGTCAGGGGCGGCGGCTGTTGGGTCATCCATCTCCACCATTTCGTGGATGTATACTGACAACGTACCCACCATGATGATAAGGGCGGACGTGAGGACCCGGCGGATGAGACGTTTGGTAAGCACATTGGCGTTTCGGGGCCGTGGCGGCTGTGTCATTACCCGGGGATCGACTGGCTCAACCCCGAGGGACTGGGCAGGCGGCCCATCCATCAAGATGTCTAGGTTTGTCAGTCATGGTTTCTGACCAAGATGGGAGCATTACTTACTGATCCAGAGGATCTGCATAGCATTGAGGGGGTTCTTGAACCCAAACATGGTGCTTAGCAGTACCAGCGACAGAGCTGCGACACTGGTGCTCAGTTGAAAGGTGATGAAGTTTTGGATGTTAAAGAATATGCCTTTGCCTTGTTCAATGGCTCTGAGGATCGTGGAGAAGTCGTCGTCGGTCAATATCATATCGGCAGCTTCCTTGGCAACGTCGGTCCCGAGCATGCCCATGGCAATCCCAATGTCGGCTTTCTTCAAGGCCGGTGCATCGTTGACCCCATCTCCTGTCATGGCTACAACATCTCCTCGCGCCTGAAGCGCGCGAACGATTTTCATTTTGTGATCTGGGCTGGTTCGAGCGAATATGGTTGTCTTGCCGATCGCCTCCGACAGCTCCTGCTCCGACATGCGGTCGAGCTCGTCACCTCGAAGGACCGACCTTGAAGTCGAGGATGCTGGGTTGATGGGCATACCCAGCTTTTTCGCAATCGCCACGGCCGTCGTCTCAGCATCACCGGTAATCATGATGACTTTCACTCCCCCGTTCATCAGCCGTCTGATAGACCTATGCACGTCCTTGCGAGGCGGATCGTTCATTCCCACCAAGCCTGCAAAACATAGGCCATTGAAGACATCCGTCTCGTCCGGCTTGTTGTCCCCTCGAGAAGGCGTCGAGCTCCTGCTGGCTTGTCTGTGCTTGCTCCTGATCACCCCGCTCGCGAAGGCAATGACTCGGAGGCCTTCCTCGGCCATTGCCTGGGCGGCTGCATACGCTTGCTGGCGACGAACCTCGTCAAGAATCACCTCTTGACCGTCCTTGGTCAAATAAGTGTCTGACCGGCCGAGCACCTGTTCGATAGACCCTTTAACATAAGCCGTCTCAGAGCCGATAGCATGTCCATTGGTCAGCTCCCCAAGGGGATTCCCAATGACCACGCCCATCCACTTTCGTTCCGAGCTAAACGGGGTCTCCAACGTCCGATGACCGATCTGTTCACGGATATCGTCTTCTCCGAACGCGTCCATCAGGTCTAACATTGCAATGTCGGTAGGCTGGCCAAGCCATCGGCTCCTGATGTTCGTGGACGAGCGGTCTCTAGTAGAGGACAGTACAGCGGCGGAGGCGGCCGTTGCTGGGGTTCCGGTAGTCGCATGCGATAATCGACCGTTGTTTGCGATGTTGCCAATGCGAAGAACGGCTTTAGTAGCAGAGGTGGGCTCTGCCGCGGTGTCGACAGTAAACGGCTGCGAGGCATCGAAATGCCACATCTTCGTCACGGTCATATGATTCATAGTCAGTGTTCCTGTCTTGTCACTGCAAACCACATTGACAGAGCCGAGCGTCTCGACGCTTGGGAGCTTTCGGACTATAGCCCCTCGCTTGGCCATTCTCAATACTCCGAGAGCCAGTGTCACCGTGACGATGATTGGCAGCCCTTCTGGAATTGCAGCAACTGCCAGTGACACTCCAATGGTGAAGAGATCCAGTAGTTTCTTGCCTTGGAGAAGACCGATCATCATAATGATACCGATGACAATAAATGACATATAACTGAGCTGCTTTCCAAGTAGATCCATGGAATGCTGCAGAGGTGTCCGCGGCGCCTCGATTCCCTGGAGCGACAAAGAAATGGTCCCGAACTCAGTGTTTCCTCCTGTTGCGATGACAATACCTTCGCCATGGCCTGACCGGACCAATGTGCCCATAAAGGCAATATTGTGCTGCTCGTTGAGCCGGACGTCTGCCCCTACTGTACCGGCAGCATTGAGCGGCTCCGGAGTGCCATGGTGCTCAGATCTTGGGGCAGCCCTGTCAAGAGCAGCCGCATGCTTCTCCACGGGCTCATTTTCACCGGTCAAGTTGGACTCATCGATAGTTAGGTCCGCCGAGCGTGTGATCCTAATATCCGCAGGAATACGGTCGCCAGTAGAAAAGATAACCAGATCTCCCACCACCAGTTGAGAGGCAAGTATAGTTGTAGACGTTTTCTCCTCGGGGGTGGCGCCGTTGGCCAATGGCTCTAGCTCAACCTCGTCGTTCTCGATCGTATGCCTGCTACCGTGTGTCCTTGATCTCAGCCCAGTGCGCCTGACATGGGCGTGATGAGGTACGAGGCGATTCAATGCCTCCAGACTCTTCTCCGACCTGTATTCCTGAACAAACCCGACTGTGACGACAATGGTGACCGCAAGTGCAATGCTGACAGCGTCATCTTTATTACCGATGACAAGCGAAATCGCGGCCGAGGCAAGTAGGAGTACAATGAGCGGTTCTTTGAATTGCTTCAGAAACCTTAGCCAGAGGGGCTCCTCCTCTTCATGGGGCAACTCATTGGGCCCATCTTCTGCAAGTCTCGCATGTGCCTCGCTCTGCAATAACCCATGGGTGAGCGAGGTTTCTAACCGGTCGGCGGTCTGGTCAGGGGTGAGGAGAGCGTAGGAGGAGGTTATTGAGGAGGACGTATCCGCGAAAGGCGCTGGGCTTCGGCTTCGTGATCGCTTTGTCGGGGATTCTGAGTTGTATATGGGCAGCGCAGGTACGGATAATGTTGACATGGTTGCATGTTGCTATTCCAACGCGCGTTCCATGCTAAAGAGGCAAATTGACGATGCTGGAAAGGAGTTGGTGACTAGTGCCAGCGACCGACAGTGAGGTGAAGAGGCTCTGACGACAGATGCAGCACCGATAGTCGACGGTAGAGTTACTTGAGAAGTATAGGGCTACAGGTGGAATGTATAGCTTAACACGAGACAGTAGTGCTTCGAGAAATGAGGATGATTTTATCGATTCCTTAGTATCTTCTACTAGTGCTAGTTGTCTTCTCTATCGAGACATCAGGATCGTGGAGGCCAGGTGTTGCACCCTTGAATACAAGGTAGTATCTCGATCCCTGACAGCTGCAGTAGTGAAGCTTAACACTTATTAACAATAACAGCAAGCGTTGGAAGGGAAGGTCTTCCGAAGCTAAGGGGCCAACTTAGGTCAGGGCGCGACAAGCCTGAGGGGAAAAACAAACGGCAGATACAAGCAGTGCTACTGGAGCGTTAACTGGTCCTGCAGTGGCTGCTCGTGCCTGCGCCCGGGCCTTACTGTGATACTCACACCCTAGACTCTTCCTCTCTCCAGCCACTCTACCACCTCCAGTTATTGCCATTCAAGTTCATCACTCAACTTCCAACCACCTTCATTTGTGTTGGGCTCTATCTTCTTCATTTTCTTGATTGTATTGTCGCCTTGAGTTTTGGTGGTAGAACATTGGATCAGCCGCTTTTGAACGCTTTCGTCGTCGCTGCCGCCATTCAAACAGAGAACGAGCGATATTTACTCGACGCGTCGCATACCGATCTTCCTCTACCCTTATTAGTTCACCGTCGCCTCCTCCCCGTCTCATGCCGTCCTGATCGTGTTCACGCATCGCCCGACGCGTTTCATCTCTGCAACAACCATGTTCTACTCGGAGCAACTTCTTGCGAAGACCGGGCCTTTGGCTCGCGTCTGGCTCGCGTCCAATGTTGAGCGCAAACTATCGAAGTCACAAATCCTGCAGTCGGACATCCAAAGCAGTGTTGGCGCTATTGTCGACCAAGGCCATGCCCCGATGGCCTTGCGCCTGAGTGGTCAGCTAATGTTGGGGGTGGTGCGAATCTATGGAAGAAAAGCACGGTATCTACTGGATGACTGCAATGAGGCTCTGATCAAAATCCGAATGGTAAGATGCCCGACTTGTTGCGCGTAACAATGCTGAATGTTTCGCAGACTTTCAAATCCACCAATAACCATGATCTGCCGCCTAATGCGACAACGACCATTGATCTCAACCTACCGGAGCTGCTCACCATCGATGATCTGTTCTCGAACATGGACTTCGCATATCCTATGACCCAACAACCGGCTATCACTGGTGTCGAGTCGCAAGACATGGACGAAGATTGGACCAGTTCCCTCAATCCTCAGCAAAGCAGTACTCAATCGATGTTGATTCCCGGAGACGAACCTTTTTACAACGACGACGACCTGAACCTGGACTTTGGAGATCGTGATATGGGTATGAATGAGACAACCGTTAGCATCAACGTAGGCAGAAATGCGCCTTCTCCTACCCATGGTGTCGAGGAAGTCTTTGGTGAAGAGGGCCTGCTCCACGACGACGACGATCTTCAAATTGATCTAGGTGAAGATATTCCTATGATGGACGAGCCAGATATGCCTGCTAGGGATGACGAGGTTGTCCCTGAGATAAGCAACGACGAATCCCTTGCTTTCGGGGACGACGAGACTCTGCAACTACGACAAGCCACGGCTGGTGAAGAGCGTGCTCGCCAATCAGAGTCGCCCTTGTCAGAAGCTGGTTCGGATGTGCTGCGCGACCTGGATCGGACTTTTCAGAATGTGGACCTGGACGAGGTCGAGGAAGTTGTTGTTCAGCAGCCTCAACGGAGTCGGAAGCAGAAACCACTTGCCCCTGATGTCGAAACCGTCCTTCACAACAAGCAGATCAAAGCCCAGGCTGAAGATCGTACTAAGATTCTGAAAGCACCGTCTTTCCTCCCCCGAGATCCGCTTCTTCTTAGCCTCTTGAGCATGCAGAAGAATGGCGATTTTGTTCTCGACGCAATGAATGATGGTCGGTCCAGGGACTGGGCACCAGAACTTCAGGGACTGCTCTCATTTGAGACGATCACGAGATCCGGCCAGCTGAAGCGAAAACGGGATAGCGGAGTAGGCGGACTTAGCGAAGATGAGCACAGCGAAAAGTCACCCCGTTTGGAAAGAGGAGACGATGAAATGGAAGACGAGGGAGTCCAGATTGAGGAACCCAGCTTTGGCATTACAGGTGGGATAGCAGCTGATGACAGTGCCCAACCACTCATGAGCGAAGGCGGTCCCGCACTAGAGGATATCGTTCTCGGTGAAGATGAAGAAGGCATCTTTGGTGGTGATGATACGTTCGATGACACAACAATACCTCTTGTCCACCCGGCAGACAGCGGCCCAGTATCGTTGGGGACCAAACACGCCGTCCACATCTTGCGAGACCGACTTGGCGATGCCGATGGTACACATCCATCCTCGCCCGCAAAGAAATCAGTACTTCTGCAGGAGCTTGTACCCGAAGGCAGGACAACTAAAGAAGATGCCACAAAGATGTTCTTTGAAATCCTTGTTCTAGCCACGAAGGACGCCGTCAAGGTCGAACAAGGGGACAAGGCAATCGGCCTGCCACTTCGAATCAGAGCGAAGCGCGGCTTGTGGGGGTCATGGGCGGAAGCGAGTCCGGGCGAAGATCCTGCAGCCATGACGGCTTCACAGCAAGTTGCGGTGGAGTCATGATCACTGCTCGAACAATGGAGGCATGAGCTTTGGTGTTTACTCGGTGTGCTCAGAACGTGATACCCCAGGCCGAATAGGGCAGTTGACTGTATCTCGCGACCCAGGAGTCTTGCGATCGGGGTTTTGGGCGTCCAGATTTGTCTGAGTTAGGGTTGGAACGAGACCTGGTAGCGATGGCGTCTCTTTCTCTGGATTGAGCTCACATTGCGCAGCATGGGGCTTCATCTGGTTGGGCGTGTAGTCCTTTGGGTTTGTAATGTGTTCATAGTTGGGTAGAAAGAATTCTTTCCCAATCGTTGGTTGCCTCAAGTTGCTCGCTCTGGCCGCACACTCTAATTCTTCTGTTCTGCATGTCTACGAAGAGAGGACTTTCATACTGCTGAGCGATCTACGCGTCTTTCACCCACGACCCATCGTCCATGCGGCCATTCCGCTTCGGCCCTTCTCTCAACCAAGTCTCAACCAGGCCGGACTTCGGATCCTCATCTGGGAGCCCACGTGAACGACGGACCTCAAGCACCGCATCCCTGACCCTCTTCGTGCATTCCTTCCTCAATTCAATGGCTTCGGGGTGATGCGCAAGGCTCTCAGGGACGATGCCTAACATAATCTCATTCCAACTAGAATGACCCCTTTTCCTTGCGTCTTCGTCCGCTAGCTCACGCCACCGCTTGCGAAGGTCGCCAAAGACAGCTTCCACGTCCAACTCGCTGCCAAACGTGACAGTTATTTTCTTCCCTATGCGTGGTAGGAATCTTGGAAACCGTCGACTTTCGTGCATTACCTGATCAGTGCCTTCGATGAACATGGGAACTACGTCGGGACATTCAGGCGGTTCCAGGATCAGCCGGGCCACGCCCCACTTGAAGTATCGCATCGTCTGATCTTCAGCCTGGTGTACCATACCCTCTGGGAATATGTGAACCCAACTGTATGAATTGCAGGCGTACCGCGACGGGGCGTGGTACCATCGCTCGTCGCTTGGCTGTGAAGGGTACGCTGCAATGGGCACGACGTCTGAAAATGGATCGACGCAGTCTCGTGGCCAACTAGGTGTATGATATGTTTGATGTAGTCTTGGATCATTGTGGGGGCAGAAAGACATCTTGCGCGAGCTGATTTGGGAGAGTAGTCTCACACCCTCAGTCATTGTAGCCTGGAAAGGACCACCGTAGGGCGAATGGTACATTCGATGGGTAGGCAGAACTTGGCCGAGCGTGAAGAAATGCGAGAGGGCGGTGTT
The DNA here is from genome assembly GCF_000585585.1 of Capronia coronata CBS 617.96. Lineage (NCBI taxonomy): Eukaryota > Fungi > Ascomycota > Eurotiomycetes > Chaetothyriales > Herpotrichiellaceae > Capronia > Capronia coronata. The sequence continues at coordinate 3,399,178 of NW_006912895.1, read as the reverse complement.
TTGGAAGCAGATGTCGTGGCTCCCAAAGGACCATCTATTGTTCATGTAGCCATGGAAGGCGGCAAAGGAGAGTGGCAGAACGCCCCAAATCAGAGGGTCGTCGATGACGGAAATGTGGTTCGATACGGTCAACAGCCCTCTGCGACGAGTTTTGTAGTCGGACCGAGACTTTAGAAGGTCGAGGAATCGAGGCAGGCCATTGACCTCTGTTTTGTTGAACCCGTAGATAAAAAGGCGCGACAGGGTCGAAACGGCGAGGATTGTCTGGTATGAAGCCGACCTCCAGAGAAAGCTGGGGAGCTCTGCATTGGGGTACAGGTCATCATGGCCCTGCATTGAGACTGCTGCTTTCCATCGAGCCAAAGATGACGGCTCCGGCAGACTGCGTCGTGTTTATGCTCTGCTTGGATGCAGAGGAAAAGATTGTTATTCACAAAAAAAGGGCGGCGAAGTACTACTAGTATACTACCTACTAGCATGCATGGAGAGTCGGGGCTGCGGCGATCTAGCTCCACCTTCTAAAAATCCCCAACACGAATAACCCATCAACTAACAACGCAACGTTTACCTTCCGTCAGGTAGCCCAAGTCATCTGGGTAGGGAACAAGCTCTCTCCATCCGCTTATAATTATGTTCAGACCGACTGCGCCGCTCTCTGGCGGTCTGTTATGGTATGTCCAGCTAGCGTCGAAGCTGCAAAGAGAAACCTACTAATGGTCCTACCAGGAAAATTCCATGGCGACTGTCCCCAATGCAAAAGGCGCGCCAACGAAAGAGGTTAAAGCTAGTTGACAAGGTCGTCGACACCGTCAGCACAGCGTTGCAAAAGAATGGAGGGATGACGGCGAAGGCCGTGGAGAGATGGTATAATGAAATGCCCAGGGAAGAGGAGATGCTCCCGAAAGACAAATATACCATTTTCGATCGCAAAGAGAAGAAATATCGGAAAGGCATTCATAGTATGTTCAGTCGGATGGATTTGGCCTCTATCTCCATTGACTTATGGTTACAGAACTGCCCAAGTGGACACGGGTTAGCCAAAGAGTAAACCCGCCAGGATTCTGATCGACTCGCAGCGAACGACTTTCATCCTCAGACATGGTCCGAAAACTCCCTACGAAAAAGCTCCGCTCTATACATATGAAGCCTTCTACCTGCCGTGACGTCCAGTGATGTCCGCTCAGCAGCCTTCACCCCAGGGACGACTTCGCTATTCATGGAAATCTGGACCCCGGCACTTCCGAATACCATCAGCAAAATTCGGGTCTTTAAGAGCGCCGAGGTCCTTGGAGGAGTAAATACCAAATGCAGCAGGGGGTTCTAGATTTGAGGAAATCTTACGCAGGGGCGTCCACGACGTGCTGGTGCAGACGCCGTCAGGAGAATCGACTGTGATGTGACAACGGCGCGAATTCAACCTGGCCCGGCCGAGGGACCTACGGTGAACGGGAAGATCAATTCAGGCTGGAATGAACTGGTATGGTCATCCTTTGCTGAGATCTCGCGGAAAGGATGATCCAAGGGTGCTGTATGGTAGTACACAGAGCTGTATGATCGGTTTGCTGCGCCGCTACAATTGTGAATATAAAGCGGCAGGGGATTTTGGCCAGAAATGACATCAAACATCGACCCTCCGAATCTCTTCCGCCACCAACATAGACTCATACTTCAATTCTGTTCTTGTATTTCTGTCCCTGTTCGAGCGTCTTCGCACTCCATCAGGATCTCGCTCAATACATGCCAAAGAAGCATCAGCAGCGAGCGCTCTTGACCAAGCCACAGTCCAGCACTCCGCACACCCTCTCTCTGTCCAAATCCTCCGCATCTACAAGCCAGAATGCAAGGCCGCAACGTACGGTCAATGATCTCATTCGCGAATCCCGTCGACTTCAGATAAGGAATGAACCACGACCTCCTCCCGCTTCGACTGCCTCATCAATACCCCCTGCTCTCAGACAGGTCCTCGACATCCCTTCCCCTCCGCCTCCAGCACCGCGGGTCGGGTCGAGATTGGGCGGACCCAGCCGTCTACGGCGGATTCCAGGGCCTCCTCCACCGAGAAGCTGGCTTGCGGACAGTATCCATGCCTCAAAGGAGTTTGGATGGGTGGCTGCCGATGACAGTAACCGGCGCGTTCAGGTTCGAAGCAGCAATCTGCCCGAAGGCGCTTTCCCTCCCCCGGGTTCCCTACAAGACTTGGTCTTGAAGAAAATCGCGACTGATTGGGGCTGGCATGCGGAACACGATTGTGACTACTTGGGTCTTCTACCAAAAAATCTGAAAGAGACATTGCTGAGCTACATCGCGGTCTACAATGAAGCTGTTGTCAATCCACTCAAGCCTTTGTTTCTGGATGATATCGAACAAGAAGAGCGTGACGAAGTGCGCCGGTTGGACCTCAGCAATGGCTTGGGAGTGTGGGCTACGATGAAACAGCTTGAAAGAGATCTCTTTACCAGACATGCCTTAATGGCATCTGGAAAGTCGGGACCACCCGCCGCTGCTTCTTCATCTATTCTCGCTCCTGAGAGCTGGGACGCCGATAATGACAGCGACGAAGCAACAAGCACGACATTCACAATAGGGCCCCAAATTGTGCCCAACTTCTTGAATTTGAAACATCTGTCCCTGGCTATGTCGCCGACCAACTCGAAAGTGGCTTCGTGGACTTCGCTGCTATCTCTGGCCGCTGAGCTTCGGACACTGACGTCTCTTTCGTTGGCATATTGGCCACAGCCCACCTTCACACCTCTAGCTGCATCCACAAGAGCTGTGGTTGACGTCCCAGGCTCAAGGCCGGTGATTTATGGCGGGTCTGATGTTTACACGTCGTATGATAACAACTGGAGGGAGGCTGCGGGGATACTGCGAACCTTGAGCAGATCGTTATATTGCTTGAAGTGGCTGGATCTCACAGGGTGTGGGGACTGGTTTGCCGCACTGCAATGGACGGGCTCTTCCCTTGGAGCCTCGAACTCCGAGAGACTTGGACCCGAGTGGAACGGTGGATGGAGAGGACTGGAAACACTTGTCCTTGAAGTCGGCTGGAGGCCGGTTCTGCCGGCAGTTGATGCCAAGCCTATACAGCTGGATCAACCAGCGTGGGACGTCGAGACCGAGCGCAAATTGTATCGATACAATAAGGAGCGCGAGCGTTTTGTTGAAATCCGGAGCACCGCGCAGTCCGTGGCAAGGTATTTGCGATCACTCCGAAAGGCGTCTGGAGGGAAGTGGATTCAGGTTGAGTATGGCGAGGATTTGACATAGTAGCTGTACACAAGGCGACAGAGACTTTGTCTGCAAGAACACACATCCTAGGTGTAGTACGCCCTCTTTTCACTCACTTGGTGAAGAAGTTCGTGATCCGCTGGGTTCCAGGTTCGATCTTTTTGGTTGGGCTCGTCTTCAATGCCATGCCCTTGTTACTTGTTGCACTTCTCGGTGTCTTGCTTCCTGCAGTCTTGACGGGTGTTGAAAGCTTCGCTGGCGGTGACGAGAGTTTAGTTTGCTTATTTGCCGGACTCTCTTCTGGCGCATCCGCCGCTAGACGTTTTTGCCCCTGAGTTTCTTTCACTGAGATGGGAGGGATAGGCAGCGGTGCATTGTTCTCGCTTCCATCGTGGTCGATAGTCGGCCTGGTCTCCTCTGGCTCAGTCTCTACCTTGGTAGAGTCGGCCTTGACATGCTTCTTGTTAGCACCGCTGAAGAAGTTTGCGATATTCTTCTTGTTCTCCTTGCTATCGACGGGGACTATGAAGCTGGGCGAGTTGTTCCCCACCTTGCCGACGGCAGGATCCACGGGATAGAACTCAAGCTCGCCTTCGTATGGTTTCAAGAGAGACTGAAGTTCTCTTGACCACTTGTTCCTTGTCGGGTCCAGCCACATTTTGACTTCATCGGTTCCAGGATTCAGAATGACCGGCATCCGATCGTGCAAGAAGTTAAGCTGCTTGTTAGAATCCGTGGTGATGATGGTGTAAGTGTACAGTTTCTCTCCCGAGCCTTCATATTGGGCACAGTCCCAAAGCCCTGCAAAGCACATCAAGTTGCCGTCCTTTCGCTTGACAAAGTAGGGGATTCTCTCCTTTCCTCCTGGGCCCTTCTTCAACCACTCGTAAAATCCCTGTGCCACGACTAGACAGCGCTTTTTCTGTTTCATAGTGTTCCACATCCCTTTGTTCTCGATCAGAGAGTCGTCTCGGCAGTTGATGGTTCGCATCATGGAGGAGTAGTCGGGTGCTCGTTTCGTCCAGAAGGGGATTAACCCCCATTTCATGACTTTTATCTCGTATCTGTAGGGCTTCGGCTCGCTCGCTTGAGGCTCGGTGTTCTCCTGCGGGTCTTCCTCTTCACCGGGACCGGTCTCGTTCGACTCGGGATCTTCTGCATCTCTGATACCGTGATCAGGCACTTCGGCTCGGTATACAAGGCCGTATGCTCCCGGTGGAAAGTTGTAGGTCTCGCGGGCTTCCTCATCCTGGGGAGCATCGTCAACGGGCATACCTTGTTGCTCTAGTTGATGCCTAACGAACGAGGCACGCTTGGAATTGTTAGTGGTGGCTGCTGATTAAGGTCATTTTAACGTACAATGCCCAAGGCATACCTGCCGCACATTGATGCGTGCTCGAATGGACAGAATGGCTCCTGGGGATGTGGACAAATAGGATGTCCGGACCAAATACTATCAGGGCGGTCACTGGATAGTAGTTAGCCTTGGTAGCGCACCTCCACAAGCCTTTTGTGCTCTGAAGGAGTGAAGTTCACGTTGACTCCTGCAGCTGCGCCTGAGTGCATGTAATTACTACCTTAGTACATGACGTCGGACACACGAGATCTGGGGAAATTGCTTGGCCCCCACTGCAACGCCTCGCGTGTAAACGTGTCAACCTTTTCCTCCCCCACTGCATTGCATGACCTCTCAATGATGAGCTTTGCTCCTTGCCCCCATGACAGAACTCCTTCTCTTCTCGTTTTCTTCATCATCATTGCTGCTTTGGGATGACAAGAATAGTCACCAGCGCAGAGTTGTCCGATAGAAATGACAGACGCGTTCGACCATTGCAAACAAGCGTCGAGGTCGAGGCAGCGTATCCGGGGAGCTGCTCGGTATTCCATGGAGCTTCCTGCTCCTGGTCCGGACCGTCCTTTTCGTCTTTCATTTGTCCACTTCCGACATCGGCTCACTTCCCAACGACACGCCTCACGACACTGAAAGGGACGACGAGGCCGTCACCGTTATGTGCTGTAACGGGATAGGCGTAGAACGGCGTACACCAATACATCAACAGAAAGACCCAGAGTCTGCCAATCGAAAGGTGCCATCTGACGACGTTCTTGTTTGTTCCAGGCACGACTTGCTTCCATGCATACTGCACGAGATCCTCCACTATCACAGCAGTTGCTTGAACGAGAAAAAAGGCCCATGCCCCTGTTTTATGGGGGGAGATGCCGCATGAAATGTCTCCTAGCGCGTGGAAGCCAGCGGAGAACGCAAAGGTAAGGATAAGTACCATGTACCGACTGACTAGGGTACCAGGTGGCAGCCTCAAGATATTGTATACAGTATACACACTGGGTGCGAATATACGGTTTCTGACCGAGAGATGCCAAAAATTGCTGCATTTAGCACTTTTGTTAGCAGCATGCCTGTTGAGCCACCATACTGTTCGGGATATCGCTCACCTCCAAAATCTCCGGATGGTGTATGGGAAGCCGTTGTCGATATTGAACATTGGTTTCCACCATTCAACCGAAGTCATGCCAGTCAAAACCATGACGAGGCTGATGGCCGTCACCGAAGTCGACAACACCAAATAATTGACCAGCCAGAAAACAAAAGAGCAGACGAGGCGATCGACAAGCTCCTGGCTTGTAACCTCGTTCAAACGAGAAAGCAGAGGGATTCGTTCTTCCGAGAAAAGCACTGCTTGTCGTTCCGGATCACCCAGTGAAGTTAAGATGTCCAGTGCCAGATAGCATGCGATTAGGTGGACCGTGGTGGAGACGATGAACCGTTCTTTTGACGGAACGAAGGATGGATCTTTCCTGTCAAAAGGCTTTATACCGCGTGTCTCAAACACTGTTGCACAATTGCGAAAGCTGGACGCCGCGTACAGCCCAAATTTGAGTCGATTCCACAAGGTGTCAGCGCTGAATGGTGACCTCTGATCTTTTGCCCTGTTGCTAGCTTTCGGACCAGAGTACTCAAAATCCCAGCGGCTCACGATGGCCACATCGATGTACTGATATGTTGCCAGCACGGCTTGAGACCCTCCCCAACTAACTTGGAAGATATTGTCCACACGCCGCCGTGCGGTTGAGATATACGCCACTGTTATACAAAGTATGGGCAGCAGCATGGCAGGTCGTATGAATGATGATGGCTTCGTGAAGCCTACAGTCAGGCCTGTTAGGATGATTTGTGCGGCTAGGATTGTCCATGGATGCAAAAAGGGGTTCAAGGATGACTCCATGTCGATGCCCGTGACAGCATTTTCTGCCATGTCTGTATGCAGTGACAGGAACAGGTCAGGCACCTCTTCTACCACCGGACCTTATAGTGGTAGCCAAAATCTGAGCGTCAGATGCAGTCTAGGTAAGCTCAAAGATCCCCCAGCAAGAGAGAGCACTCGCAACGGGGAGTAGCTCTGTGAGAGTCTACCGCCCCAAGGAAGGACCTGAAAGCACCCGAAGTTGACGGCACCTGCAAGTCCTATGGTAAGAAGGCTGATAAGGCGAGACGTCTGTCTAATTCAGTTGCCTGATCCAAAATCGGCACCTTTTTACTACTCTTCGGGGCCTTTTTTCTCGTCCGAGTTTTATCACCAAGAGTTTATCAGATGACATCAACCCGGGAGATGTGCCTGAACATACAATCTGGATCTGCTCTGACTGTCAGACAGATCCCAAGCAGCAGCCCGGATTTGACAGCAGCAACCAGAGTCATGGCAATGTCTAAGCAGTGCAACGTCAGCTATTAGCTGGTCTCATGAGATCCCAAAGCACTGATTGATCCCTGGTTGATCAAAGCCGCATGCAATTTTCTTGGGTACCAGTCCGCAAAGCCAGACAAGCCAAATAAGCTAACCGAACCTACAACTACGCTTCGTTCCTGCATTTGTCAATCCGCAAGGTCCTGGGATGTCTTCGAAAAGCATGGCGTCGGCAGAGAATGTGCATGCTGCCTTTGATGATGCCGTTGAGCCCATCGCCATTGTAGGCATGGCATGCCGCTTTCCTGGGGATGTTGCGTCACCCTCGGAATTCTGGGATATGCTCGTCCGTCAGCGTTCTGGACATGGGAAGGTCCCTGCCGACCGCTTTGATGCCAACGTTTGGACACATCCCGATCATGATCGCAAAGGGGCGGTAAGATCTGCTCCAATACCGGAAACACTGGGCAGCTACTCATTTGCCTACAGATTCAGGCCAGGAGCGGGTTTTTCTTGCAGCATGATATTTCGCTCTTCGATGCTCCATTCTTCTCCATCACTGCGAAAGAAGCAATGGGAATGGATCCAATGCAGCGACAGATCCTTGAGGTGGCATATGAATGCTTCGAAAATGGTCAGCTGTGGACCCTCCCCTTCCCTCCGACAAATTCAACTGACAGTGCTACAGCCGGTGTTCCCTTCGAAAATCTCGCTGGTAGTATGACATCGGTCTATACGGGGGTCATGACCAACGACTACGAACGTATCAGCCAGTCCGAAATCTTCAGTCTACCGCAGAATGCAGCATCTGGAACCAGCCGCGCCATGTTGTCCAACCGGCTGTCTTGGTTTTTCAATCTGAGTGGTCCAAGTTTGACATTGGACACTGCATGTTCCTCTAGCTTATATGCCATGCACCTGGCGTGTCAGTCTATTAGACTACGAGAGTCTCAACAGGTATGGAGCACAGGCGTCATCCGCTTCTATCTGACAATGCTGACTAGCTCACTTGCTTTGCCAGGCATTGGTAGCCGGCGTCAATCTCATCCTTCATCCAAATTTCATATCCCAACTCTCGTCCATGCACATGTTGAGCCCTGATGGCATCAGCCACTCTTTTGATGAGCGGGCGAACGGTTACGCACGCGGCGAGGCTATCGGAGCTATTCTTGTGAAACCATTATCTAAAGCCTTAGCTGATGGCGACACTATCAGGGCAGTCATTCGAGGGAGCGGTGCTAACCAAGACGGAAAGACGCCTGGCATTACCATGCCGAGCAGAGAGGCTCAAGCAAAGCTCATCAACACCACATATGCTACCGCCGGGTTGACTACGACAGACACGACCTACTTCGAAGCTCACGGAACAGGGACAAAGATAGGAGTATGTCTTCCCGATACGCGATATTGCTTTTCTAATACACAAATTAGGATCCCATCGAGCTCTCAGCCATCGGCGCAAGCTTTGCTCCGGATCGCACACATGACAGACCTCTATATGTCGGCAGTGTGAAAACGAATGTTGGTCATACAGAAGGTATGGCTGGTCTTGCCGGCGTAATCAAGACAGTTCTCAGCATGGAGCATGCCGTCCTTCCCGGCCTGGTAGCCTTCGAGACCTTTAATTCGAAACTGCTTCTTGACGACTGGAAACTCGAATTGCCTCTTGAGTCTATGCCATGGCCCTCGGATGGTCTCCGCCGCGCAAGCGTTAACAGCTTTGGCTTCGGAGGCGCAAATGCGCACGTCATCCTCGATGATGCATACCACTATTTGAAAACTCGCGGGCTTGAAGGGCGTCACTGTACGCGAGACCTTCCTCCTCTACCGGCCGCCGTACTTTCTTCACGAGTGGACAGCAGAGAACAAACCGTGTCGAAAGACTTCAAGCTACTGCTGTTCTCTGCACAGGACCAGAACGGATTGGATCGCTTGTCGAAGCGTCTAGGGCAGTATCTGTTAAAAGAGCCTTCCCAGGGACAACGACCCGATATCGACTTGGATGACCTCGCCTTTACTCTGGCCTATAGACGGTCCCAGCTTGGAATCCGGTCATTTGCAGTATGCCGCACTGTGCGTGAATTAGCGACTGACAGCCTTAGGACAATATCAAGTTTGAAGCAGAAACGGCACGGGCAGCCGGAAAACATCATCTTTATCTTCACCGGTCAAGGAGCACAGTGGCCGCTGATGGGTCGCGAGCTGCTGCAATACAGCGCTTTTCATGATAGTGTCTCCAAGAGCCAATCGTATTTGGATGAACTCGGGTGCACTTGGAGTGCGGCTGATCTGCTGCATGAGCCGGGTCCAAGGATCAACCTGGCAGAACACTGCCAGCCAATTTGCACCATCCTGCAGGTCGCGCTTGTAGACCTGCTCGCATCTTGGGGTGTCACGCCTCGCGCTACTGTTGGCCACTCCAGCGGCGAGATAGGAGCCGCCTACGCTGCCGGCGGCGTAAGCCACAAAGATGCTGTGAAAATAGCTTACATGCGAGGCTATTATTGTGGTCAAATACAATCGCGCCTGAAGGAGAAACAGGGTGCAATGTTGGCTGCAGGGCTTACAGTACAAGAAGCGCGACGATACCTTCAAGAAGTTGACGAAGACTCTGTTGTTATTGGCTGCATGAACAGTCCGTCCAGCGTGACCCTTTCCGGGGACGTTCATGCGATCTCATACCTGGAACAGCGGATCAAATTGGATGGCAAGTTTGCACGCAAACTCCGAGTTGAGGTTGCATATCACTCGCCGCATATGCAAGCAGTCGCTCAGGACTTCCTGGACTCGCTGGACAGTATCGAGCCCACCAAGGACTTGAGAGTCCCCATGTTTTCTTCCGTGACGACGAAACAATTGGACTCACCCGTTCGACTTAACGCGCAATATTGGGTGACTAATATGGTCTCAGCTGTGCGGTTCTCCGAAGCTGTAGATAGTCTTCTTGCGCTTTCAGAACCCGGCTTCAAGGGCAGAAAGTCGAAGCCTGTGAACTGGTTCGCTGCGGTCGAGATAGGACCGCATGAAGCGCTGAAAGGCCCTTTCCAACAGTGTGCTCTAGCAGCTGGAAGCAAGAAAGCTAGCAGCCTGATCCCATACACATCCATGATCCGACGTGGGGAGCCAGGAACCAAGTCAGCAGCGGAGGCTGCCGGATTGCTTTGGTCACTTGGTCACCCCATTGATGTCCTCAACGTGAACAACGTGGACACCGCCCGCAGGAAAAGCTTGACTTCTCTCAGCAATTTGCCACCATACGCGTGGCAACACAGCAAAGGCTTCTGGCATGAGTCAAGTAGTTCGCGAGCTACCAGGCTCATCACTCGACCGAGGACAGATCTACTGGGTATTCCGGCGGACAACCAAAATCCACACGAACCACGTTGGAAGAACTTCCTGCGTTTGTCAGAAAATCCATGGATGAGAGATCACGCTATCACAGGGACCATCTTGTATCCTGCGGCAGGCATGCTCGTCATGGCTCTTGAAGCTGCCTTGCAAATAGCTCAAGATCAGAAACGTGTGGTGCGTGCCATTGAGTTCCATGACGTGCATTTCGAACGCGGCTTGGTCGTACCGGACTCTGACGAGGCTGTGGAAACGAACATCAGCTTGAGGCCTCACGAGAGTTTGGATTTGTGGTTTCACTGGACAATCGACTCTCAGGGCAGTGATTTGTCCTGGAAGAGACACGCCCATGGTTTAATTTCACTTGTTTTGGAAACAGAAACAGGCCCTAGTGACGGTGTTTCGATGTGGAAGGCCGAGACAGCAAAGTTCAGCTCCATCAAGGCTGCGGCGAACGCCTTGATCGATCCAACAGCATTCTACGCGCAACTGGCACATGTCGGGATGGGTTATGGTCCGGCATTCACGAATCTAACCATGGCTGCTGCCGTCGCAGGTGAGCAAACCGGCCACGGCACTATTGCTATTCCCGACACCAAGTCCACCATGCCGCAAACCTACGAGTTCCCTCATCTCATTCATCCAGCAACCTTAGATGCTATTTTCCACCTCATCTTTGTGGCTCTCTTTGAAGGAAAGCCCATGACCGAATCAGCCGTCCCGGTTAGCATTGAGAAGATGTTCATCGCGGTCTTTGAGCCACTGTGCTCTGGCGAACAATTTTCAGGCTACGCCACCGGCCGGAAGATCGACGCGAGAGACTCGTCTGGTGATCTGGTGGTGTCAGATAGCAATTGGTCAGGGCCCAAGATCACCCTAAGTAACCTTATTGTGCGCAAAGTCTCTTCCTCGGCGGTGGCCAACAACAGAAATGACAGGCAACAAGCAACGAGGCCGCCTGAACGGGTTTCCGAGTTACTGTGGATGGAAGACATTGACCTTCTGGAGCTGCCTGCCGCCAACACGCTGGTCGAAACAAATTCGCACAGATATAGATCACTCGCAAGTACTTCCTCCACTGCAAAAGCAGCCGCGTGGTTGGAATGGGCCTGCTTCAAACGTGCTGATCTGAAGGTTACTGCTGTGGCTGATACTATCCTATCTGCCGACAAGGTGGTTGAAGTTTTGTCAGCTTTTGCGCCAGTAACAGGCTCGGAGAGGCGACTTGCCAATGTCTCCATTATTACCACGTCGCAGGAAGTCCAAAAGCATCTAAAAGGCCATTCAAAATTGAAAGACACAAGCGTTAAGGTGATAAGGGTTGAACCTGGATCTGCCGAATTCAGAGAATCAAGTGACCTGGTCATCTTTGGGTACGATTCTGCCTGTCTTGTCCTGAATGATCGACTTGGAGAATGGGCCTCATGCCTCACAGAGGGCGCCAAGCTGATGGTACTTAGCGACAGTGCTCAGGACACGGCTGTCGAGGCCGGCTTGAAGGCGCATGGCTTCAACGAAACTTTGCTTAAGCTGAGTGACAGTTCCGGCTGTGTGCTGGTTGTTGGCGCCTCTCCTAACACCCCTCCCCGCGAAACCGAAGTGGTGTACATGCTTGCGCCGATGGCGAGATCCGAAAAGCTCACACATTTCATACAGCACTTGAGTGCCACATTTGCTTCCGAAGGAATCACACTGTTATCGAAGTCACTGAATGACATCGAACACTTGACTGGACAAAAAGTGATTTCCCTACTGGAGGTAGAAGACCCGTTTGTTATAAATTGGTCGGAAGCCCAGTTCGATCAATTCCGTCGATTGGTGTTCTCTCAGCCCTACATACTGTGGCTGACTAGAGGGGGAATCCTTGCCAAAGGTGAACAGTCGTTGCAGTTTGCTCCCACGACCGGTTTGCTGCGAACAATCAGGACGGAGATTCCACAGGTCGCCATGCCTCACTTGGATCTTTCACCATCGGTTGATCTTGAGAACGCATGTACCGCGGAACTAGTGCGCAAGGTCTTCAACTCGACTGCAAAAGCAGCCGCCATGGGTCGCGAAGACCTTGAGACGGAGTTTGCTGAACAAAACGGATCTCTATTTATTCCTAGAATCTTTGGAAACAACGCTATGGACGGTGAAGTCAATTCTCATGCAGAGTCTCCCACCCCTGTTCTTACTCTGGTATCGGAACAGCAAGCGAGGCCGTTGAGGCTTATCAAAAAACCCTCGATGGCACCAGGAGGTCAGATCCAGTGGGAGGACGACCCGGATGCTATACTGCCTATTGCGGACGATGAGGTTGAAATTCAGACCAAATATGTGGCGGTCAGCTCTGCAGATCTCAGCCGCCCAGAGACCGTCGTCCAGCAGAATGGAGGCGCCTATGCTGCGAGTGGAGTCATTGTGCGGACCGGAGCAGATGTGGTTGATCTCCTATCCGGCGATGAGGTTGTCTTCCTGGCGCCTGATCGGAAGACACTCAAGACAATATTACGCCCGCGGAAAAGCTTGGTCGAGAAGTTACCAGAAGACGTCATGCTTCAGGGAGCTCCTCACCTGTTGAGTTCTGCGATGGTTGCATACCATTCTTTACGCAACATTGCCAACGTTTCCCCTAATGAGAGCGTCTTGATCAACCTCGAGAACCAGGATACACGTTTTGCTCTTCTGCAGCTCGCAAGGGAGAGATCTTGCAAAGCGTTCATTGCAGTGACCTCACCACTAGAGAAGAATGACTTAATGAGCCGCTGCCAGGTTTCCGGGAGCCGCATCTTTTACTCTTCGAACAGGGACTTATTACCTTCTCTGATGGCAGCGACCATGGGAAGAGGCTTCGATGTTGTGATAAGCGATCAGATAGGGAGGTCCCGTCGAGAGATGAGTTGTTGTATCGCCGAGGCTGGCCGTTTCGTCGATTTGAGTCCGACACTTGAGCTGAACGACATCAGTCCAGATGCATTTCGCAAGAATGCAAGCTTCTCTTGGGTCGACATTTGGCGACTACGGTCTGCACAACTGGAAAGCCTCTTTGAGGGAGCCACTTTCTTACTACGCTCGTCTATCCAGGTCCATAGCCGCGCTCCTGTCTTCGCCAATGACGATTTGGAGGGTGCCTGGAGCTTACTTCAGGAGAGACCAGGTTCCAGTGTCACTATTCATTTTGACGACAAGGCCCGGCTTCCCGTCAGTCCCCGCCCTGCGCCGCCGCCACGTTTGGATTCAAAAGCAACGTACGTTATTGCTGGAGGTCTGGGCGCCTTGGGACTTACAATTGGCGAGAACATGGTCAGCCATGGGGCGCAGCATTTGGTACTGCTGTCACGGTCAGGCGTGACCAGCTCGCGCCAAGAGCATGCTGTACTCAGGCTTAGACAACGAGGCTGCCAAGTTGACACGGTGATCTGCGATGTGACTGACCGTGAGCAAGTGATGAAGGTCGCGCACCTGGCCCAACAAAGCTCCTGGTCCATCAAAGGCCTCATCCAATGCGCAATGGTTCTGAATGTAAGCTTTGGCCGGACTACTCGTACTCAGGTGCTGACTACAAAACAGGATAGTATCTTTGAGAACATGACGTTCGAAAAATGGAAAGTGGCAACACAACCTAAGATCAAAGGAACATGGAATCTGCACGACTGTCTGCCGAAAGACCTCGATTTCTTTATTGTGCTCTCTTCCATGTCTGGTATCATTGGCAACGCTGGGCAGGCCAACTACGCAGCCGGCAACACCTATGAGGACGCTTTGGCACATTACCGACGTGGGCAGAGTCTGGCGGCGACGACATTAAATGTGGGCCTTGTGACTGATGCAAGCCACTTTGATGCCGACGCCACCATCGAGGACTATCTCAATCGGTATGGCCACTGGACGTCGGCGATAGTGACCGACAGGGAGATGCAGATTGTGATTGAAGCTGTTATGCGTGAAGCTACGAAAGCAGAGTCGCCGAATGCGTCTCAAGTTCCGATCATACCGCTATCAACTCAGATGCTTGTTGGTCTGAATGGCTCCATTCCCCGAGGCCCTGGAAGTCGAAATCCATGGTCCAAAGAACGCAAGTTCAATCATCGGATCGAGTCAGGTAGCCAGTCAGAGATGATCGCTGGCAGTTCCACACAAACTCTGGCGTCACAACTCCAGAAGGCTAGCAGCGGCGCAGAGGCAGTGGCTCTCGTCGAGGCTTCCCTGCGCACCCACGTCGCCGCCGCCATGACAGCCTCCGCGGACGACATCGACAGTGACAAGCCATTGTATGCCCTCGGCGTGGACTCTCTGAAGGCCATCGAAGTGCGGAACTGGGTGTTCAAGGAGTTAAAATGCGATGTCTCGGTGTTCGATGTGCTCTCCCCGATCCCCTTGGCACAGTTGGCTGCCAGGCTGGCAAAGAAGAGTACACTGGTTCCACCGGAGCTAGTTGCCTCGATCGAGGAATAGCCTCCAGAGGAGCAATGTTGTCAGTGTTTCGGGAAAAAGTGTTGGTGGATTCAACATTTCCGGTCTCTGCTTGGTCCGTAGTGACAGCGTCTTGTGACCTTAGGTACTGCTGTGGCGCAACCAAGGCAACAGACGTTGTAGATACCCAGGCAAAGTCGTTGCCTTATTCTGAAAGAGCCTCAAACCCCTTTCGTGCCATGGGCGACGGAGGAGTTAGGTTTCGAGGCGCTCAACTCGTCTCTAGCCTATGGAACAAGACTCAATAGGGCGATCGTATACAGAGATAGCATCATGCAGGCTGAATCTGGGTGTCTCTCTTGTTCCATAGGCTTTCGTTGAGTGGCAGTATCAGTGCCTAGTGCAAATTCACTCATTTGAAGCTGTCCTGTGCGCTCTGAGACGTTACGATAACCTGGAGATCGAGTACTGAGGTCGAAGTTGGCATTTTCAACACCCTAGATAGCCCTGAGTTGATCATCGCTCAGGATACGGCCACGGCCACTAGATTTATCCTCGCTGAGTGCCGAGGCTCTCCTGAGGCGACGATACGCTGTCCAGCTCATTGAGAGACGTTATGATGTTTGAAAATCTCTCGTTGAGGCACCTTCTTTTGTAGTTGGTAGACGTTCTGGATGATTCGTACTCGACGAGGAGTATCTATGGTATTGTGCTTTTTCCGGGGCGAGGATGGCGCCTGTAATACTATAGATGCCTCTTTACGACAGCGCTTTCTTGCCGTTGTGAATCAGGCTATATTTTGCTCGCAAATTGCTAGTGAAGTGTAGGGAAAATACCAAAGAGTAGAGGTAGACGACGTGTTGCGAGACGCGTCTCGACTACTACGTAACGTGGATGATCCGCGATTTGAAGTTCAACATGCAATGCACGCAGCCTGCCAAAGAAAGGTGGGGACAAACACTGCATTTATGAATTATCTACTCTGCAGTACTACAGCTCATCAAGTTTATACGGTCAACCATTACTCAACAATGGTTTATTGTTGACTGCGGCGCGATATCATCGCGATACGCGCAACCATCATCATGCCAACCTTAGGTACCCAGGTACTTATCATCAAGGTACTGAACGTCAACATCACGTCGTCTCTCCCTTGTACAGCTGTTTGATGTTCTCTTCGTGCCTCTTGAGGATGGCTTTCCGATTCAGTTTTCCAACTGCGGTAGTCATTTCCTGAAAATCGGTCGTCAGCACAAACATCTCCCTCGTCCCTTGCGACTTACATTCAATGGCGTCCATTCGTTGAGCGGCGATATCACCACCGCTTCCACTGTTTCGATACCGGCCAAGTTGTGCTGGCGCGCATGCTCAAGTAGCTGAGGGAGAATCAGTTGCCGGGCCTCTGCAACTTGTGCTGCATTGGCCATGTCAAGAGGAAAATGCAGGAGATTCTGTAACTCCTGTCGGACGGGGATAATAATGGCGATGGGCTTGGACCTTGTTGCATCCGCGTGAATGCAAATGTTGGAGACAACTGGTGCGGCACGATAGATCGACTCGAGCTGCATGCCATTACTCTGTGTAAGTGCGGACTCGCTGATAAATCATGACAGTTTGGGGCCATTCATTCGCAAAGGTCTCACCTTTTCGATGGCGATGTATTCTCCATTGAGCGTTTTGACAAGGTTCTTCTTCCTGCCAATGATGGAAATTGTGCCACGGTCATCGATGCGGCCAATGTCGCCGGTCTTGAACCAGCCGTCGTGGGTGAACGCCTTTCGAGTCTCCTCCTCATTCTGCCAATAGCCCTCGGCGACACTACCTCCTCGAATCCAGATTTCTCCTTCAGGCGGCTGCGTTGTGGTGAGGTAGCCAGCCTCTTCATGATCGACGAGTTTGATCTCTACGGAGCCTGGTATGCTGCCTAGGGACCCAGTATGCCATTGGCACGGATCCATGATGCCTCCGATGCTGGGACCGTCAGCTAAATCCTTTGGAAGGCTTACAAACAACCCAATATGAAATGCAGAACCATGGGGGCAACTAAACAGAAACGGTGGTCACTCACGCCATGGTCTCGGTCAGGCCGAAGCCGTTCACTAGCGGTGCCACGACAAAGGATATGAAGTCTTGCGTCGCCTCCGCGATTGGGCCGCCTCCAGTCAACATAAATCGAAGGCTGCCACCAAGCAGACCTCGAGCTTCTGAGAACGCAGCCTGGTCTTGTTCTGGCGAAAATGTGCCGCCTGCGCCAATGGCCGCTTTCTTTGCTTCGAGGACTTCCCAGAAAGTAGTCTGTTTTTCGAGCTTCGTGGAATTAATGAGCGTCAAAATCGTCTTGCGTGCATTCTCCCAGATGGCTGGCACGCCGAGCATGAAAGTCGGGCGAAGTTCTCGAAGGTCACCTTGGCAGCCATGTACAGCAGAATCAAACAGAGTCCGCGGGCTTCCGTAGCCTAAGCAGACTCCCCAGAACAGACAACAGTGCTCGAATGCAAATTCTAGCACGTGTGCTAAAGGCAAGTACGCCAGATACCGATCGTGATGGTCGAAATGCCGGCCAATGACGACGTCGAACCCTGCCACTAGGTACGGACTGTGAGAAGACGAGAAGAAGAGATGGGAAGAGACGATCTTGCATTGCCGTACCTGCAGCGACCACGTTTTTGTGCTTCATGGGCACGCCCTTTGGGTCTCCTGTCGATCCCGAAGTGTAGAAGATGGCACATAGATTATCGGCGCTGGGAAGATGCGCTGCACACCGGTTTTGGCGTCCAATCGAAACTAGATCGTGAAAGTGTATGAAGGCAACGTGACCCATCGTTTGCTTCAATCTGGTGATCTCGGCGGAGGAGCTGTCTGAGTTGCCATCGTACACCACCAGACGCACTTCTGCCACGGTTTGAAGTGCATCTCCCAGTCGAATGAGGGCGTCTTCGTCGACAAAGAGGGCGGCTGCCTTGGTTGAGACGAGGGCATGCTGGAGCCCAGACAGTCCTAGGCTGCCGTATGCCGTGACAGCGGCAATTGATTGAGATGCAGCTCCATGGAACACGGCGAGCCAATGTGAGCTGCGAGACTTGTAAGTCAACCGAATCTACTTCTCTCCTGAGCATTCGTCCCTACCTAGTATGGGCCCAGATACAGATTTTATCATGCCGTTGATGGAGACCCTGCTTAACTAGGCCCGCCCCGATGTCTATGATCAGGCTGTCATATTGCTGATAGGATATAAATTCGTATCCTGTCAATTCTGGAACACTGGCTTCCTTGCTACGGCCATCAGACTCGTTTGATTCAGATCTGATATGAGTCTTGGCTCTCTTTCGCATGCCTACCGCCGGAAGTGAGCCGAACTTGCGTGAAGCTCTCTGCACCAAGTCCATGACCGTGTTGACTCCATCTTCCGGGATGCACCGCAAGCCTTCCCGGACTTTCACGTTGCGGTATGGAGGCGTCTCTCCCTGAACCGTCTGCTCATTCTGAACCGGAAGACAGAAGGGAGGCGCATGCTCTGGAGTTATGGTAAGGCTGAAAGCGTGCTTTCGCTCGCTGTGGTCGTCGCTTGTCATGATCACGGAGGCTTGGGAAGGCGGCTTTTGCTATGCCGACTTTGGAGTGTCGGGGAATCAATATCCCACGCATGCCTTTCCTACGCTAGGTGAGAGACGTGAGTCGTGAGCTTATTCGGGCCTATCGCAGTTGCGATCCTAAAATGGCCCGAGGAGGTTGTTGGAGCTACAATTTGTAACTTGGCGGTAAGACAGACTTCGATGTGGAGTCCCAATACGATCGGCGAGTCAAGAGCTTTTCCATTACCGACACGTTACTGAACCATGGGCTTGCAACGCACACTAAGAGAATGTTTCATTCTTATCTGTTCTACCACGGCACAGTCTTCTAACTGCCTACTCTTCCGCTAAAGCCGCAGTTCTGGTGCTGAGCAACCGCATCGTTCTTGAAAAAGTGATATTTAGGCTCGAACCCAGATCCTTCATTCCATGGCCGTTCTCAAGCTGGATCTGCTGCAGTTGATGTAGTGCTGAGGCCAATCCTCTCAGTTGTTTCACGACGAGGTCAAGGGCCAAGTGTCTGCTTTGTTCTTCGTCAAACTCATATTCTCCAAGCGACATCGACGACGGCAGACAGATCGTTCGGTTCCCAGATGCATTAGCTGGATCCCTGGACCTGGGCTGAGGTCGATCTAGACGTGCCATTTTGATAGCTGGATAATTCACCGAATGTGAAGTTTCAATTCGGGCGGCATTCTCTGCCGTGGTGGATTGGTGTGCTGGGAGCGAACGATATGTGGCAATGGCCGATTCGAGCCAGTCAACCAGCCTTTCATAAACCTTCAACAGTGTCTCATAAAAGCTGGTGGGACAGGACTGGCAGTCCTGAGATTTGCCCCAAAGCTCAAGGCTCTGCTCGCTGGCCGCCATGACAATGTCAAGACCGACCTCGTGGACATTTTGGATGAGTGACCAGACTTCGACAGCCTCGAGGGAACATTCACAGTGTGGTTTGTTCAATTGTCCGATCTGCAAGCTGGCCTTATTGGTGCTGTAGGATTGATGATCTCCTGGCTTGGTTGAGTGAGATGGTGTGCGTCTAGGGCCTCGACGATTCTGATTTGAGAACATTTCGCGAGGAAGTGCTCAGAGAACAATGGTCAAAAGCGACTGGAGCTTTTTTGAAGGGACTGGACCTGCATGCTAATTACCGCTGGTATCAACGAACTCCAAGGTCCTCCAAGTCATCCGAACCTTTGGCTAAATCTTCCAGCGAGCTGTGCATACTCCTTGTCTCCTGACTCAGGGCTGATGCGCTTACGATAGCGCATCAGCGTCGACACCGCGCAAAGCATCGACAGGCGAGTTGGTATGTGGAAGAAAGGACCCGAGAGTCTGCCAGCAATCACCGGTTGATCTCCGCTGGGCTTTGATCCGAGTAAGGGGACTTCCGCTATTCTACCTAAGATGAATCCCGAAACGTGACGCCTTAGCATTCTACCGCTACAAAAACCGCCATAAGAGGCATGCAAGAAGCAAAGCGTGCGAGGCTCCTGAGCAAACCAAGTGACGCTTCATCTTACATTGTTACACCAGCTGCCTTTTTCTTGAGTGTCATCTTCCTGGCGTCGTGATTCCTCCGTCATGCAGGAATCAGTGTCAGCCTCGGTACGGGATGGCTTCTCGCTCTCGTCGTGGCTAGCCGCTGGGGCATTATGCCAATGCCTCTTGATTCAGCTCATTCCGCTCCGCCTGGCCATCATCCCGGCTCTCGTCTTGATTTGTGTACGTCTCGGCAACAGCCTGGCAGCACTGTGCGGTCTCATTCACAACGACACCTTGGATGGCGTGCGTTTTGGACGATGGACGACCAAGATCCATTCCCGAAATGGGTCCCGCGCCGACAACCCGTCGGCTGAAAGAGTGACCGTGATGGTCCTCGGGGCCAGGGTACACCAGTATGTCCCATCCTGCCTGACCCCAGTCATTCGGAGAAATGGATGTTCGCTGATGGACATGATGAATATAGCCCGGCCGGATTTCTGGCCCCCGGCTTGGTTGAGGTCATGGGAGGCATGCAACAACTCTTCAAACAGTTGGATGATGATCCAAAAGAATGGGGCCGTAGGTGTGCCCTCTGAACAACGGCCTTGGAGCTTGCCAGGGAAACATCCTACTCCGACCTAACCATTCTGCAGTTCTCGGTCGCACTTCAGCCCTTGTGGCTTCTGAGGCCTCCTCGAACAACACCATCATCTGGCTGCTATATTGGGAGACACCCGAGGCGCTCCATCACTTTGCCAGCAGCAGCATGCATCCCAAGCTGGTGCAGGAATATCAGGCACGGGCCAAGGATACAGGGTATCACCTCGGGGTCATGCACGAAGTGTACGACGTCCCTGCACGACACTGGGAGACAATTTATGTCAACATGCGTCCATTTGCAATGGGTGGGTTGGCCTGATCCATTTCAAAACAAAAGAGAAACTGACCAGGGTTCCGCTCCCTCCTTCCACGCAGGGGCTTGCACAGTTCCTATCAATAAACCTACCGATGACACCAGCAATGTTTCTGACCGTGTAGGAACTCTCTTTCCCGCCAAAGGCCCACAGTGGAAGACGATGATGAGCCGCCTGGGACGCCCCGAGCCGGGAGGAGTGAGTGTTGAGTGAGCTGCGTCAGTGGACCTGGCTGATTGTAACCGCGGCGTATTTGGCAGTAGAATGCTACCTGAAGTACCTGTTTGAATAGTACGTAAGCATTGCATCCATGGCGGCGGAATTAGAAAACATGGAAGCGGTAACTCTCGTGGAGGTTGCCAGTGATATCTGATTGGCCAAAAGGACTAGGCGAGGCTATCTCCCCTGACATGCACCAGGGTCTCTATCTACCTTAGCCAGGCATCTCTATCTACAACGGATGATGGCTTACCCCTTGCTTACCCCTTTGCAAATGAAATAGGATAACCCGTGCTGCACAACTAGATCAGCACCAGGCAGAGACAGTTGTCCCACCTGCTCCCCGGAAGATCAACCTCGTTCCTGCACGCCATCTGCAAGCAAGCGAGCTGGTGCAGGGTAGTCTGATAAGGCGAGATTGTGGCGCGTCAGCACCAGCAATACTGTGTAACGCAGTCAAGTCTTCACTGTCTGCCATGCAGCGAATCAACAATGTCCCAGACTCCCAGAATGGCCCGAGATACTAGTAGGGGAAAAAAAGGAGCCGAGTTGATAGGCGCTGAGGCGAAAATGCCCGGCGGCCCGCGGTGGCTTCCTTCTGCGCACTGCTTCGCGCCTTCTTTGTGATCAGCAAAAGCCGCCGGGGAAGTTGCGAAATTCGGCCATGGCAGATGCACTCCTCATCCTCATCCTCATCATTATCGCCGATTCCAGTACTCTGCTGTTGCCTGGCCGCAGTTCCACATGATGGAAATGCGGTAATGTACGTCCTGCGTTGTTGTGCCATCGCAGTAGGTGTTGTTTGTCGTGGTTGCGAGTCTTCACTCAATATGCACTGAACTGGAGTCGAACCTGTGCAACCGCAGTTTCATCTCAACTGATCTCAACTGACCATCAGCCAATTCATCTCACACCCATCACTCAACAGTCGATCTGATCCTAGTCCTCGCTCTTATCACCCTTCACTCTGCAGCTTTACGTCGCTATGGCTTCCTCCGAGCTCAAAGACGACGGCACCGAACTCAAGTCTTACCCGCCTGCCACCGCACAATCCTCAGCAGCATACCCTACCGCCGACAGGCCTACAACGCCTGGAGAAGCCCCCAAGCCAGCAACCGGTCCGCCCCCAGCCTTCCAGATCTCCTATCCCAATGGCCTCCTCCAGGCTGTCATCCTCGTTGCCCTGCTCTTGGCTCAGTTCCTTGTGGCTCTGGACATGGTACGTACATGTAGTTGTGCAGGCCCTTGGGCCCAGAGATACAGGGTTCATACTGACCATAGCCCTATCTCAGAGCATCATCGCCACGGCAATCCCTACCATCACTGTCAAATTCCACAGCGTCGATCAGGTCGGATGGTATGGCTCCGCCTTCTTCGGGTGTCTGGCTGCCTTCCAGGCCTTCTGGGGCAAGGCATACAAGTATTTCTCGCTCAAAACTGTGTTCTTGACCTGCACCGTCATCTTTGAGGTGGGAAGCATGATTGTTGCCCTGGCACAGAACAGTACCACCGTCATCGTCGGTCGAGCCATCCAAGGGTTAGGCGGCGCAGGCGTCACTGGCGGCTGTTATGTCATCTGCGCTTTCATCACACCCCCAACGCGCCTCCCAGCAATTATGGGCATCTTTGGCACAGTCTGGAGTTGCGCCTCTGTCCTCGGGCCTGTCCTTGGAGGTGTCTTCACCCAGGACGTGAGCTGGCGATGGTGCTTCTGGATCAACCTACCCATTGGCGCTGTGACCATGCTGGCTATTGCGATCTTTTTCAAAACCCCTGCTCATTCAAGACTTGCAAAAGCCAACCCGAAAGACATCCCTCTTGTCTTCGATTTTCCTGGAATCGCATTCTTCTTGTGCTCGCTGGTCTGCCTCTGCCTGGCTCTACAGGATGGCGAAGTCACAAGACCTTGGAATTCCAGCGTACCTATCGGCTTGCTGGTCGGGTTCGGACTGCTTCTGATCGTGTTTGCCCTGATTGAATGGCAGCAAGGTGATAGAGCCATGATCCCATGGTCTATTATGTCACGCAGAAGCATTGCTGTCTGTGCTATCTTCAGCTTTCTGTGAGTACATGAACAAGCCGGAATTGGATTGTACAAGCGAGGCTCTTGCTGACATTTCTTAATCAGCTCCAACGCAGCCGGTTTCGCCCGAGTCTACAATCTTCCCATCTATTTCCAAGCTGTGCAAGGTGTCTCTCCTTCGGCCAGCGGTGTCCGCACATTGCCATCCGTTTTGTCCATCTGTATGATCCTGGCTAGCGCCAGCACATTTATTTTCGGCCTGTCGCTGACCTTCTTTTAGCGATCTCGAGTCTTGTTTCTTCCATACTCCTCGGCCGGGTTGGCTACTACCAGCCTTTCCTTTTGATTGGTGGTGTTTTCATGACGGTCGGTGCCGGTCTGATCTACACGCTCGCAGTCCACTCTCCAGCTTCCCAATATATCGGTTATCAAATCGTTGCTGGAATTGGCATGGGTCTTACCATTCAAGTCCCTGCCATCGTCGCCCAAAGTATATCTGAACGTAAGGATTTGGCGGTTGCGGTCGCCATCAGCTTGTGTAAGTTCATATTCCTATAGCCTTGTGAGTCACCAGTTGCTGACGGGAAGTCCAGTCTACCAATTCGTAGGAGGAACAATCGGAGTTTCTGCAGCTCAGAGCATTATGACAAACCAGCTACTCTCTGATCTCCCTCGCCATAATCCAGCCATCTCGCCCGCCAGGGTGTTAGCTGCTGGTGCTTCGGGCCTCCGTCGAGCCTTTCCAAACACAAATGATTTGTCAGCGGTGGTCAACGCTTACCTTTATGGTCTCAAGAAGGCTTGGATTTGGAGCATCGCATTAGCAGGCCTTGCTTTTTTGGTTGCGTTCCTTGCTGAGTGGAAGTCTATCAAAGCCGAGGATGTCAATGCCCGCAAGGTGGCCAGGGCTCGGACTGAGGACCCTGCATCAGCGTAGCGCTGTGTTAGCTCCTTCCGCTCCCAATGCAGAAGAATAGATGGGCCAAAAGAATGTCGGACTCATACACCGTCCTTGTATCAGCCGCATTCCGATAAAAAATGTGGCAGTAGATCACAATAATTGACATGGGAGCAGAGCGGATCTGTACAAACTTCAAAGTGCCGGACAGGTACGAATATCCTGAGGTCGGGAGTGACGATGGTAGTTGGGAGAAGCCATTTGAGTATCACAAACAAAGTAATTACTGACATGGTTATTTCACCTATAAAATCCTCATGGAAGATTCGAGATTACCACGCCAGCCGCAGACCTTCTGCAACAGCCCAGTCAACTGCAGCCCAGAAAGCTCTAACATCTCTAGGGTTCCGAGGCACATCGTGCGCCCCTTCGTGCGCCAGGCTACGTACCAGAGTTGGTTCACACACCTTTTCCATCAGCCGGGACAATGAAACCAAGGCTGGCTCGTCTCTGCGACCAATCACATGGACTGTCGGGATGGGAACTTGGTGCAAAGGGAAGAGGAGACTTGGATGGATGATTCGGGGAATGCATGATATTGCTTCTTCAGTTTTTGGTGCGAGAGACTGGGTGAAGGCCTCCAAGCCAAGGTCAGTGTCTGGGGCAATGAATCCGCCGGAGAGCGATGTGTCGAGGACCAGACCCAAAGCATCGAAGAACAAGGCCCGCTCCTGGGGTTCGGACATTGACTTGTAGTCACGCATCTCTGTCTCATAAGGAAAGCCGTGCAAGATGGTTCGGTCATCTGTCGTCAACGTCGTAAGCAGATCCAAAGCGAACTCCTGGCGAGGAGAGAAGGCCACGATGGTGGAAAGGAAGATGGCAAACTTAAATGACGGCCTCGGCGGTGACGTGGAGTGCGAAGATACTGTCGATGAAGCAGCAGGTGAGGGAGAAGAGCACGAGGAATGGCCCTGGGAGAAGTCCAAGGACTTTGTCTCGGCATCTCGCAGTAGATACGACAAGGCCAGCGAGCCGCCCTGGCTGAAGCCCAAAATGCCATCAAATGGACCCTCAGTCTCGATGAAGTCATCTAGATGGTCAAGCGAGGATTGGATCTCGTCCGGTCCAAAGGCTTTGTTGAAGCATAGTGTCGGGCCGTCTACTGAGCCCCCGAGGCCTGTGGAAGAGAGATGACAAGGTCAATTGTGTATCTTCTTCCGATTGTTGATAAAGCCTTCACCACTAGAGGTCTTAGACATACCTTGCGCAGGTGGACACTCATACTCGCCATCGAGGAACACGAACTCGTAGCTCGGGTCGGCCTGGCTGATTACAGCGTGCATCTGACTCCTCATGATGGCACCAGAAGTGCCGTATCCATGGAGGCAGAGTATTCGCATCTTGATGGACAAGTCAACTGCGAATGCTGGTTCGATTGGTATAGTTCAGCCTCGCTGCTGGCTTCCCTTCAAGTAGTGAAAGGTGGTGTGTTCAGGGCAGTGGCAGTATGATTTGCAGACGCGCCTCAATGAAGGCCCTTGTTAAGGGTGAGTCTTTTCCGGACAGCCGACAACTCTCATCAGATGTGCAATCAGAAACACATTACGGCCCAAACCTGAGATGATTTCATCCTGGTGTAGCATGAAAAGGGCCGCCGAGAAAGCCACCGTCCACAGGTTAAGTACCTGTATATAATGCCCGATGAGCCAAAAGGCACCTCAGGGGAGATTACTTCTACCATTGCGGCACAGCAAGTCACATTGCATGCTCCGATACTTATCTAAAGGCCCTTATTTGATCCAGAACGACTGCAGGAAAGCCAAAAGGACCAGGAGGGAGTTATTCTGACACTGCATCTTGGACGAGCCTGAAGTTGACTCCCGCACAAATGGGCAAATCCACGTTTACTATCCTGGCGGAGAAGTTGCTGGAGGCCAGCAAGTTGCTTGACGCTCACAGCGAGTCCAGTGGTCTTCCCCCCGCCACCTTTGACAACGAGACTTTCATTGACCTACCGGATGAGATTGAGAAGCACCGCAAGGCAATGATAGATGTGGCCCAAGATATCAAGCGGCTCGCTCAGGGCCCACGAGATCTTCTCTTCGAAACCTGCAATACTGTAAGGAGAGCCTCAGTCTTGACTCTTGATCAGGACCTTTCGAATTGACAAGCTACCATAGTTCAATGATCTAGCGAATCTTCATTTCATCTACCATTTCCGTATTCCGCAATGTGTGCCT
Source organism: Capronia coronata CBS 617.96 (assembly GCF_000585585.1). Classification (NCBI taxonomy): domain Eukaryota; kingdom Fungi; phylum Ascomycota; class Eurotiomycetes; order Chaetothyriales; family Herpotrichiellaceae; genus Capronia; species Capronia coronata. The sequence continues at coordinate 3,373,149 of NW_006912895.1, read as the reverse complement.
CTGCAGGGGGGCGTGTCGTACGAGGAACTGGCGGTCACGACAGGGCTCGATACGGTTCTGCTCCGGCGCATGATCCGCCACTCTATCATCAACAGAGTACTCGCCGAGTCAAGCCAGGGGCACGTCAAGCACTCAGCAGCGTCAAGGATCCTCCATGAGGAGACAGGCTCAATGGATGCCATAGGATTTTGGCTGGAGGAGCTGTTCGTATGCGACCCTTGCAAAATTAGAGGTCCATTCAAGCTAATGATTGAAGCCTGCGGCTCCCAAAATGGTCGAAGCTTTGAAGAAGTACTCGGGGTCCGGTGAGCCTAATGAGACCGCGTTCAACCTGGCTTTCAACACTAGTCGACCATTCTACCTGGAGCTGGAGACTTCACCGGAGCGAGCCCGCCGTTTTGGTAGCGCCATGCGCTGGATGTCCCAAGGCGGCCGGTTCTCTCACGATTACCTCGTCCGAGGGTATTACTGGGCTGCTTTTGACCACACGGAGGGCCTGATGGTTGACGTAGGAGGAGGCCATGGGGCCGTTTCTTTGGCATTGGCCCGGGCAACCGCGCAAATGAAGTTCATCGTCCAAGATCTACCGAACACAGTTGAGCAAGGCCGGACCCTCCTCCCCAGCGAGCTACAAGGCCGCCTTTCCTTCATGGAGCACGACTTCTTCGACTTGCAGCCCGTCAAAGGCGCTGACATCTACTTCATGAGATACATCCTGCACAACTGGTCGGACAAGTACGCCGCACGTATCCTGGAAAACATCGTGCCGGCGCTCAAGGATGGTGCCAGGATTGTTTGCTGCGAGTTTCTGCCTGGTGACGAGGCCACCACCAGGTGGACCGACAAGCAGCCACTGTAAGTTCCCCCACTGCAGCTCCAGCTCATTCAGAAGCCGAATATGGGGGAAAGGAACGCTGACTTTTGTGCAACAGCAACATGGACATGATCCAGGCGATTGGGTGGAACTCGATTGAGAGAACGGCATCGGACTGGAAGAGGTTGTTCTCCTCCGTGGACAGTCGTCTTGTGTTCAAAGGGGCCTGGACGCCAGAGGGCTGTTCCGTGTCGTTGATTGAAGCCCAGTTCCAGTCTCAGCATGTTGCAACTCATATGGGCGACCACGATCGTTCCCCAGTCGATCAATCGAACATTTGACTTCAGGATGGAATGATGGTTGCTTCACATCCAATCGAATCGAAGCATGGGTAGCTTGCCGAAGGATTGTGGAATGCTAAGCCCCTGGCCCTGGGTAAAGTGCCATTCAGTGTCACTGTCACCCTGAGATAGCAAAAGGCCATGTGGTTTGTACCTCTTTGCTTATCTTGCATCTGCGCCCTGGCCAGTCAGCCTGTTCCACCACGAACCACAATGCCCGGTTTTGGCCATACTCTTCACCAATGACAGAGTCCATCCTTGTAAGATTATCCGCAGTCTTCATGAGATATGGTGGGTAGTAATAAGCTGCACGGTATCCCGTCTGTACCACAGCATAAGCCGAAGCTTGCCTTTACAGCGGACCCGCTTTAGTGAGCAGGAAGCGGTGACCTGACAGAATTGCATGTTGACTGTGTGACAGTAGCGGATAAGAGACAGAGTCTATCATCATTGTGCCCCAACCAAGCACTTATCATTCTGGGAAACAAGCAAAGAAAGTTCGTGTCGGGTCGAAACGCACCTAGGCACGGCTTCTGGCACCCGTTGTCGCAGCCGGTGAAGGACAATCAAAATCTACCAATGGCTCACGCAGCACCATGGGGCTCATTAGGCCCCTTGCACCCGGTTGCCAAACGAAGCATCCTAAATAACCTGGCGTAGTCAATTAGGATCGAGCGTGAACATGACGAAAGCTGAGGGGCATGGTTGTACGTATTTCTTACCTGCGTCTTAAGGCGACCAACGATCAAATGGACGACCTATTCTGTGGCATGGACAATCTCAACGAAGCCAGACCATGTCTTCTACTTCGGCCGCGGGAGACTGTCCATGGTGTACCTGCGGAATTCGACTATAAGACAATACGAGGTTAATCAGTATCGTCGGAGGCCCAGTGATGATGGGCACCAGCATTATCATCATCGCCGTCATCTTTCATGTTGTTCGTCGACTATGAAAGCTTCATCCAGTCTACGACTGTATAAGCACCCTAAGCCTTTGGGCCTTATCAGACATCTTCGTTGGGCGACATGGTTATGCCCCATGCTCATGCCTACGCCTGTGTGTGGATAACCACCCAAGGGGCATGTTACGAGCGGCGGTACACCGATACCGATCACTATGCGAGGGTTGACACTGATGTTATCCTGTGGCCGACATGAGATGCTATCCAGACATACCACGGAGCCGATGGCGTCCTGGGATAGGCGAATCAGCCTTAGGAGGAAGATCGATCTTTGCTAGGCTGGGCTGTGAAGTGCAGAACCGGTCAGCAGTAGCAGTACTCTGGTAGTCTGACATGTGCCAGGTCCGTCCGTGTCCATGTACCGAAGGATTCGTGGCTGGCCCCCAAGTGTTCACATGAAACCTTACGCATGTCGATGGGCCGGGCCCTGCCCGTTCAGTCAAAGAGGTGGTGTAAGCAACGTCAAGCTCAGGCTAAGCATAATGCCCAGAACGTCCCCTGCAAACCGTGACCCTGCCAGGATCGGTCGGGTCGAAGTTTCTCTGCGCCGTTATTGGAACTACCGACAGGAGAAAAGACACGGGTTCTCAGCCTTGAGCCCTTCCTAGTTGACTGGAAAGATACCCTCCTAATCAGTATCATATGGTACTGCCTGGGCAGGAATGGTGGGTGAAACAGCGCGAGCCTCGTCCATGGCACAATGCCAGACTTGAGATATCGCACTTCGTGTGATGCATGCCTCAATTGCAAAGTCAAATGCAGTCAAACAAAGCCGTCTTGCGAGCGCTGTGCCCAGCATGGGCAGCAGTGTGTGTATAGCCAGTGTCGAAGGATCGGGCGGCCACCGAAGATGGGACAGCCGGCTACCTCTCAGCTGCAACAGATGCGGAATGGCGTCGTCTTGAGGCAGAAAGGCAGTACTCGGCAGAATGATCAGGAGCAGGACCAACCACAGATCCAGCCGCGCGCAGAGAGTGACGAGTTGCCGCTCCTGCAGCGCCATGACCCAGTCCAACATGGTGACGGTATGATGGACGTCCAGACTGATGAAGGAAATTCTTCTACGGTGGTCGCAACTCTAGGCAACTTCACAAGCGATGTGAATACGGCCAACAGTCTGAGTGACCTCGATATCAGTGAGCACGACCACAGCAACTGGCCAGCCGGATTGGTATGGCCACAAGGACTCTCCATGCCCGGAGGAGACATACTTGCGCCGTTCGAACCTATGCCAGACTTCGATCCTTTCGACCATACCAATATGATGGTGCCAGAGCTCCCAGAGCTGAGCAATATCTTTGACCCTGAATTGATTGCTCTGCCCCTCACGTCCGGCCCGAACAATGACTTTTCATACCTTGCCATGAGCCCTGTCGCCAACCTTGACGGCGATGGATATGGTGAAAAGAAGGCCGGCGAGCTCGCGGAGAGGACAGAGGTGGGATACTCTGCGAAAGTGAATCCTGAGGTGCAGCCTGCAAGATTTCCGGCCTCCAGTACTTTGCCAAAGGGAGCCGTAGCCCCATCGATACCAAGGCAAACAGCTCGGGCTTCTGCATCCGCATCTGCACATTCGCGTTCTTCAACAGGTGAACGTGCTGTAAGTTTGCGGAAACCCAGCATGCACCGTCAATCAGGGCCACCTGTTGCCCCGCGGACCGCAGGCTTCTTGAGATCAGAAAGTGTCCTCTCGGCCAGTCGCGAAGCTTACAGTGGACGGCCAGGCGGGAACTTGAAAAGATGGCGCAGTGAAAACCCCGAGCCCCAGAGGAGAGGTCTCAAACGAGCACATGGGGACCATTTCGGCAGCCGCAGTGGGAAGCTATCATCTCTTCTTCTTTCATCGACAAGCATTAGTGCCAACAGCGGCGACAGCTCCCGGACGTCGCCGTCCCAATGTATCGGGCAATGCTACGCCAGCTTGATTGAACAACTCAGTGAACTCACGACTTATTGGTCCTCACAGGAGACCATACCACTCGACAAGTTGCTCGCACTGGACCGTGACATCCAACAGCAGCGCGAGAAAGTCCTCCAGTGTCCTTCCTGTATGCGCGGCGACAGGAACTGCTCGCAAGCCCAGACGAAAACGCTGATGTTTGTCATTATGGTGATAGAAAACTTGCTAGGCCTGTTCGAGAAGGAATGCAGCCTTCATCAATCCGCCACGTCAACGTCTGGCGGGACAAGCGCAAGCGAAGAATTCGATGATTCATTGGAAGACATAGAAGAGACGACCGATCACCGCGATGAAGACGAGGGATTCGACGAAGACGACGAGGACACGGCCAACTCCTCGATGTCATCATCGCTGCTGTATACTGTGCTCCGTCAGCGACGGCAAAATGTGAAAAGACCTGGAAGCCGGCGGCGCCGTGGCCATCTGAGCCAGCTCAGTGAGCCGGTCGATTTCGGCCAGACCACCAGAAACGACGGTAACAGACTTCATCGTCAAGCGAGGAGCAGGAGCAGCAGCAACGGGTCCAGCACGAAGTTGTTGTCAACGTCAAGGTGCTCGACTATACCACCATTGTCTTCTCTTCCTCAGACAGATGAGCCGCTCTTGGTCGGGGTCTACGAAGTCGACGACGGCGTCAGGACCTCTTTCTCACGTTATCTGTTGCAGCTGCATTTCCAGAGGCAGTTGGACGCCATCCAAGAATTGGACCGCATTCTTCTAGAGACACAAGAGCAAAAGGGCGGCAATGGCTCCGGTGCTGCTGCGTCGGACGTCAGCCACCGCATTGCATGTGAGACGTTGGCCGATGTTCACAGACGGGTTGAGTATTTCCTGGGTTTCATTGCATTCGTGGGATAGATCAAGGCCCGGATGGTTCAGGTCAAGATTACGATAGAGCTTCCCATAGACGGTCAAAGTTGTCGGAACAACAGCCCGAGATGATTAGATGAGAAGGATAAAGGACATTCCTTATATACAGGTACGTCTCAGTCAATGAAAGGGGGAAAAGGGGTTGCGGAGAGGCTCCATAACCGCAAGGCAACCAATCTGGGCAGCTCAAACTGGTCCAGCAAGGCTCGGGCCGTGGCTTGGCTCAAGGCTTGCGATACTTTTACTTTGGACGTCGACCGAGGCTGATCCTGATCAGTCGTGCTGGAAGTCATCAAGATTTGGCTATTGATTGTCAGGCTTTGGGCCCCGTTAGTCTTCGCTTTCGTGGTCTATCGCGATGGGAGCGACCTGAATCTAGGCACGAACAAGACCCGACAACAGTGCCGAGTAATCATATATCTAGCCTAGCAACTCCCACATCTGTACCAGAGTGGAGTTTATGCTATCTTTGGATGACGCAGCTTCGAGATCCCATGCTATGACTTACGATGTTTCAGGTGTCTCTCTTCCATTTTGATGACTTCAGGTAGTCTGTCTCCAAGTCCGAAGAGGGCCTCAGGATGCACGAAATTCACATCGACAACAGGCTCAAACAACTCGTTATCGAAGGATTCGTTGCCCCTCCTGTCAGCATTGTGCTGCGACCATCCGACCCATCAAGGACAGGCTGGGACTGGCGATCGAAGTTTGATAGTCTCAAACCTCTTTACTGACTGGATTTTCTGCAGATTGACTCAATGGCTTTTCTAGTTGTGTGGGATGTTGCCAACCTGAACGCCATGGCATCAAATCCAGAGCATTGAGGAGTCCGCCCACAATAAGCCAGATGTCATGAACCTTGACCTGGATAGATTGAATTTCCAATGGTTCAAGTGCCCCCGCCGGTCGTTCACTTGCTTCTTTCCGGTGGATACCGCTGTCAGGTCGGCGACATTTTGATTATGCCCCGGGCAGACCTTAGCAAGCAATACTGGCCGGGGAATGGTTCTGGTTTCCACCTGAGTCCGCGAAAGGACCGATTGAGTATGCTGCACAAGGACTGGAGCTACGATGGCTGCATCGGTAGGCTTGTTCGGTAGGCTTTTGGATCTGCAGCATGTCGACCTCGTCGTCGCTAGAACGCTGACATCCGGAAACACCTGGGCTTGATGCAATTTGATGAACCATCTGGTTACCGCTATCAGCATTCTCTGGTGTCAGAGTATTCCTCCAGCCAATATCTAGTCTCAGAATATTCCTTCAGCCATTACTGCAATCATGGGGAGCTTGGCTAAGCCAGACACCAAGTCTACACATCTCGTCCCCATCATCGACATATCACCGTTTCTCGGCGACCCAAAGTCTGCAGAGGCTGGGGCAGTGATCGAAGCCGTCCGGCAAGCCTGCACAACGAGCGGGTTCTTCGCCATCACCGGCCATGGACTGTCTGAATCCTTGCAGCAAAACCTGCTGGCAGCATCACAGAGATTCTTCTCCTTGGACTTGGCGGAGAAGAAGAAACTAGACGCCGCACAAACTGTCGGCCGGCGAGGCTACGATGTGCTCGCCACTCAATCATACCATGCCAACGTCCGGCCCGATCTCAAAGAGGGCTTCTACATCGGTCACGACCTGCCGGCAGAAGACCCTCAGGTACAGGCAGGACGGTTCTTCATGGGCCCGAACGTATGGCCGGACGGGTCGGTGCTTCCTGCCGATCAGTTCAGGGCGCCCGTCGAAGCGTACTTCAACGCAGTACACGCGCTGAGCTTGAAGGTTCTGAAGCTGGTGGCGTGCACGCTGCCTCATGGTGCCGGAGTCTTTGACGAGTTCACCGCCGGCGACCACACAGTGACCGTATTGCGGCTTTTGCACTACCCGCCAGCACTGCCAGGGGTCGCAAGCCGAAGCCAACAACGGCCGCAGCAGCAACAGTTAGGTGCGGGAGCACACACTGACTTTGGCGCGATCACGTTGCTGCTCCAGGACGATCATGCAGGACTGGAGGTACTGGACCCGAAAACTGATGCATTCGTGCCGGTGGATCCAATCCCAAGTGCGCTCGTGTTCAATGTGGGCGACATGCTCTCTGTCTGGACGGACGGACAGTACAAGAGCAGTGTGCATCGAGTGATCAACAAGGCACCGACCGATCGCTATTCGGCAGCCTTTTTCTACGATGGCGCTCTAAATTGTCCGTTGACACCGCTGCATCAGGGTGGAAAGGTTGACGAGGGCCAGGATGTGCTGACGGTGGAAAAGCATCTGTTGAGACGGATCACGGAGAGTTATGGGCAGACTGGCAAGAAGTGAGAAGTAGTGAAAGAGTTGTCGACTACATTTCGGCTTCTGATACTCCGATATTTGCAATGCAATGAGATTCTATCCGCCTTGTCTATAGTATTTCAGATCGATCTCCTGATTTGAGTTCAGGGCATATGGCAGCAGGACTTCAGCAGGCAAGAGATGTCGGGCGCCTTGGAGCTATGAGAATCTCCAGACAGCGCTCATTCCAGTCGTAAGAGCTGCCGATAACACCAGGCACTAATCATGAAAGAAATTAAGGTTGTAGCTGTTATTGCACAGATTCCGCGACGGGAAAGCCTTGCGCGAGACCGCCCTGCAGACATTCTAGGAGACAACTTTCCCGTCAACGATATGATCCTCTATCCAACCAACCGAGATACTAGTGTCGTCGATCTGGTCAGCGTCCTGTTTGACTCCTACTACACATCTTCTGTCTTTTTTTCAAAGGTTGTAACAGCGAAGGTCCGCAAACTTACAATACTCTGTCCGGATCGGTGAAGCGATCGTGGTCCGGCATGATCTTCTCCACATAGAAAGGGTCGTTTCGGAAGCTCACGAAATTGTCAATCTCTGGAAACCGGATTTGAGTGACCATGTCATAGGCGTTGTTGTTAGCAAACTGAGAATCTTGGATCTGAGGCACCAACGAGCGCGTATGTGTCGTGTTATGGGTCTGTACATTTTCGATTCGTCAGCTCAAGGTTGGCTTCTGCTCAAGATTGAGGCAGATTCGTCACGAACGCCTTCGCCGGGCAGAATACTATTGTGCAATAGAAGTCAAAGCAGAGGGAAACAGGAACAAGCAAGACAATCTGGACCACAGTACCATTGAGTAGCGAGTGATACCGTGTTTGACCAACAGGTCCCGGATCAAGGGGGCGTGAATCTCGCTCATGTAGTGGTGAAATTCATCTTCCCCCATGCCCGCCTTGCGGAAGGCACAGATCGTTAGGACCAGCATCTGGGTGGTTGAAGGAACAGAGGTAGTCGTGGGTTGATGAGAGATGATGCGCCGTGTCCACTAGACAACAAAGCGCAGGCCGTTAAGGTATGATTGGCAGCGCCTGGGAGAGATAGGGATGAATGTCCTCAGAAGCGAAAGGCGGCGCCGACACTGAAAAAGAAAACACTGTGCCCGAATATCAAATGCCTGGTTCGACTCCTCTGTTCTCTCGGATGGCCTTGTGCGAATCAACCAGCCTTCCTGATCTTCCAGGTAGATTCTTTGCGGTAACAGTACGTTTCTTTTGCGCCGGAGAGATGTCACCGGCATGGGAAAGCCATTTGACCCGGTGCCTTTGGGAGGGTTCGGTTCTATCGATGCCAACCTTCAAAGAGGTTCAGCCTCCGCCAGCTTCCATATTGTGATACCTTCGTGCTCCCGGCTGCCCAGGGGTTAATCTCGCTGCTCACGTTCTGAGGAAGATGTACCAAATGTCCCATGTCTGGAAGTTGCCGATCACAACCGCCGAGCAAGAGTGACTCCTGCTCCTTCCTGGATCTGAACTCGGTCCGTTAGCAACTCAAGTCGGGTTATCGACAAAAGCAGCCGCAGCAGCTCAGCAAGAGCGAGGCTATATGTCACATTCAACCAATGGGGATGATGACAACCCTACCTTGACCACAGCCTCACAGGACAACGCTCAAAGTCCACGGGTCCACATCTAGAGCCAGAAGTATCTCCAGAATAGCCGGGGATTTTGTATCCAATTATCCAGTCAAAACTTCCATTGGAATGCAAGCAGAAGATGTCCTGCAACAAGGAAACCAGCTTGCGAGAAACCCAATCACGCGGTTCCCAGTTCAAAAGATGACCCGGCAAGTAAGCCTCAAAGATACATGGTCAAAACCACCGGCAATATGATGAGAACAAGCTACAGAAGATTGGTGCAGCTTACAGGCCCTGTTGGGTACGATTGGTTAAAGCTGATACTGTAGGCACTGTTTCACATCCATTCTGATCAGTCCTGGTCACGCAGTCAACTTCCCCATTCTGTGTATCGTAATGGTTCAACCCTGATACATATCACGTACTCACCACGCGACTGGTATTGAAGTCCTATCTTAGACCAAGTCCAAGCCAGTTACCATGGCTGACGAAGCGAAGGAAGGCTTCCCAGCCTTGCCTTCACTCATCGCATTTGGTTCATTGAACATCTTGCCGGCCGAACATCAACTGCAGGAGTTGCGAACAGTTCTGCAACATCAGATATGGTTGAAGCCAGTCAGCGAGGCCATCTACGACCTGCCAGTGCTCTGGAGGGCGTTGGCGGCCAAGGAGACACGTTTAGACACAGTCGTCGGAAAATCTTGCGCGGACCAATTAGCAGAATGGCTAAGCGGCGGCGTTGTCATCCAAGAGTCTTTCAGAAAGCAAAACGCAATGACCATGACCATCACAGTCATTTCCCAGGTAGTGCAATACTTCACCTACCTTCAGCAATCCGATAGGCCTATCGACCACTCCTCAGTCTTGAAGAGCGTTACTGCTGGCGGAGGGATTCAAGGCTTTTGCGCCGGCTTGCTCACTGCTCTGGCAGTGGCCAGTGGGCAGACCGAGGGCGGAGTGGGGAAGTTTGCGGCGGTGTCGATTCGTCTGGCCTTCTGCATAGGTACCTACGTCGACCTTGATCAAGGTTTGACCGGTGAAAGCTCGAAGTATTCCACATTAGCGGTAAGATGCAAGGCTCCAGCAACTGTGGAAAGTATCGAGCGGCTGTTGAACATCCATCCTAACGTGAGTGAGCCATTATCTCCTTCCATATGTCTGCTGTTCTGATACTCACTGAATGACTGTTCAGACTTACATAGCTGTCGACCGAGATGTGAGAGATGTCACCATCACAGCCCCTACTTTGGAGACAGAATCCCTGCTTTCAAAGTTAACCGGACATGGGCTCTCTGTGCTTGATACTGGCCTCAGTGGGCGCTACCATTCAATCACAAACAAAGACGTACCGGCAAATATTCTCGATGTGATCCAGAGGTACCTCACGGAAGGTTTTGGCAGCCGAGATCTCGTCAGATCCAACACTGATGGTCAAGTTCTCTGCGACGATAATGTCGTCCTCACCATTTTGAAGTCGATTCTTGTAGACCGGGCGAAATGGCATTCCACCATCTCGATAGCTGCGGATTCTCTGAGGTCGTTACACGGGAAGGCATTCATACTCGCAATCGGCGCCGATGCCATTCCACCATCGATTGCACGGGCCTTTCCCGTGACCAAGATCAGCCTGAGTTTGACACACAACAGCCTAGCTAGAGACAGCGACATATCTGCAGAACACCCAGTCAACATACCAGATCAGGATGCCTATCCCGAAAATGCCATCGCTGTCATTGGAATGTCCTGCAAGTTCCCAGGGGCTGATTCGATCGATGAGTTTTGGGCTATGCTCACAGAAGGAAAGTCTATGCTAGCACAAATCCCATCACAGAGATTCAAAGCTAAAGGTCTCCCCAGGGCCGGTGATAACCTTCGGTTCTGGGGCAACTTCATCAGCGACATCGAAGCATTTGACCACAAGTTTTTCAAAAAGTCTGCACGAGAAGCAGCATCGATGGATCCTCAGCAACGTCTCCTGCTTCAACTCGCATATGAGGCTTTAGAGTCTTCCGGGTATTTTGCGGACAGTTCGAGACCTCGCGATATTGGCTGTTACGTGGGTGCCTGTTCAACAGATTATGACAACAATGTAGCATCCCATCCCCCGACTGCATACGCCACCACTGGCACCCTCCGGGCATTTCTGAGTGGGCGAATTTCCCATTACTTCGGGTGGTCTGGTCCGTCTCTGGTCTTTGATACGGCATGCTCATCCTCTGCAGTGGCGATTCACACTGCATGCAAAGCCTTGCAGTCGGGCGAGTGCTCGCAGGCCCTAGCTGGCGGCGTCACTTTGATGACGAGTCCGTACCTTTATGAGAATCTGTCCGCTGCTCATTTTCTTAGCCCCAGCGGAGCCACGAAGCCTTTCGACGCAAAAGCAGACGGATATTGTCGAGGGGAGGGTGTCGGTTTGGTCGTCCTCAAGAAGCTTTCTGATGCTCTGACTGACGGCGACGACATTCTGGGTGTCATTGCCGGCTCAGCCATCAACCAAAACAAAAACTGTGTATCCATCACAGTGCCACATTCAGACTCTCAATCCGAACTGTACAATCGTGTGGCAAAGCAGGCCGGAGTGGCCCCTCAAAATGTCACTTTCGTGGAGGCCCATGGAACCGGCACCCCAGTCGGCGATCCCATCGAGATGGAAAGCATAAGGCAAGTATTTGGGCGCAACAGAAGAAGTTCTCCATTATTCGTCTCCTCGGTGAAGGGGAATATAGGCCACCTTGAGGGAGCATCTGGCGTTGCCGGGCTCATCAAAGCCATCCTGCAAATACAGTACCGAACGGCATGCCTCCAGGCATCATTCCAGAGCCTGAGTCCGAAGATACCGGCGCTAGAGCCTGACAATCTGTGTATCCCAACATCAAACCGGACTTTGCCAATAGACCGATTGACCGCCTGTATCAACAATTATGGCGCAGCTGGCAGCAACGCTGCAATGATACTTCTGGAGGGACCTCGCAAGGAAAACCCAGTCCATGATGTTGTTGATTCCAGCATCGGTTCGATACTTCGAAGGTACCCTGTTCAGATCACAGCTTCTTCCGTTGCCAGTCTACTCGCGTACTGCCGCGAACTAAACAAGTTCTGTGAGGAGAAGCTGTTGCCATCGAGCGAGGCACAACTTCTTGCGGACCTGGCATTTCGCCTGGCAAGGCGCCAGAACCAGGAGCTGGGATATATGCTCAATTTGACAGCGTCCACTATCGGCGACCTGCAAAGCCAGCTCCAGAGACAGTCAGAAGGTTTTAATACCATTATGCAGCGTCCGAAGGCGAAAGCCACGGTTCTTTGCTTTGGGGGGCAGGTCAGCGACTGCATCGCTTTGAGCAAACGGATCTGGGAACAATCCGCGTTGCTGCGCTCTCACCTCAATGCTTGTGACAACGCGCTCAGATCCATGGGTTACCCAGGTTTGTATCCGGGCATTTTCCAGCTCGAGGCATTGACCGATGTTGTTGCACTGCATTCGGCGATCTTTGCCCTACAATACGCGAGTGCCCAGGCTTGGATTGACTCCGGTCTGAAGGTCGATGCTCTTGTTGGCCATAGCATCGGTCAGATCACTGCTCTTTGCGTGTCAGGACAGCTGTCCCTCCGAGATGGCCTGACGTTGATCGCGGGGAGAGCCACGCTGATGCGGAATTACTGGGGTACCGAGTCCGGAACAATGATCGCCGTCGAAGCTGATGAGCAGACCATCGAAGAGCTCACACGCACTCTCACGTCAATTGACCCTCTGTGCAAATTCGAAATCGCATGTTATAATGGACCAACATCTCATGTCATCGTCAGTGACAGGGCATCAGCCGATCGCCTTGAGGTTGAGCTTGCCCTGCGAAAGCTGAGACACAAGAGACTGAAGGTGCCGTACGGCTTCCATTCCCGGTTCACGGACCCTTTGATCCCGCATCTCGAGGAGCTGGCTTCAAAGCTCAAATTTCAAGATGCCAAAATCCATTTGGAGACGTGTTCAAAGGATGCCAGCTGGGTAAAGGCTACACCACAAGCAGTTGCTCAGCACACTCGCGATCCGGTGTTCTTCGGTCAAGCTGTTCAGAGATTGCGCACCCGCCTGGGCCCTTGTACGTGGATTGAGGCAGGTTCGGATTCAAGCATAGTGGCAATGGTACGGAGAGCCATCGGGCATACACCAGATCTGCCGGACAGTTTCTTTCCGGTGCAGTTGAACAAAACAGATTCCCTGGAGCAGTTGGTCGACACAACACTGGGGCTATCGAACTGTGGCCAGCAGGTTCAGTTTTGGAACTTCCATAGAAGTCAGGCGTCGGACTATGGATTCTTGCGCTTACCGTCCTACCAGTTTGAGAAATCCAGACACTGGTTGGAGTTGATCACCACTCCCCTGAAAGATGAAGATAGCAAAATCGGGACGGGCGTTGTCGCTCCGATACAGCCAACAGTAGAGCCTGCCGTCCTTTTGCGACTGGTGCGGTCGGATTCTCAGGGTCACAGATTCAGCATCAATCCCACAAGTGATGAGTACCAGGCAATGGTCAAAGGGCATGTCGTACTAGGCACCCCTCAATGTCCTCCTGTCATGTACCTGGAAATGGTGACCAGGGCTCTGCATGTGATTGGAAAGCCCACTCCACACAGCTTGCTTTCCTTGACTGACTTCAACAATGGAACGCCTTTGGGCATCGAGACGACTCGCGATATTGACCTCCATGTTGAAGCTCATCTTGACGGCAGTTGGAGCTTCAAGCTCACCAGCAAGTTGGCCTCGGCAAGTCAATCTGGCCAAACAGACCCAGAATTTCATGCCTCGGGTTCACTTTCGCTAGAAGACAACGTCAAAAGCGTCCAGGACGAGTTTGCACGATATGAGAGACTGATCGGGCACAAGAAGATCAGCACTATCTGGGGCGACGACGGAAGCGAACGCATACAAGGCACCATGGTGTATAAGGTCTTCGCTGAGCTTGTGCAGTACGCCGGATGCTATCGCGGACTCAGAGGCATGGCAGCCAAGGCTGGAATGGTTGCTGGTAGGGTTTCTATGCCGTGTCAAGTCTCCGGGCCCACGAACAAATCCAGTGTCCATGCCCATATCTTGGACAGCTTCTTCCAGATCCCTATGTTGCACTCAAACTATGTGATGGACTGTGTCAAAAGCGAGATCTTCCGGCTTGAGAAGGTTGGTCGTCTTCAATGGGGCCTTGGGTTCGTGTCTCATGACAATGGACCTCCTCCAGAATCGACCTGGGACGTGCTCGCCTTCAGCTCGACTGAGGGTGAGGATGTGGTATACGACATGTACATCTTCAATGCCGCCACTGGGACTCTGGTGATGCTGGTTCTAGGCGTCGTGCTCATCAAGGGTCCGTCCAGCTCGGTTGCCAATGTTCTTTCGCGAGATTCCAGAACTTCCACCGATGTGTTCAGTATGGGACAAACAGCTGAGAACTCTGACAGAAAAGCAGAATTCACTCATAGGACAACGAGAGCTAAAGTCAGTCCATCGGATGGCGACAGCTCCAGCACGACGTCCACCAGCCCTGGAGGATCATCAAAAGCATCTCCAGCCACCAGTGTGATGACAACACCATCGACGACGCCATCGGCGGCTCGTATCATGGAGCAATTGTCCAGGTTGGTTGCAGAACATCTCGAGATTGAGGGGCAGGTCTCGATGGACACCAACCTCGTGGATCACGGGCTCGACTCTTTGCTCTCCATCGAACTAGGAAGCGATATTATGAAGCTTTTCTCAGTTGAACTGGACATGGAAAAGATCCATTACGACTTCACATTCGGGGACCTCCTCAAAATGGTTTTGAATGATGGCGAGACCCCGGAAGATTTTTCAGGTAAGGCGGGAGCACCTTCAGTCGCAGAGCCGAAACAGCAGACTCTCGCGTCATCCACAATATCAAGTGCTCGAGTAGCGCAGGACGAGGACGGACTACTCAAAGACGCGCACCAGATCTTCGAGGGCATTCGCTTCGATTTCGACAAATACGCTGGCGAAACCGGCTTCAAGGACTTTTGGACAAAGGTGTATCCTATGCAAGCGAATTTGGTCGTATGCTATGTCGTGGAAGCGTTCCGTAAGTTGGGCTGCAACTTGACCAGTCTGAAGACTGGCCAAAGATTGCCAACGATCAAGATTTTGCCAAAGCACAGTCATTTGCTGGAGCAGTTGCATAACATATTGGTCGATGAAGGCCTGATCGAGCATCGCAGCGACTCGACATATGCAAGAACAGCGAGACCATTAGACCCGAGGCCAGCTGCGGAGCTATTCAAGGAAATGCTGCTGCTGCATCCGGCCCATGCTTCAGAGACGAAGCTTCTCAATGTGACAGGTTCCTGTCTCGCGGAGTGCATGACGGGTCAAGTCGATCCACTCCCACTCCTCTTCGCCAATAGATCCCACCGGGAAATAGTGGCTGATGTTTACGACCAAGCACCGATGTGCCAGGCATCAACCCGCCTCCTGGCAGACTTCTTGGGGAAAATATTCGCGAATCAGCACGGCGTCTTCCGCATCCTTGAGGTCGGTGCTGGCACTGGTGGGACTGCCAGATATCTCGTCGACTTTTTGGCGGCTAAGGGCATCGACTTTGAGTATACCTTCACCGATATCTCGCCTTCACTGGTTGCCGCAGCAAGGAAGAAGTTTGCCGGAAAGAAGCAAATGAGATTTTTTGTTCTGGACTGTGACCGTCCCGCCACAGCCGAACTTCACGACCAATTTCACGTGGTAATCGCCACCAACTGTATCCATGCGACGCCGAATGCTGGGACCGCCGCGGCAAACATTGCGCCGATGCTTCGCGATACGGGTATTTTCTGCCTTGTCGAATTCACTAGAGGGTTGTATTGGTTCGATCTTGTGTATGGCCTCTTGGAGGGCTGGTGGCTTTTCAGCGATGGCCGCCGCCATGCTCTGGGAGATCAATGGTTCTGGAATAAAAGTTTCAAAGCTGGTGGTTACAAGCATGTGTCCTGGACAGATGGCATCACCAACGAAGCCCAGACCATGCGCCTCATCGCCGCCTTCAAGCACCAGGCCCCAGACAGTATCCCCAGGCCATTGGCAGGCAACCTAACGAAAAGAGCGGGAATACCGACAGAGACCTTCACCTGGAAGCACGTGGGGAAGCTTTCACTTCAGGCCGACGTGTATTATCCGAAGACTGCCGACGAACCAGGAAAGAAGAGACCCATAGGTCAGTACAATCCATGATGGCCTTTACACGTGAACCAACTGACGCTGGAAAAGCCCTCATGATCCACGGTGGGGGACATTTCCTTTATGGCCGCAGAGACATTCCCATGAAGCATGTCCGGGTACTCATTCAGCGAGGATTCCTCCCTGTCAGCGTCGACTACCGGCTGTGCCCGGAAACAACTCTGCTACAGGGCCCGGTGGCAGACTGTTGTGAAGCACTGTGCTGGGCTCGACGAACCTTGCCATTTCTGGAGCTGGGCGGGCCTGCCGTCACCATCGACCCTGGCAAGTTGATTGCTCTGGGCTGGTCCAGTGGTGGGCATCTGGCCATGACACTGGGTTACACCGCAGCGAGTCGGGGAGTCAAGCCTCCCGAAGTGATTCTGCCATTCTATTCTCCCACAGATTTGGAGTCGGACCGTGAGTATTGACAGAGGAGAGTAGAGGAGAGTGTCCTTCACATGCTGACTTGACCGGACAGATTGGGACAAGCCCATCTACCCAAAGGCGGCTGAAGAGGAGCCAACCGATGTGTGGGATTTTCTTGATGGCGTGTGTGACGAGCCGGTAAGTGGCCTTGGCTGAGTCCATTGCAAGCGTGAGAAAAGTGATGTTGATCCGGTCATGGCAGATCCTCGACTATACGCCCGTCACCAGCAAGAAAACCGCGTCCCTGTCTCTCACGCTGCAAGACGATCGAGCCAGGATCATCCTGCACCTGAACTGGAAGGCACAGACGCTGCCAGTCATGTTCCACGGCTTGCCGAGCAAGAACAAGGTGGTCGAGGGCAACACGACAGACTGGAAGGCTCTACCCAAGCCAGCTGTTGAGCAACTCAGAGCCGCCAGCCCTTACTGGCAGATCCTCCAAGGCGCCTATTGCACACCCACATTTATGGTGCATGGCAACCACGACGACTGGGTGCCCTGGCAAATGAGCCAGCGCACAATCGAGGCTTTAAAGTCTAAAGGGGTTGAGGCTGACATTGAGATTGCCGACCGATGCGGTCACGCTTTTGACTTATTCACGGTAGAGGATCCCTTGGGAACCGGTTGGGCAGCTGTTGAACACGCGTATGATTTCGCTTGTCGCGTGCTGAGTCCTGGAGAGGGCACGGCGAATGGAACAGTGGCCACATAGATCTAGTAGAATATAGATGATCGACCTGAGTTCATGTTTGGTCAGGTGCATTTCGTAGACTTATTTGAGGTGTTGAATAGAATGATGTTGGGGAATCGCGTCACTTACCTACCTACTGACGGGGAGAAAGACTGTGTGCTTGCACCATCAGAAATGGCATAGCGCGTATCCGTCTAGCCGCACGGGCCGAGCCGAAGCCATTGTAAAAGCGGCAGCACTGCGAGTTCCAAAAGGGCACCAGGGTCCTTTCATTATTTTACTCTGTACGCAGCTTCATGTGGCGTCCAAGTGCAATCACCTACAGTCAAGCGAATACCTGGTAGCGACCAACTACAGACTTCATCGACTAATCGTTTCGGACTAACCATGAAGTCCATTCCGCGCACGTTCGAGGCAACCCGGGGTCTCGAATTCGTTCAGAGGCTGCCCGCTCGTGCGTCTAGGAACGGCTTCCACAGCCTGCATCGAAGTCGGCCGCAAGGCAGCAATCGACCATCCCATAAGCCTTGGATTTCGACGAGGACGGCAAAGACATATGCACGGCCACCCAACCGATTCGAGCAGATGGTCATCGATGCACGGTTACAGCATCCCATACTGTTCCCTACGTTACTGATCGGTGCGCTGGGCTCAGTCTCGCTGTTCACTGTGATGGCGTATAACGAATACATGAGGGGGAAAACATCTGCATATCCACCGGCGGTCGAAGAACAGTTGAGACAGGCGCTACACTATTGCCACGTGAAGCCGGATCCCGAGGCCTCAGCGCAATACTTTATGGAAGCGATCAAGAAGGCGGACGAAGTCGGGATGGACCCTTTCGGTAAAGAAGCAATGGGAATCCGGATACGCTTTGCACAAATGTTGGAGGAATTCGGTCATGTGAAGGCTGCCATCGAGATACTCGACGGCATCACCAAAGATTTACAGCAGAAGCTGGCCGAGGTAGACGAGCAGTTGTCCCTCAAATCCGACAAGCCATCTGATGGTGACGTTGCCAAAGCTGAACAGCGGAAAGCTTTGGTTAAGGGCATCATACAAAATAAGGTCAAGGTATCATCATTGTACGAAAGCGATTATATCCAAGACCGAACAATGGCAAAGCAGACTCTGTCTGATGCAGTGGCATTGGTCGTGAAAGAGACGAAGGATCCACAGCTCAAGGGCTTTACAGATGACAACGGCGCAGGTCTGACGACTGGTGAAATCGCTGCTATGCTGTCTCAGATGGGCGATCTGTACGCCACTACGGGCGAGGAAGCGAATGCAGTGCAGGTCTACATGCTCACCTTGCAACCACTGAGGGCTTCATGCGACGGCAGCAGGTCGTGCAAGGAGGTCCAGGTGCTGAGTAATATCGCCTCCACCATGGGCGTTGCGCTGAAAAATCCTGGCGCCAAGGTCAACGGGAAACCAGCCACCAAAGAAGCGTTGGCTGCGGGAAGGCGAGCCGCTTTGAAATGGGCTGACCAGGCTGTTGCCACTGCTGAAGTTGTTAAGCCTGAAGACCGTGACGAGATATGTGATTTGGCGCTTCTGTCGGCGCAAATGACACGTGCAGACCTGCTGTTAGCGAATGGTGAGAAGAGCAAGTCCCGTGAGGTGTTCCAGAGTTTGTTGCCGACACTGAAAGAGAGGAACATCGTCCCTCTGGTCAAGGTCGCAGAGCAAGGATTGAAAGCCGCCGGTGGTTGATACCTAGGTTTGCTCGATCCGCCACCCGGGCATGGGAAGAGTAGGAGGGCTCCGGACAAGACCATGCAGTTCAGTCTCTCCTCCCGCATGCTGACGCTCAACTGTCTCTGAATCCGGACAGTCCCTCCTCATTGCCATCGCAGATTTGTGGATATCATGCCAAAAGCCAACTTGTGCAAACATTTAGCCAATTTCAGCCCACATTAGGCGTTGCCTTGACAATGCATCATGCAAGCCTGGAAAGATTCGACAAATCCAGAAACACCATGGCTCAGCTGAGACCTTTGATGTGCCCCAGACATATTGAGGAGTAAGCGCTCAAAAGAATAGGGACAAGCTCTCAAGTACGAACAAAAGCTTTGAGCTCTTGACTCGGAGTAGGAGATGGAGGGAGGTGTCTGCAGCCTGGCCTGTTGGTATCCTCTGATGGGGGCATTATGCGAGGAATGGTACATTGTCATCTTTTGACAAGGAATTAGCCTCATCTCTCTCGACCTTTACCGGACTGTCAAACGGATGAATACTGTTGGAGCATCCCCTGAGGCTTGACAGTGCTCACGGCCAGCCCACGAACCCGAGTTCTGGCTCTCTCGAGCATCTCTAGCCCGCACTAGTCAAATTCTCAACTCCAACTATCGCCAAAGGGTTCCATTCTTGAAAGCGGGCTGCTACATGGAGGTAGCTCGGACCTTGCCATAGTGACCTCGGATTGTGTTCGCATGGGGAAGAGGGCCCGGCTGGACTCTCCCAAAACGGCATAGACGACATAGTCTTCTCTGCCATACCATTGGTTGGTAATTGACCTCAGGTCTCCACCGGAAATGTTCTTCTCAATGCTGCGCCCGAAAAGCGCCCAAAGCGTCCAGGTCGTCCAGAGCGTCGCTTCTTCAAACTCTCTTCTCCTCGCTCGTCTCAGATGCTTTGTTACATTGTTGAGTGTCACCCCCGGATCTGCGAATCTGCTCAGCCTTATGACGATAATGTCTTGCATGGAGACCTCAGCATGGTATGCCAATCATGATAGACACTCATACTTTGAGCCTCATCCCACGTTACAGCGGCGTGCGAGCCTTGGTATCATCAGCCAGATTCTTTGCACAATATGGTCATGACCAGACAATGCTACGTCCTGAATACCACGATTTTCATCCTATGTATAGATATACTCTATTTATGGCATGTTCAAATGATGTATAAGTAGGTAGGCTGTCTGTTATTGATGCAGTTCTGTCCATCATCAGCAACAGCAACAGCAACAGCAACAGTAGCAGCAACAGCAACAGCAAACGCAATCTCCAATTGTCTCCTTTTCTATTCTTTTGCCCTTTACGGCAATCACATATCTAAACTCTGGGTTTCCATTCCATCACTAACCCAAGACCTTCCCATCGTCTCCCGGCGGTACTTGGTCAAGCTGCCGTTCAATCATGTATTCTTCAACCTCATTTTTCCTTGCAGCTCTGGTCACAGGTGCCCTCGCCCTTCCTGTGACCAACACGACCACCACAACATCCAACTACTGTGGCTACGGTACAAACGCCGATGGCTCTTGTGTCCTTCCAACCACCTCGGCCAGCTCTGTTTCTTCCACGACCACTTCGACCTTTTTCTGTGGATTCGGGACGGCCCTGGATGGCAAATGCAATCCTTCTCCGTCTACGACGACTTCAGCCAGTACCCCAACCACCGCATCCTACTATTGTGGATTCGGCACTGCTCTCGATGGGAAATGCAACTCTCCTACCATCAGCACATCGGCCTCCGCTTCGGTCTCTAATTGGTGTGGCTTCGGCACCGCCCTCGATGGCAAATGCAATCCCCCACCATCCACCACCGGCACGAACACCTCAGTCTCGCACTACTGCGGATTTGGCACTGCGCTTGACGGGAAATGCAATCCTCCATCAACGACGCCCACAGTGACGACCAGCTCGACTCTCGTGTCTCACTACTGTGGCTTTGGAACCGCTCTGGACGGAAAGTGCAATCCTTCATCAACATCCACGACTCTGTATACTACCACCACCGTCCCAGTGTCTCATTACTGCGGGTTTGGCACAGCTCTGGATGGCAAATGTAACCCTGCCCCGACCACGTCCACCAACACGGCTTCCATTGTGACGAGCGCTCCAGTTTCTCATTATTGCGGATTCGGCACAGCTCTGGATGGCAAATGCAACCCATCCCCGCCTCAAACTGCCACCACCACAGGCTGCCCTCCTCCGGCCACTGACACTGTAATTGTCACTGCGACCCCAACTTGGACTCATGGCTTCTACTACCGGCCTGATGAGTGTGCCAATTGCCAGACCATCACCTACACCGACAAGTGGGGATGGGCGGTTACTATGGCCGTCCCAACGAACCCGTGGGCAACCACCAACACTGCGACCCCTTCTGCAACGGCCAATCCGACACACCAGTGGTAATTGATCCGGAGCTCGACATTAACTGGAGTGGTTGCAGTACATTTGAACAATAGAGCTTCATTCATTGGTTTGCATAGCACATCATGGTGTTTCATCACTCTCGCAGCATAGCGGGGCGCCCTGTCCATGTGTTTGACATAAAAGTTACATCATTGGTTATGTCCATCTTCTATAGACACAATACAACTACTTCCGCGATTCTGGTTTGCGAAAGTGGATGATCTTGTCACCCATCATATACCATAACAGGCGATTGCCACCATCGGATCTCCGAACCGACCGTGGCACTTGATGACCTTGGACCGGCTGACCAGACAGCTAGACGTCATATCATAGGCCATTTTGAAGGAACAACTAGGGAGGCCCCTGTGGTTTGAATACACCAACGGCTTGGGCGGTCTCAAAGTGTGGCGGGAGATCGAGGAGTCGAACTTGTTCAGACTGCCGATATAGTTTTGGGCAGCACCATTGCACAGTGAAATGAGGCAGTACAACACAATACTGCTGTGGTATTGATGCAATTCCTGAACCCAGGTTATGTATGATACAGATGTACATATCCCTCAGCCTGCTCTTACGTTCCCTTGTATTGGTCGGTCCGCTCGCAGCTCTTGTCATCCGCTGTATCATCTATCAACCAGTCCAACCATCCTAGTCCCGTCCATATCGTGAAGCGTCAAGACTTGAGCATAAGCTCGAAGTGCATGTTTCGAATTCCTGGAAGCCTGCCCAGTAGGACGAAGCTTCGCCCGGATTGAAAGCTATTCAAAACATCGAAACCCGTACTGACCAGTACTCACCCGTCCTTCGATTCCTCGCAACGTCGTAATGCTTCTCCAAAGCGTCGGAGATGAGTGTCGAAGCACCATGTAAGTATGGCAGACAGTAAAGTACCACTAAGCTGCTAAAGCAAAGCCGTAACTTAAACGTCCATCATGAAGTCTGCGTGTTCATTACCACGGTGTGTTCTGAGGTCGGTGTTGCCATTTCATCGGATATAGCATCGGCGGAACCATCATGTGGACCTTGGTCTGTCTGTGCTGTCGGCTTTTCCTCACTCGGTCTCGTGTCCACATGGAACGCATCGCCGAGTGCTCTCCGTGGTTCAAACCAACCTCCGCGTTCCCACTTGCCCGATTGATAAAGACAACTGGACCGCACTTCGGCATCCACAATGCCCCTAAGCAATTCGTCGACTCGTTTGAAGTCGACTGGCTTCAGGATCCAGCCATCGAAGCCACTCTGGATATACTTGTCGCGTTCCCTCTCCACCAACGACGCCGAGACTGCAAAGACGGGTATTCGGCCGTTGGGCCCAGCCCTACTGGACAAGCAGGTGTTAGGATGCGTCTTTTCAAAGGATCGAATCATCTTGGTCGAACTAAATCCATCCACAATGGGCATTTGCAAGTCCATCAGAACAGCGTCAAAGGACACAGGCTGCTCAGCGTGCGCGGATGAGCATTCCTCTCCATTCACGGTCAACCGAACGGAATGGCCCAGCTTTTCCAGCCGCTTCTTCATGATTCTGCTGTTGATGGGATCGTCTTCTGCGACCAGGATCGCCAAATTGTCGTGAGAGAGTGACATATCGCCTTCGGTCGTCACGGACGAGGTGGCGACGGATTCGGGCTCTTCAAAAAGCACCTTGGACCCTATCTTCGGGTCATTCCCCAATTCCTGATAATCGTCTGGCACTCTGACCGGTCGCAGTGGCGTTCCCGAATCTTTAATCGTCCTGACTCCTGGTGATCTATGAAAGGCCGACTTCAATTCCTTGCTCCTGGCTTTGGTGGGCGACATTGGCAAGCCCCCAGCAGAGCATGCTGACCGTTTCCGGCCATGACTCTGTGGCGTACCCGGCGTTTCGCCCGACAGTTTCAAAGGCTCCTGAATTGCGTCGATGAGCCTCTCCGCGTCGCTCTTTTGACTGGCTTCACTTTTGATGCTGAGAGCGCTCTTGCCACTCTTCAAGCTTGTGAGGCTTTTCATGCTCTCGGTACTTGCTTTCCGAGTCATGGTCGTTGACTCGGGGCGCAACGTCGGATTTCTGTAGACCAGAGTTACCTCACCGTCCTGTGGCGCAGGCGAGGACGGGGTGGAGGCCCCTGCAGCTGGTAGTGACCGGACTGAATGCTCTTCAGGAAGTGCAGATTGCTTCAAATCAAGATCGAACGCCAGGACGATGACAAAGCGAGAACCTTTCCCTTCTTCGGTTTTGACCCTCAGCTGCCCGCTCATGTTTCGAATAGTGCGAGCAACTACCGCAAGTCCCAGTCCTAAGGCCACTTGATCCTGCCCAGCCTGGTCTCGGAATGGATCCGCCGAGAGCAATCTCGACTCTGACGCTTCCTCCTCGTAGGTTACTTCTTCAAGCTCCCTAAAGAGAGCATCAACTTTTGCCTGAGACATTCCTGCCCCCGTATCTTCGACGACAATTTCTACCTCGGTCTTACCCTGAGGCTGGGCCGCTGCCAGCTCCGAGACCTCTACCGTCACTTGTCCTCTGCTAGTATGTTGTATAGCGTTGGAGATGAGATTAGATATCACCTGCCGCACTCGTCGATGATCACCCACCACATGGTGAGGCAATTCCTCCGCTATGTGAACTTCGTACTTCAGGTCCTTGCGTTTGGCGTCTCCAACGAATGGCTCGGTCGCTTCTTGTAATGTATGCAGGAGGTCGAACGATTCTTCCTTCACCAGATTCTGGCCACCTTCCGTCTTGGTCAGATCGAGAAGATCGTTGATCACATACACCAATGACTTCGAAGCGGAATGGGACTTGGACAAGTTGTCACGCGTGTCCTGATCCAGGTGACCCTCCAACGCTATCTCTAGGTAGTTGATGATGGCGTTCAGGGGCGTCCGGACTTCATGGGCAGAATTGGCGAGGAGGAGACGAGTAAGTTGTGAGTTCTGCAAGGCCGCCTCCTTCTGTCGCCAGACATCGATGAATTTACCGTACACTAGACACAAGACCGAGGCTGTTTCAACTTCTTCGTCGGTCCAGTCTCGACACCGGCCGACGATGGTCTCGCTCCACGCCTTGAAGCTTTTCCTCGGTTCCAAATAGCCTTCGGTGCCCTCCTTGACGAATTTCTCATAAGGGTTTCCAGCCCACTTCACTTCTTGCCTGACGCCTCTGCGGAAAAAGGCAATAAAATCATTGCCGCCATTTGAAAGAGGCACGAACAGCACACCGGCGAGGAATTTCCAGCCAGGTTCATAGCGCAAATCGGGAAAGTCATTCACAATATCGTGAGAACAAAATACCGAACTGACCCTCCTCATTCTCAAGTACTCAACCATGGCGAGCACCTCTTGGAGGTGACCCCGAGGTTTTCCCAGGATTTTAGTCTCATCACGAATGGACAAAGCACCCACATCCGCATCGAAGAGCTTCAGAAGATCGTCAGACGATGCTACAATATACCCCGAGGGGTTCGCAGCAGAGGAGGTTGTATTGATGAGCTTGCGCGCCTGTAATCTGGAAGCATAGGAGAGACGCTCGACATTACGAGAAGCCGTTTCACCCACCAAGCGGCACATTTTGCGTATAGGAAAGGATACTCTCATGCCTTTGGGTCCATACGAGTGACAGGAAATCAAACCCCACAGTTCACCAAACGCGTTAATCGAGATGGACATTGAAGACCGCACGCCCATGTTGGCGAGATATTTCAAGTGAATAGGCGACATTGCTCGCAAATTGGCGTGTGTCATGTCGAGCGGCTTCTCCAGATCTTCCATGGTCCTGCACACCAGGCGCGAAGTCTCGAGATCCCGATCGTATAGTAGCCTAACTTTGTTGATCTTGTAGAGATCTCGTGCCTGGCTTGGGATGTCTGATGCTGGAAAATGGAGGCCTTTGTAGAGATCTCGTGTTGCCCTTGGGTCCACTAGCTCGGCGACGACACGTCCATTCCACGCCTGATCGAACTGGTAGACCATGACCCGATGGAAACCCGTCAGCTCCTTGACAATGCCGATGACCACTTTCAGGAAGATTGGCAAGGTAGGAGCATTTGCAAGTTGTTCCTGAACCTGTGACATGATGTTAAACACTTCCATCGCTGCGGCTTCAGTCCTTTTCTTGCGAGCGCTTCGTAATATGCGCAGAGGCTTGCTGATGTTCACTGTACTGTCAACGAGCTCCTCTGCGGTAGGTTGACTCCCCAGAGTATCTCCGGGTGCTTCTGGAGTCGTCTCCTCCTTTGGGGCAAGCGGGTTGACCTGGTCGTCCTCGATCTCGAACTCGAGGATGATCGAACCGGGATCAGACTCGGGCATATGCATTGCACACCAGAGTTTTCGTGTTCGGGATCCTGGAGGCCGAAGGGATATCATGAAAACATCAGGACCGTTTCCAACCACGTCCGCACTGCCTTCATCCCGAATGAAGTCAAGATGATCCAACAAATTGTCGGCTTGTTCTTCACTGAAAATGTCAAGGAAAGAATCGAGTCCGAAGAGCTGCTGAGGGGTGTAACCTATGATTTGTTGGGAATTCTCGCTGGCAACTCGAACTACAAGCCTCTCGCCTTCCTCTCGGAGGGCCACAAGAAGCCCAAAACTTTGAATGGCGCCTGGGATATGTATGGGCTCATCCTCGCATCTTTGTAGCGTTTCGCCATCTCTCCCAGTGATGACAGCATGGCCCCCATCTGTGACAACATGCTTGAATCGTGCCGTCACCAAGCCCGGTTCTTGAGGCATCTGGAGGGGCACTCCGCCACTTGTGCTTGAGTAATCTGACTTTTGGGAGGCGTCATCGCGCAGAATCCTGTTGAGTAGTTGACCGTCAACATTGACAGCCTTGGAAATTGCGCGACCATCTGCTGTGGCTGCACCGGTAGTGCCAGCTGATCTGTCTGTAGTCCTTCCACCGGATGGCAGGCGCATTCCCGGAAAACCACTCCCGTCCTCACCTCGGGGCAGAGGGGTAGCCGCAGGGTCAATTGACACCGCCGAGCGTATGGGGAAGACGCGGTTGATAGACCCAGGGCTCATTGGTGGATCATGGCCATCGGGTCTTGCCGACCGTGCCAGTGAAGGAGGCACATCAGACCTCCCGGTGAACATGCTCACTTGTGCCACGGCGGGACTTGATGAAATCCATGATCGTGTACGTTGATTGTCAGGTCGTTTCGTGGATTCTGACTGCGAGGCTTCGGCAGGGAGCTGTGCGGCAGCAGAAGTTACGTCCGTGGCAGCCCTTGGACGATCTGACCCCTGGGCCGAAGGAGGCCTCGACATACTTGTCCCACCGTCCCCAAAATTGTGCTTCTAGTCAGTTCGCGAGGGTACGGGCGGGATGGTGCTCCCTCAGGCGACTGGCTTTGACGATTTGTGTCGAGGATCCCACCGGAGAGGTGTCAGTCCTCGACTAGGAGGAACGCATATCCCGGCCACTGCGTTGTATAGACACTGTTGTTTCCTCTCAGATGCTTCTTCGAAGGGGCATCTGGCCGAATCTCGGAAACGCCTGCGAAATTCCTCACAAAGAATCCAATTCTTACTGAAAGTACAGAACTGAACCGATGCAGACCAGCCAGGAGACGGGCTCGAACGGCGTAGGTCTCAATAGGAAATGTTTCAGCGAAATTGTGTTGGTCCTAGTGAACGTTGGAATCGGTTCGAGAGGGCGCGGCAGAGGTTGGTGGAGTTAGGAGATGGCGGTTGAGGAGTTCGTAGGAGATATGCTAACCCATCCGATGGCCGGACAGCATAGGGAGAGTGAGGGAGGTCGAAGAGTAGATGTAAAGGCAACAAAGAGCGCGCCTTTCGAAAAAGAACTGCGAGGAGTGTGTAGTAGGTAGGATGATTGCGGCGGTGGCGTCGTAAGGTGAAGGGGGAGAATGCGAGTGTGGCGGCAGACTGTGGACTGGACATGGAGATGATGGGATGGAGAAGCAATGACTTTGCCATGGCCCCCGTCATTCCTACCACACTATCATACTGGCAATCTGGCAATCTGGCACCACGATTTTGGGTGTCAAAATGCGCCCACGGCAGAGATTGTGGGCACCTTTCACCCACAGTCCAGCAGCCCAGCGGCCTCTTTAGCCTAGCAAGCAGCCTAGCAGCCTCTGGAGTTCGTACTACTGGTTCTGTAGACCACTTAGAAGGTATTGTAACTGCGCCCACAACCCACAGGATCGTGCCAATGACATTCCCTCCACCGCCCGACGGCTGCCTCCGCATCCCAGTGTCGTCTTTTCCATTTGTCCATCACCATCTCAGCCACTTCTTCGCGTGGAGACGACCACTTGACGGCCCTGCAGAGCTGCGAGTGATAGCCTCCAAAGCCAGATCACCCTTGCCTTTAGACCTCGCGAGCATCTCATTCTTACCGACTCTTCCGGCATTAGGAGGCACCCTAGGCCACTTGGGCCACTCACCCACGGCATGGAAGATCGGCACAGTCTAAGTTACAGGAGAACAGGGCGGATCAACTTTGTCCAGCCGTGTCTGGTATATGTTAGTTTGAGATCCCTATGAGATCCTTGCTTTTGAGTGACTGACTCTTTCCGACATTTCCACTGGCTTGCCAGAAGATGAGACCACCCAACCAGGCACATCAGCTCGTCCCACAACCTCGGAGCCCGTGGCCGAAGCGAAGCATCACCGACATGTTGTTCGATCCCTCTCAAAGCCGCGAGGCAGCCGGTCTGTGGGGTGACGGTGGCTAGAAAGAAACTAAAGAGAACCATCACGGGCACCAGCGGCGAGGTCACCCCCCCGGAGACATGTTCCCCTGCCATTGAGGATGCGAGTTTGGGCGCAGCGTCTAAAAATCCCATCCCTTAGAACATCGCATTCTGGGAAACAAGGAGGTAGCGCACCTGGTCACGCACATTGTATCAGCTGTCATGTCAGAGCTCATCATGTGCGTGATTAGGGTCTCCGATCCCGCTAGGATCTGCACTCGACTCGGAAAGACGATGAACTCGCGTGCATGTTGATCTGGACGCGAGCGCTCATACTCTCCCTACTCTCCCCTAGGTAAACTCTCCTGGCGGCAGTCTGTATCTTCTCACATTAATACAGGCCCACGCCACACCTATTCATTCGCCACAGAAACTATACTCGGTCCATAATCTCTCCCCCCTGCATCCTCCCTGTTGTCATCACCAGTTTCTGCCTGGGTGCGTGGAGAGTGCTAGATTCAACTCAGGCTTGTCAGAAGATCTCTGCTTACTATGAACGAGGGTGCTTTCAAGAGTAAATCAGAACCCATGAGCAACCACAATTGAAAGAGGAAAGAAAGCCTCCAGGGCCTACTCTGGTAATCTCTGGGCAAGTTACAACTTCAGTGAAGTGGACGCTTTGAGAGGGAGGTAGACCACTAAGGAACTTGGGGTGACCAGTCAGGCACTGGGGGTGAGTCTTGGGAATGTCATTACGATTTCGATCTCGGCAGCCTTTCAGGACTTGATACATCCCAGGGCTTTGTATGGACGAGGCTGAGAGAGTGCTTTACATGTGACCTGCATCTGGAAGACAAGCTGACATTGGCGGAGCTTTTTGGCTGAGTTACGCCCGGCCCTTGGTCGATGTATAAAGAGACAGGAAACAGGGTTGGACGACTTCTGCCCACACAGAGCCGTGTTCTGTCAATCAAGACAAGTCAAGAGTCGAAACAACGAAACAGGAAAGTCGAAGGTTTATAAACTGCATATATGAAACCCGTCTGCTTGTTAGGACTCCAATATACCAGTAGTCTCCGGCGATGGATCAATGTACGTCCAAAGCATCATGGTAACGGCTAAGGTGTCGAATGGATGGCGCCGGCCTTGGACAAGGCTGGACGAGGCTGGACATGGCGGGCCGATGTTTTCCCGAATGTCACTTCTCTTGGCGGCGGATGTTGCGATTTCTGCTTTTCTGCAAACACTCCATGCCTCGACGAACAACTCATCCACCCGATAATAGTGCCATTGGAAGGAGCCCGGCCATCCTAGAGTTGCTTGGCGACGGTAGTTCCGGTCTAGGGGCAGCCTGGTCCGCCGCGGAACTCAAAGTCGGCAGATTCTAGCCTCGCTTCGCCAATTTCGGCCGGTAGCTCTTGGTCGTCTGCACCGCTTGAACGTTGCTACAAGTCGCTATGTCCATTGCCAACTACGTCCATCCCAGCACGTATGGGAGTCTGTCCGACCAGGAGATGTCCGTAGTGCAGCAGATACACGACTTTACCGAGAGATATTTCCAGAACCCATGCTTCGATGCGTCGCACGATTTCGAGCACGTGAAAAGGGTGGTCAAGAATGCAGTGACCATTCTTGAGAGGGAAGAGGAAAGGAGGAAGCAAGACGCATTGCCTGCTTTGAATCCTCTGAGTGTCATCCTTGGGGCGCTGCTCCACGATGTCGAGGATAAGAAGTATATCACCTCAGTGAACGACAACTCTCCGCTGAAGCGTGCAATTGTAGAAGCGGGAATGCCTCTAGAATATGCGGCGCAGATGCAAGTGTTGGTCGAAGGGGTTTCGTACTCGTCAGAGATCCGGGACCCACAACGTATCAAGAATCTGATTGAAGCCATTCCAGAGCTCGCCATTGTCCAGGACGCCGACCGGCTCGACGCAATAGGCGCCATTGGTATCGGACGATGTTTCACTTTTGGAGGAGCCAAAGGGGCGCGGAGTCTGGAGCATTCAATCAACCACTTTGAAGACAAGTTGTTGAAGCTCGAAGGTATGATGAAGACAGAAGCAGGAAAGGCCATGGCGCAGGAGAGGTCACGGAGGATCCGTGAATTTATGGTCTGGTGGCGGGACGAGGTTGGGGCCCCCAATTCATGACGAGCAGCCGTTAGCGATCGGTTCGGCAGTTCAATCCTCGGCAGCATTTTTAGGATTCGTCGCGAATCCTGCCGGGTACGGTTGGTCCCCCGTTCTGCGAGCCTGTCGATGTCGACGCTGAAGCAGTGATCGAACCTGTGGCGTTCAATCTCAGGTCTCCTCAGCCTCACCTGGCTCGCCGAGGTCGCCGTGTTGCTCAAAAGGATCCTGCGTTGCAATGGTCACTGACTGGGGGCTAACAGCAGCGGACCCTATTTTCGGAGGGGGTGGTGGTGCCAAAGGTGTGCCTTTACGCGACGGCACGTGGTCTTGCTCTGCACTCTTCTTCTCCCCCTCGGCGAACACGTCTTCGAAGCCAGAGTTGGGGGAGATGCCACCGTGCCGCCTGCCTTTTCGCGTCCTAGAGGCTGCGGCACCGGTTGGGGCGGGAGAGTTAGGGTTGACCATCGGCGGTGGTGGGACGTTCGGGTTCACCATTGGAGGCGGTGACAGACTCTGGACAGGAGCAGGCTGGAAGCTGTTGGCCAACTGTTCGTGCTGTTCGTTCTCCATGCTTTTGCCGTCTGCATCGAACAGTTTCTCTCCCGGAGCCTGAACCTCTTCTCCGAGCCCAACAGGTAGTCGATGGAGCGCCCCGAAGCCAAGGACGGCTCCCAAGGCGCCTTCGCCGCCCCAGCCTCGTCGCGGAACCAGTTCCACCTCCCGGACCACGTCGAATTCCGAGTTGTATACCCAAAGAACCAAGCTTCTGTTCAGGTGGTCTTCCACCAATTCGCCTAGTGCTCCTTCCCCCTTGAGTGCACCGCTTGGTGATCCTAAGATGTAATCGCTGTGTGGGAGGAGGCCGGCCTGGTGTGCCGGAGACAAGGGCGACGGTATGTTGAGGACGTGCCAGATGTTCTGTGTCGAGTTTAGAGGTGCAAGCTGCAGTGTCAAGCCCAACATGGCGGGGGCGGCAGGCACAGCGACGGTAAGTGTATGCGTTCGTTGACCCTGCGAACACCTTGTTAGACGGGATCTAGTCAGACGTGTAGATGCGCATGTGGTCTCACTTTCGCGCTCCATAGATCTAAAGAACAGTATGCACCGGCGCAGTTGCGCAGCTCCGTCGAGAAGAGATTCGGGTCTGGAGAGTCCTAGATGGGGCATAAGGTCAGCATTTGGCTCTACACTGCCAGACAAACAGTTCCGTACTATGTAGTGCCCATTGATTCCGACAATGAAGTCAAACCATGGTTCGAGAGGCAGGTCCTTGTTCGTGTTCCTCAGAACTTGGAAGCCATACGAGTTGTCTGAAGGGCCTGACTCGGTCTGCCGCGGACCTGGCTCGCCGTCAAGACGGGCAATGAAGCGATTCAGAGCACCAAACATGTTGCTGAGGATCCAAACATCAGACGGTGAGATTCGCAACTGGCAGGGACATCTTGTCGTCCTTGTTGAACACAACCTACTACCACGTCGAGACGTCTTTTATGATGGCGCTATGACGCGCCGGACATTTTTCCGGCGGATCACAGCAGCAGATGTGTTATCAACAAGAGTCTACGTTTCTAGCGAAGAGATCACCTCACAACCGAAATACATACACTTGAAACGTCTTCGCGTCTCATCTGACTACCATCAGCCTATTTCCATTATTCTAACCGCTGTTACGCTTTCTGGACCTTGTTCCAACCGTCCGGTATTGACCGAGGCCTTGACAACGGCCCGTTGACGGTCCTGTCGCGGCTTTGGTTTGTGTTCTCTGGTCACAATCTGCCCAAGTTGAAACTCGTTACAACTTGTTCTGGGAGCTCAACCGTATGCCTTTTTGGCTCTCTGGCCCCAGAAGATAAGGTAAGTTCTTCTGTACTATGCTTCGCCCCAATGCTGCTATAAATGATTTGGGACTGTCGCATCACGCCTCAATTCTTGTCCTAGAAAGGCTACCTCGAGGTTTCCTGCAGCTAAGCGCCACTCCAGCTGATGGCCATGGCCCCGTCCCGTTTGGCGAGGGCCTAGTTTCAGCTCTCCTGGCGGCCATGGGACAGCTCAGAGATATATAGTGGCAGCTTTTGCCAGCCACAAAGCAACATGTTTGGCCGTCAAAGGCCCGAACGCATGTTTGCTGGGTCGTACATCAGTATTGCGATTACCGTTGCCCCGGATGTGGTTCCGCCGCCCTATATTCCTTACGAAGACTTTGTCTATCGAGAGCCGTGACCAGAACCTTCGCAGGGATGGACAGCCGCGGCTAAGCAAGGTTGGGGCATATACAACCACCCTGGAAGTCGAACCCCAATATGTGACTCGCAGAACTCGGAGGGAGCCCGGTCCTGCCATATGGAACTCCCTTTGGCTTTCAAGGTGGACATTGACGGGACTTTCAGTGACCTTTGCTGCATGTTCCGGAGCACTCATACTCGTATGGCACTTCAACACTCGAAATTATGGCTTTCATTTGGTGACCACGAACCACTACGCCTGGACCTATGGGCCTACAGCGGTTCTCGTCATGATAGTCGCTCTTTGGCGGCAGGTCGATCAGAATTGCAAGTTTCTCGTACCATGGCAGGTTCTACAGAGAGGAAATGCACCGTCCAGTACGAGTTTGATGCTGGATTATATATCACCGCTCCAGATCGTCAGCCTCTGGACTGCCTTGAGGAAGCGACATTGGACCATTTGTCTGACCATATTGTCTTTTGTTATGCTCAAACTGATAACCCTGGCCACAACTGGTTTATTCTTCACGGATTTCAGGATCCAGACTGCTGGATTGGACAATCTCTCGACCAGCACAAGCTTTGATGGGTCTCTGTACAACGCCACCGCGTACCTCGGTGTTTCTGATTCATCTTTGTTTTACACAGCCTACGCAGTGATGGCAAAGGGTCTCCCTGACGTCGAGGGCACGCTAGGCACTGTGGCCTATCAAGGCTTGTCAATGCCCAAGACTGGTCTGGGTTCCAATGCTACCGTCAGTGCAGTTGTTGATGTCTTTGTACCATCATTCAACTGCGAGAAAGCCAACGTCACGATCAACCTTCAGCCAGCAAACACAACTGCTCAACATCCTCAAGATACTTTGAACCTACTCGCGCCTCGTTGCAAGCTCCTTGAGGGTGCACCTCCGGTCTTCGCACTCAACCCGCAGCTCTATGCATGTCCTACTCGGCAGCTGAGTGGCTTGATGCAACGAGTTGATTGTTCTGGACAGGACTCGCCCATGCCCAGCGGAAATTGGCAACTCCTGACTTTGACAGACATGCGTTATATGCAAACCACCATCAATGGCTCCGACAATACGGACGCGTCGGAGTTCGAAGCTTCTTCCTGGTCTACTGGTGTTGCACATGTCAGCAGCATCTTATGCAGGCCCAGCTACAGCATACAACCGCGCCGCATAACCTATGATCTATCCCAAAATCCGCCCCGTATCCTTCTTGCACCAGAGACAGCTGGTCAGAGTCGATTGCTGCAGAACTTCAGTGACGCTGATCTCGGCGTCATGTTCACGTCTGCGTACTCAGCTTCAGCGCTGATGTTCGGCAACAAGGCAGACAGTGAACTCGCAGAGGAATATCCAGATACCATGTTCAGCACTATGGCGGAGATCAGTGGTGGTCCCTACGAAGTCCTGCTAGACGAGGACATAATGATTTCCACGGCAGAGAAGGTCTTCAGCCACGTCGCCGTGCAAATAGCCTCAAAAACCCTTGTTCGCTCTCAGCAGATCCCTGTCGCTGGCACGATATCTGTGCCTCAGGAACGCCTGTATGTACGAGAAGCGTCTCTGTGGCTTCTTGTCGCTGGATTCTCCGTGATGACCGTGATAGCAGTTGTGGTTGCCGTTTGTCGACCAGCGGATGTCGTGCCTCACGACCCCGAGACCATCAGCAGTTCGGCTGTTCTGCTTGCCAATAGTCCAGGTCTTGAGAATGCTCTACGTGAGTGCAGTGCTGCCCAGGAAGCCCAGCTGAAGAAGAACCTTGACCGCTATCGTTATTCCTCTTTCTCATCCACGAATGCGCGTGGCCAACAGAAGTTCGTCATCGAGGCCACCGGCAACAAAGAGGGCACTGACAATGCAAGCGCCGACAATGGTATGCCCTGGTGGAAGCCTCTGCTGCTGCGACGCGCAATGATGGCACTTGTGTTGATGTTGCCGCCAGCTTTGGTTGCGCTCTTGGAGGTTCTCCATCATCTGTCTGAGCGAGAAACAGGGATAGCTATGCTCTCAGACACCGAGAGTCTCTCTACAGAACTCTGTACCAGATTCCTTCCGGCTCTAGCCATGCTGCTAGTTTCCACGTCGTTCAACGCGATGGATTTCAACATCGCGGTTTTGGCGCCTTACCAATATCTCAAGACCAGTAAAAGCCCTCGTGGCGCAACCCTGTCACGCTGCGTTGTGGGGAAGATGCCTCCGGCCGTCTTGTGGGTCGCTTTCAAGCGTGGATATCACAGCGCATTCTTGTCTTCAGTTGCAGCCCTGCTTGGAAGCCTGCTGACGATCATTGTGTCGGGGTTATTGGTCATCGACCGCGTCGGAACTTCAAAGCCAGCAGCTTTGCAAATCCTGGACAGCTTCAACACGACATGGACAAACTCAGTGGCAAACGACACCTCTGCTGCAGTTGTCGTAAGCCTCATTGAAGCTGCGAATCTCTCATACCCTGCCTCAACCTACGGTGAGCTGGCTTTGCCAAAAGTACAATTGGCAGAATTTGCCGCCAGAAACGCTCCGCAAGGCAGCAGGCTAGATTCTTCGCTTCCCGTCCTCCGTGGCTCTTTGAACTGCAGTATCCTTGAGCCTTTCCAATTCAACTTCTCGGGATCGTACAATGCAAGGATTCTCTCCGCCGGTGCCACCGTTCAGGCTACAGTGCCACTGCCCCCGGAATGCCCATACGGAGGACCCGGTGGGAACTCAACAGAACTAGACTATCAGTACTTCTTCCAGCTGCCCAGTAATACGAATCGAAGCTACGTGGGCAAAATCCTTGATCTGCATGTCGGACCTTACTCAGGCCCATTCGCGGACAGTTCGGGCGAGATATCTCCTTACAGTCAAGCAGACAATCCAGCGGGCTGTCCATCTCTCGCCTTCATTCATGGTTATGTTGACGTGGAAGACATGACCAGATCGTTTATGTCCACAATGGCATGCTCGCAACTGATTGAGCGGCTTGATGCCAGAGTGGTGTTAGATGCCAACGACCTTGGAATCCCCCTCTCAAGCGCGCCTGTCGCCAACATATCTACCGCAGTCTTTGTTGCCAGTGGTCCGGACAATCAGACTTCGGATGGCCGTACAACACCGACCGCATTCCCGTTCAGACTGCAGGTTCACATGGACCAAGCACTTTCGATGTTCAATCAGACGGAATACTCCTCGAGCAGCCTGGCGAGTCAGCCACCTGTGGACAACTTCTACCAAGCAGTCCTGTTCGGCCGGACTCCGGTTCCTCAGGAGCTCCTGGGTAAGCGTGACGAAGATAGCCAGAACCGAGTAAGACAGGGGATACAAAGCTTCTACCGAAGATACATGGCACAAGCCATTTCCGCAAGTATGCGAGTCAATGTGTCTGGCGCTACTGCTGCGACAGTGGCCGGAACTGGCGCAGGAGTGACCGCTCCAGCAGCCGATGTGCCCGCCACGCTTGTCGATGTGCCGGTTTCGGTGCTCCGCGTGAACACCGCGTCAAAAACCGTCCTGCAGGTCCTTCTGGCAACGATGTTCGTCTGCGGCTTAGCAGCGGTGCTTCTGAATCCTACCAGGAAAGTGTTGCCCCGTAATCCGTGTACTATTGCTGGGGTAGCTAGCTTGCTCGCAGGGAGCAGGTTAGTGCAAGAGCTCGCCAGGGCAGAAGAAGATGAAGAAGCCGAGTTGGTGCTACGTAATGAACCTTTACGTTTGGGCTGGTGGGATGAAGCTAGACTGATCGAAACACCCAATGAAGAAAACACTGCAGGGGCTGTGCGACGCCGGTATGGTATTGATATTGTGAAGGAGGCTGATGAATGGCCCATGACATGTGAAGATGGAGTTTATCTTGGAATTTTGTAAGTATAGGTATAAACATGATATGTTTGGGTTTATATTTGGCAGTTCCAGTTCCAGTTCGTTCTCTGTTTACCTCGTTGGTTTAGAGATGCGACAGAAGTCGTCTATTGCCCATTGAGTGAACCAAAAGGTAGAGAAGAAATGGTTGTGTTAAGACGATACATTGTTTTCAACGCTGGCTATGGCATGAGATTGCTCTTCTAGAAGGCAACATATCAAAGTTCGTATATCATCTTCGTCATCATGAAAAGGGATTTTTCACGTGCGAGGCGTTGACGCGTTTCTTTTGTACCTCCTGCTATGTCTGTCTAAAATGCTTGCACGACCGTATCTTCGAATATCATAGATCCAAACCCGACCTGAGTG
Organism: Capronia coronata CBS 617.96; assembly: GCF_000585585.1. Taxonomy (NCBI): domain Eukaryota; kingdom Fungi; phylum Ascomycota; class Eurotiomycetes; order Chaetothyriales; family Herpotrichiellaceae; genus Capronia; species Capronia coronata. Next base: position 3,336,588 of record NW_006912895.1, on the reverse strand, counting down.
GAATATCTCTCCAAGAAAATAGCCACAATTGTCCCAAGGTTCCAAAATTTCATGCACATAATCCCGGAGAGTTACGGCGGTGTAGGACCTTATGATACGTAGGCCTGGCCGACGGGGCTGGAGACGGAGTTTCCATTGACCAAAATGCCATCGCTGCACATGAAGTAGGCATAGCGCTCCACGGCGGCCTGGGAATCCAGCCATGGAACGACCTGGCTCAAGAACGAAGCCACGTCGCTGTCGGAGCCGGTGGCGCCGAACTCGGTCAGCCAGACCTTGCTCACACCGTTCTTGGCCGCGGTGTCGATGACATCCTGGACGTGAGACTTGAAGTAGTCGACGTTGCTCGCCTCGGCGTACCAATGAAACGCAACGAAGTCAATGTTGCACTGTCCTTCACAGGCGTCGAAAAACTGTTGCAGCCACGTTGTGCCCATGGCCGGGTTGGATCCCGCACCGTTGGTGATGGCGGGAGAGCCGATAGAGACTTGGCCGGACAAAGGGGCAACGTTGGCAATGTGCAGTTTGGCGGCGGTCGCAGGGTCCATGTTCGATTGACTGCTCAAGTCGGGTTCGTTGAACGACAGCACGTGTTTAGAGCCGCTTGAAATGGCGGACTGCACTGCACTCGACCATGACGAGATGGAGCTCTCTCCCCACAGCAGTGGCACGTACTCGGCGCCGGCGAGGATGCTGCCGTCCGGTGAAGCACCCCAGTTGTAGGCCCAGCTGATTCCCGTGCCTGCGAAGGCCGAGGTCAAGGAGGCGTCGTTGTAGGACAGGCCCTTCTTGCTGCCGCTCGAAGTACCCGTGCTGGGGGTCGAGCTGGCACTGGAGGACGGGACAGAGGCGGAAACACTGGCTGCCACGCTCGAGGCAGCAGAGGAGGCGACAACGCTGGGCACAGAGGCTGAGCCGGCCACGGTTGCAAAGGTGGTGGGAACGACAGACTGCACGGACGAGTCAGCTGCGTATGAAGGCCTTCCAAAGAAGGCTCCGGCTGTTGGTGTGCTGGCGAGCAGGCTGATCGAGGTTGATCCGGCCAGGTCTTCCAGCCCACTGTCAGACGGCGTTGAGGAAGATGCTGCAGCAACGCTTGATGAAGCAACGGCAGCGGCGCTCTCGGCGACGCTAGCCTCTGCCGTGTATGTGAAGTACTGGACCGACGTAGCTGTGATGGTCGAGGTCAGGCTGCTGCAGCACGAGCTGCTGGATGCAACTGCAGCATTAGCAACAGCGACGCTTGAGACGGAGTCGAGAGGGATGGCGCTGACGGTGACGGTCATGACAGCAGTGGCTGTTGCAGTAGTAGTCACGTTGGCAGAACCTCCAAAGTCCGTACCGTTGAGAGCAGTGCCGTTGAGGGGGAACGTGCCTCCGGTGGGTAAGGCAATGCCTGAGCCTCTGCCGGTGCCGGTGCCATAGTGGAAACGTTGGTGTCGCTGCGGATGAGCCCAGACCGCGGTGGCAAGAGACAGGATGGGCAAGATGTTGGAAACCATTTTGGACTGTGATATAGATGTTGCTGATGGAGAAGGGGGGATGTTGAGATGTCGGCACACAGAGGGATTGGGTATAGTCTGATCAGCCCGCCGGGGGTAGATCTGTATAATGATAACGATTCAATCAATGAAAGAATGAGCTGGTTGGCGAATGAGTGACCACGAGCGTAGCTCTAGTGAGGAAGAAGGCGAATCGATCAAGGGCTAGCCTTGTCGTGTGGAAGGAAGGGCGAAGTGCTCTGTGTCGCACAAACGTGTCAAGAGCCTGTAGCTGGCGAAAGGATTGAGTGTAGTGGGAAAGAAGGAGGAGAGAGGCATGAAACGACAAGAACTTCAGAGATATAACTCCAGACACAGGAGGAGGAGTAGGAGGGAAGCAGATGGTGGGGATGTGCCATGCCAGTGGGAGAGGTGAGGGTACGGGTACGGGTACGCCTTGCAAACCGAACAGGAACTGGATCCGTGGCACGTTTCATGGTGGACATTTTGTGCAACGGGGAATCCTTGTTGCGCGAACTCCAGTGGAGGCCGGAGTCTACTCTGTGAGAGCGACCGTATGGCAGCGCGTCTTTTCAAAGAGATGTAGCCCCTGTCTCCTTATGGCCAGTAGAAGGACGGCAATTGAGAGCAGCTGAGACCCAGAAGCAAGAAGTAAGAAGTCGGCCAGGCCAGGCCAGGGCCATAGACTGGTGGAGTGTACAGCAGAGTAGTGGTTGACAGCCTCGAATGCAGAAAAGGGGAAAGGTGGATGACCGGCTGCAAGCCACATGGAAATCGCTGGAGTCCGTGAGTCCGTATCGAGCCCCTGATCAGGCTACTGTCACAGGCTGAGGAGGCTGGCGGTGAACAGGCCAGTCAGCACCATCCAGATGTCGCCCTGAAACAGACCCATGGTCGGATTACTGACGCGGCCAATGCAGGGGGCGGCCAGGGGCGCCGGCCACAGGCTGAGGAGGCCACACCGAGAGGAGGACGACAGGACGAGAGAGACGGCGAGACAGGTGTCGCTCTCAACTTGAAGGCCGCTACTGTCAGGAACCCGAACTTTAGTGTCTGTGGCGCGTTGTGTCTAAGGATGTTGTCCGCGTTGGCGCGTCCTGTGTATGGCCGGAGTGGCCCGGAGGAGACAGATAGAGGTGGTTGGGTCTGGGGACTGTGAGACGCAAAATCCCTTCCCCATGGCCACGGAAATGAGATCGAGGCAGAACGGGACACAGCAGGGTTTTCCTGGTTCGGTTTGTCCATAGACGACCAGTTGTGCGACGATGTAACATGTATATCCGGTAAGCCACGGGTCTTGGTTTTTTCTCTTTTGTGCGTAGATTTTTATATATAGGATTTGTACCCGGTGAATCTAGGATGAAGAAGAGAGAGTATGTATAATGACAGAGACACCGTGCATAAGCACAGGCGATCTGGCAGCCGACAGTCAGCCATCAAGTGTCTGTCTCTCGTCAATAGTCGTGGACACTAGACAGTATGGAAGCTGTGGAAGCCTCGCTGGCTTACGTACCTCTTGGAGCTCGTCGACTCGTCATTTCTCTTTGCCTAGGCCCCTGCTGATGGATTCCTGCCAGACCAGAGGCATTGGCTCCATATGCTGTTTAGTATTGTGTAAAAATGTCACCGTGACCAACTGTGTAATGGAGCCGGAGGAAGAAAGTGACCAGGACAGTCTCAGCCACCGACTACATAGTGCATAGCATCCCAGTACCACACACAGGACAGAGTCACACATCAACCTCGATATGGCATACGGTGCGCAAATGACAAGGACAAGGGCAGGGTTTGTAGAAGCACAGCACTCGTCTCGGGACGGGTTGTTGCAACTCAGGTACCAGCAAGCCAGCCAGGATGTCGACCTCGGTGATCACAGCAACATCCATGTCTATAGACATCCATCCCTACACAGTAGTATATCCTATCCATATCCATCCTGTCACCTTTCAGCCATCGTCAAGACCGTCCGCTTGCAAACGGACTTCCACCCAGTCGGGATGCTGTTGTTCTTGTCTGGCCTGGTCTGGTCTCATCCGATCGATATTTTCAGTCCCATTCAATGCTCCACGACACGGACAGAAGGGAAATTCGGATGATGATCCAGAGGCCAGAAACCAGAAGGGAATCATCATGAAGCCCTCGTTCATGACTTGTCCTTCCGTCGTCCCTCCAGCACCGCCATCACATCCTGCACACTATCTTTGTCACCCTTGCGCTTCTTGGGTCCACGTTTCCGTCCAGGCTTCTTGCTACCCGCGTCGCCCTCCTCCCATACAGGGCCATCCTCGTCATCGTCGTCTCCGTAGCGACTCTCGCCGAATCCCAGATCCAAGTCCGCCGCATCGGCTTGGTCTCGCTCCTTCAGTCGGGCCAGCAACTGCCGTTGTTTGGCTTCCCGGTCAGGATCCGAATCCGTCGCATCATCGCCTCCCTTCTCGTCGCCCCGCCGCAAGGCCGCCGCCCGCTTGAGAGCTGCAAGGAGCGTAGGATCTTTGGTGATCGGGTTGCTACGATCCTCCGCTGGGGCCGGTTCGTTATTTGTCCCAAAGTAATTCCGCGGCTTGTCGCTGGCGGCTTCAACCGTCTTCTCTCTGGTATGCGAAATCTCTGCTGCTCCTTGTCCTTCAACATCGGAGCCCTCCGAGTCGCTTTGGATGCCAGCCAAAGGATCGTAGTCCCCAGCCCCCTGAAAGATGTCGCCATCATCAGCTTCTGTCTCCTCCGCCATCAATGCCTGCTGCTTCGCCTGGAACTCGGCTGGCACGTCCATTCCTAGGGGCTGTGTTTGTTTGCTCCCTCCTGCGCTGTCCTCGGGGTCAAGCCATCGAGTCTTTCTCTTCGTAGTCCCATCTTTGTTGGTGATGACCAGGACTTCCCTCCGTCGTCCATTCACCACCTCGACAAACTTTTTCTTGTTGCTCGACTTCTCCGAGGATACCTTCTTGAAGCGTTCTCCGAGGCTGGGCGCAACAGGGGCAATCTCATGCTTGCCTGTCCGACTTTCCTTCCACCGACGTAAGATTTCGTCCCTGGATATTGGCTGGGCTTCCACAGCTCCTTCGGCGGTATTTTCTGACTCTGGTGTCGGACTTGATTTCTTAACCTGAACCTCTTGGTCTAACACCTGGTCCAGCTCGTCGTCCACATCAACTTTGCTAGTCTCTGCAGTTGCCTCTTGCTCTTGGGAAGGTTCGCTATTGATGTCTTCTCCCCGACGGACTTTTTCCAGCAGTTTCCAATCAAGACCTCTTACCAAATGTGTGCTGTTCAGGCTCCCACCAATTCCAATCTGGCTCTTCAACGCTTCAAACGTAGCTTCGTCAATTTGTTGTAGTTTGTACATCTCTTCTAGCGCCTTGTATCGCTTCTCTTTATCGTCTTGTGGCTCGGCATCTTCTCCAACCGCTCGTCTCTCGAGTGTGCGGTCATGATACCCTGAAGCGAGTCTGGTGCCTTTGGGCGCGGCGTTCGATTTGAACTTTTTCGTCGGAGGCTGTCCGTCCTGTTCTCGCCGGTGCTCTGCAACCTGTCTTGCAAAATCCTTGGAACCACTGTATCCTACTACCGAGCGAGGAGTCATGGGGATCGAGGCGCGTGCTCTGGAGCCGAGGACAGGCTTCTTGAAGCCGGAATCCGAAGAGCCCGACTCAGGCGCCTTGCGGCTGCCGTCACCCTGAAGGAGGTTTCGGAATTGGGAATTATCCATGTTGCCGAATGTACATCCGTTGACCTCAATGTCTAGTTGCTTGCATCTCGAAGGGGAAATAATGGTGGTGAGCAGGTCAATCAAGTTGGAAACGCAATGGATGTCAAGCGGCGGGGGATGAACATGCCATGTGTTTAATGTGTGGAGAGACGGGGAAATTTAATATGGAAATTTATTGTCACAATATCTGTGATATCAACCGACGTTCAGCCAGTCGCTGAATGTTCACTCTACATCGTACACATCCAAAGGGAAATCTTGTCTATGCTAAGTGTGTATCTCTGTGACCGACAGCAGGTGTGATAATGGGCCGTAAAAGAAAGAATGCCGACCGCTTCCAACAGTCTAGTGAACCTCCACGGAAGAAGCGTGTTCCTACCACTCCTCTACCCGAAGGCGTCCATCATTACCAGTCTGTGGAAGAAGTGCCATGGGACCTACAAAAGTGAGTGACATGGACCCTCTGCTCTGCCATCTATTCCCGGACCTGGACTCACCCCCAGCAACAGATACTGGCACCAGGGCTATTCAATCTTTTCCAAGTATGACGATGGAATTTGGATGACGGACGACGCTTGGTTCGGGGTGACGCATGAGTCGGTTGCAAAGTATAAATTCCACCACATCGAATACCCGGTTTACTGATGCCAGAGACAGCAAAATCGCCTCCCATATGGCAGCAGCAGCCCCTGATAAAAGATCCATCATCATTGATGCATTTTGCGGCGTCGGTGGAAACACGATCGCCTTTGCCCTCTCCGGCAAGTGGAAGAGAGTCTACGCCATCGAGAAAGATGCTGCCACTTTGGCCTGTGCCAAACACAACGCAGAAGTCTATGGCGTAGCTGACCGCATCACTTGGTTTCACGGTGACTGCTTCGAGATACTGGGTGCCAGCGGCAAGACAGAGAACACTGTGGAAGCCCTGACAGCGATTACTGGTCAATTCGGGGTCATCTTTGCCAGTCCACCCTGGGGAGGTTCGTTGTCTGTATCCCGGTGGCAGGTTGTCATGGCTAATCTTGGTGTGCAGGCCCCGGCTACCGCAATGCGGATGTCTTCGATCTCGAATCAATGCAGCCATACAGCTTCAGCTACCTCTACGACTCCTTCAAGAAGTTGACTCCCAATATAGTGCTCTATCTGCCCAGAACAAGTGACCTGCGGCAAGTTGTTGCGAAGCTGGAATCGGGCAAGAAGACTCAGATTGTGCATTACTGTACGAATGGCACCAGCCGAGCCTTGTGTGCATACCTAGGAGACTGGGCGTCCTTGAAGCTGTGAGGGTGCTTGAGTTGACAGCTGTGACTTGTAACATATGTAATGAGCGACGACAATGATATCCTGGCTGCAGTGTCCATTTTCATGGATGCCCATAGACATGTCATTCCTAAATACCCTCTTCAGCTGCTGTTGCGGTGACACGACGAGGCTGACTGACTGTCGTACCAGGCGCGGTCGCGAGTCATTGACAACACGCCAAGCCCCATTGCGAGTCATGTGCCTGCGCTCCGCCGTTTGGTCTTCAAGTTCAAGTCCGACTTGATCGCAACCTCCAACACTTCGTCTGTCATTTACGATCCCCATCGACTGACCCGTTCACAGACGCGGTCACTACAAGAAAGACGCTGCTCTGCTCTCTCGGTCGAACGATGGTCTCTACCTGACCAGCTCCATGGGACGCGCTGGGCTGCGCAACAATCACCTCCTCCTGCGGGGTGCCTCCAAACCGGTCTCACTCCATTCTTGATCACCTCAACATGGCTACCCATCTCTACCAACAGGCCGGCGACGACCTCGATGCCCTCTTCGACGATGCGGCAGAGACCGAACTGAGATCTTCGGCCGAGACACCGCTCGACCAGAATCTCGGTCTGCCTGCGGAAGCCAACGATGAATTGAATGCGCTGCTGAACGAAGCAGGTGGCGGCGAGGGCTTGAACTGGGATGAATTGAATTCAAGAGAACTCGAAGCAGGCGAGAAGGCAGAGGACGCGGTTGACTACGAGGACATTGGTGATGACGAGTCTCTACCAGAAGAAGAGCCAACGCAGGCACCCCAGGAAACTCGGGACGTTCAGGACGCGCGGACCGAGTCTCCGAGTGTTCTGCTGCCTGGCATCGAAGACAGCGCCCTGGATGACTTTGATGATGATGACTTGTTTGGCCCCTCTAGTCCGATCTTGACGGCTCACGAACCCCAGCCTGCTGTTGCGTCTAAGAAGCCGCTCGACAAGCCGACACGAGATGCCGATCAGGAGTCAGACCTTGCCTCCGAGCACGGCGATGACGCACATCAAGACATATCGATGTTGCAGCCGGAACTGGACGAGGTTGAAGATGCGGAATACCGGACGCAACTGGCTTTATTTGCTCAGTCCGGCAGGGGTCTCATGCCTACCACGGAGCAGGAGAATATCGAACAGTGGTTGAAACTCGAGTTCCCCAGCTTCAAGCGAGATGAAACACCCTTCTTCAACAAGCTCTTCCCTCCCAGGCCGCATAAATGGCCCGCAAAGACTCCTCCGAAGCCCCCCAAGCCGGTCCGTCCTACCAAGGTAACTCTAGACCTCGAACAAGAACAGAAGACATCCTTCAACTCAGCAGCTGGTGTAGCAGCACCGGGTACTGCCGCGGACATCGTCAGCACAGAAGAGCCCACGGTGGTGAATGAAGTGGCAGAATCAGTGGATGAGTCTGATCTGGACGAACCCCTTCCTGGCAATCTTACATTGAGCGATTTGGAATTCATGTGTGCCGATTTCGATACGTTGTCGTCTGCCGCCCACTCGGAAGATGATGTTGTCGAAGTCCATCCTCGCGTGGTCGACAGTGACGATGACATGTTTGGCTTTGACGATTTTGAGCAACCTCGCAAGAAGCGTCGTCTCGACCTTGATCCCCACAATATCGTCACAATACGTCAGATCGATCTCCCTTCGTTCGACAATCCCGAGGACAAAACGGCCAATTTGGCCCAAAAGGTGGTTCTGGACCTCAATGACTCTGGCCTGCTAGTTGAAGAGGTCGATCCCGAGGCTGTCAAAGCCAAAGCGCGAGTGGGAGAAAAGTCGACGACGACGGTCAAAACAGTCAAGGATCGTCTGCAGCAACGTTTCAAGACGTCGAACGATGCGGAATACGAGCTTCTGAAACAGAATCATCAGCATAAAGTTCGTGGTCAGCTCACCCACTTGAACATCGAACACTCGGTTCCAGCCATCCGTCTCCAATACCCGTACTATCAAGTCCGACTCTCACTACAGGAACTCCGGAACTTCCACCGCAAGAAAATGCATTTCAAGTATCCCATCGCCTTTTCCAAGACAGGCATAAGGAAGAGAAAGCACGTGAGAGGCCGCAAGATCGACGAACTATTCAAGGAGACCAAACACCTTTCTCTGGCTGACAATTCATCGATGATGCTTCTGGAGTATTCGGAAGAACACCCTTTGATGTTGTCCCAAACTGGAATGGGCAACAAGGTCGTCAACTATTACCGGAGGCGCACCAAGGATGACACGTCGAGGCCGAAGAGCGACATCGGCGAGACTTCTGTACTGTTGCCTGAAGATAAATCACCCTTCTACATCTTTGGACAAATCGATCCTGGCGAGACCATCACAGCGCTTTACAATTCCATGTATCGGGCGCCAATCTTTCCGCAAGAGCCGAAGCCCACGGACTTCTTGGTCATTCGGGAGACCACAGCTGCGTCAGGACCGGTTCATTACTTGCGCAACCTCGAGAATGTCTATGTGGTTGGGCAAGAGCTGCCCTCCACCACTGTACCAGGAACCCATTCTCGCATGGTGACCACCGCCGCCAAAAATCGGCTGAAGGCCATCTCTTTCCGGATTGCCCGCAAGAAGAAAAGCCACCGCATCAAGGTGGAGGATGTCACCAAACACTTTCCCGATACCACCGACATGCAAAACAGACAGAAGATGAAAGAATTCATGGTGTTCAACAAAGAGCATAAGGAATGGGAGATGAAGCCCGGCGAATCTGTCCCCGAGGAAGATGTGATCCGCAACCTGATCCGGCCAGAAGATATTTGCCTGCTCGAGTCCATGCAAGTCGGAGCGCAGTACTTGCAAGATGCTGGCTATGCGGACAATGACGACGACGATGACAAAGAAAAGGAAAACGACAACGATAGCATCGAGCAGCAACTGGCCCCGTGGCGCACAACGAAGAACTTCCTTCAGGCCACTCAAGGCAAAGCCATGCTCAAATTGTACGGCGAGGGTGATCCCTCTGGCCGAGGGGAAGCATTCTCCTTCATCAAGACAAGCATGAAAGGGGGTTTCAGACCGATTGGTGGTTCTGCTCAAGACGCAATTACTCTGAAGAGAGAACTGGGTGGCCACAGCTACAACGTTGCTCGACAGCAGAAGTCCTACGAGGAATCCATCCGCAATATCTGGGACAGGCAAAAGGCGAGTCTTGGATCCAAGATTGAACCGTCAGATCTGGACATGGATGGCGACGTGGATGCTCAAGAGGACAACCATGCGGCCCGCTCCAATGTACGAGCCACGCCAATGTCAGGCGCCCACACCCCAGCGACGTCGCGACGCATGGATGATGAGACGGCAACCTCCTTCAGCCGACGCAGTGTCAACAGCCAGAGCCAGAAGGCCCTGAAAATTCTTCGGACCGTCGTCAGAGACGGTGACGAGTTTGTTGAAGAGCATATCGAAACTGATCCGGCGGTCATCAAACAGTACATGAGAATCAAGGAAATGGAGGAGGCCCAATCGTTCAGGTTTGTTTTGCGTGTGTACAAGACCTTCATCATAGCTGACTTCCCTTTAGCTTGACCGATGTCGTGCCCACTGGCGACGCCGAATTTGATGCGAGGCAGCGGAGACGGCAAGAAATGATTCTCCCCAGAATAACAGCTCATGATGGATTCGCTAACATGGAACCAGTATCGAGGAAGAACTTGCCAAACTCGAGAAGAACTACGCTCGCCGAAAACATCGACCCAAGAAGGGTGCCGCCGCCGCCGCAACATCCCCTGGCGGAACCGCCATGTCTCCCGACGCCGATGGAGGCGGTGGTGGTGGTGGTGGTGGGAAAAACACACAGCCGACCCAGCGGAAGTGTGCCAACTGTGGTCAGGTTGGCCACATCAAGACCAATAAAAAGTCCGTTAAGTGCAACAACTGCAATCTTTCCTTCACACACCAGGTTGGGTCTATGCTTGCACAAGCGCCGTCCTTTGACGACTAGGCGGTGAGCGACAGATGAGATGGCCTTATAACCCGCCATCTTGTGGTTGTCTACTCCCCGTCTGGCTGTCAAGCGGTGTCGCTGTGTGCACTGAAGCATTTGACCCAATGTGACTCCCATCTTCCACGTCCGACTCGAGGACACGGTTTCGTATCAATATGGCACCCACACCTGGCTTCTTCATGCGAGACACCAATTCGACTCTCGGCGTGGAGAAGCATGAAGCATGAGATTCCCAAATGCTAACGCTCGGCGGTGTCGTGTCCTCGAGATCGGGAGCCACGCACAGCCCTCGCCCTTCCCCCCTTTCCCACCTCTACCCTGTTGTCTGTTTCATGGTGATCCCTCACTGACATCTCTCCTCACGCAAAGGTTATGTCCTCTGCTCAACGGCACCATCAAGCAGGAAGACGGCTTCAACAACTCTGCGTTCATGGGTGCACCGCCCACGATGTCTTAGAAGGACAACGCCGCCAGATGGAAGCCCTACTAGCCATATGCAGCGGACTGCGCTACTTTCGGCTGCAGATGAGATGGGAGAGGAGTCAGAGAAGGAGTATACCGGTTCGACATGGAAACCAATGCTTGGGATTTCTACCGCATCATTCCAGAGAGTCACTGCGGGCGGAACACGTCTCTCTTCCACCGATTCGAATATGAACGTTGCAATTTGCAAATGAGTATTGCATAGCGTCGGTGGCTTCGGCGTACAAAAAGAACCAGTATCCATCTGGTTGCGGAGGGGGCGTTCTTGTGACTTTCAACCCATCATGGTGTGCATTGCGTTCCTGGGGGATGACACGGGTCAAGCTTATATTGGGCGTGACAGGACACGACTTCAAGGCTGGCCGGGACGTTTCTTCGGTCCTTCGCTCGTTTACGGGTCGCCCTTTTCGAACAAGATAGTATTCAAGTCCAGAGCCCTATGATGAATGAAAAACAGAACTTGATGCCCGTGAACATTGTACATGGTCTTTCATTTCATGGGTTCCCATTGAAACGTAGGTATAAATGTGACTTACCGCCCCAAGTGTGAAAAGCCTTTCGGAAGAAACTACGCGCAGGAGGAATTCTATCGTTCGGTAGGTCAACAGTTGGCTATCTAAGCTACCTGACCAAGCATGGGTGGGTTGTCTGTACAGTACAAAAGCTGAATGGATATTAAGCAATAATACACACATTGCATTGACAGTGCAAGACCCGAGAAACCCTCTTGTGAACTCAGGTGAATGGTCACCGGTGCAGAGGCTCGCTCAGGAACTTTTGAGAACCCTTTCTCCAACGCCTGAGAAGATTGAAAAGGAAAGCAATGAACTCTTGTCTGACACATCCCTGGCCATGATCCCGAGGAATCCTCGTTGCCAGATGCTCCGTCGCGAGGAAGGCACTGGCTCCATTCCAGGCATGAGGCCGTGAGGTAGATGGCCGAAACTCATTCTCACATGCTGAACGTGGCTCGCCTCACGTCCACCGTCTATTTGACGCTCAAGCACTTGATGTCGAAGGTCAACTTGCTGTTCTTGGGAATACCAGGGAGAGCCTTGTTGCCGTAGGCCAAGTGAGGAGGGATGACCAGGCGTCGCTCGCCGCCGACCTGGATGCCTTCAAGACCAATGTCCCAGCCCTTGATGACCTCACCGGCACCGAGCTTGAAGCTGAACGGCTTGCCGGACTTGTTGCTATCAAAGACCTTGCCGTTGTCCAGCTTGCCAATGTAGCGCATCTCCAGACGGTTTCCCTTCTTCGCAGCCGGGCCGGTCCCGACCTTGCGCACGTCGATCGTCACTCCATTGACCTCCTTGACACCCGTCGGTTCGCTGGCCTTGTCGGTCTTGCTGTTGGCCTTTGCAGGCGCCGTGCCGGACGGAGTCGGTCCCTGTTCGAGATTCTTTGCGAACTGGACCTTCTTCTCAGAGGTGCCGTTGGCGGTTTCTTTCTTGGGCTCGGAAGCAGCGGGAGCGGCTTCACCATCGTTCTTCTTCAGTTTCTTCAGACGCTTCTTCTCCGCTTTGCTGAGCTTCTTCTCTTCGCTGTTGGCGGTGGCTGCCTCGTCCTTCTTCAGCGACTTGGCCATGATGTCGTCAAGGTTGGCCTCCTCGTCATCACTGTCTTCCGCGGGGCGCTTGTTCTTGCCTTTGCCGGCAGCCTTCGCAGCCGGTGCCGCCTCTTCGTCGTCAGTCCCGACTTCGGTGACGCGAGGGTCGGCGAGGTTATCCAGGTCGTCGGACTCTTCGTCGGTGTCTTCGAAAGCGTCAAGCTCGTCCTCGTCTGGGGACAGGTCGTAGTCATCCTCGTCTTCATCGTCTTCGTCGTACAGAGAGGCCTGGCCGTCGTCTTGAGGGATCACGTAGTTGCCGGTGAGATGGACAGTGTGGGTACCGGAGACCTTGAAGAAGACCTTCTCGCCTTCGCCGACGACAAAATCAAGAGTTTGTTGGTAGTTCTGCCAAGAAATGTTAGAAAGCACAATCAAAGCACGGGTGGTCGGAAATAGTGAACATACTCTCTCAGGGTCGAGCGTGCAGACAACAACCTCGTCCAACTCGACAGCCTCATCGTCAGAGTCCTCCTCATCATCGTCCTCTTCCTCGCCGTCGAGGGCCTTTCCTTTGCCCTTAGCGTCCTTCATGAGTTTCTTCAATTGAGCGATGGCCTGCTCGTCTGCCAGGGCATCCTCGTCATCCTCGTCTTCGCCGTCTTCCATGTCCTCATCATCATCATCGTCATCACCTTCTTCTTCCTCCTTGGCAAGCATCTCGAGAAGGGCCAGTTTCCGGGTCTTCTTCTCGCTGGGGCCACCGTTGACTTCCTCATCGTCAGAAGATCCGTCCTCGTCATCATCCAGGCCATCAAGGTAGTCTTCATCATCTTCAGAGTCGTCATCAGAGTCGTCGAACAGGGAATCTGGCACGCGGACGACTTTGAGGGTGGCTCGAGCGGGTCGCTTGTCGTCGGCATCTTCAAACTCGGGCTCGGCGCTGGGGTCGATCGCGGCCATGGTCACACGGAACTGCAAGGGCAGAACGTCAGCACGCCGATTCAACTTGGAGGAACTTAAAAGACCTACCATAGCAGCAAACTCGGGAACGGCGGGGACCATGATATCCCCAGGAGGGACTTTCATGGCGTACACCGCCACAGGTTGAGTGCCGGACATGGTGAGAGAGGGGTGGTCTGCTTGATTACGGCTTCGCAAGGGATGCTGTCTGGTAGGCGATTGGAAGATGTGTAGGTGAGGGCTGAAGATCTTGAGCACTGCGAGAAGGAAAGAGAAAAAAGTTCGAAGAAAGATTCCTAGAAGCCTTGCAGTGGAGGGAGTGATTTGATTGTCCGCTGCCTCAGAAACCGAAACCGCTAAAATAAAAATTTGGGCTGAAATTTTTGGGGCGTGACAATCGATAAGGTCCTTTATGCCTTTAGCAGCCCTGTCGTTGCCGCTTGGAGTTTAGCAGCGCCGGGCCTTCAATTTTTTCCCATCCGCCGCCAATGACGCACGTTGATCAGGCTCTAATCCAGTTGATGGTGCCCACTAATTGGAGAGCATCTCCAGGCGGAAGACTGCCCCTAAAGACCCCTCTGTGGTTCGGCCAGTAGGGACAAGGAGACACTTTTAGTAGGTCTTGATGTTTTAGTGCCCATTTATAAATTGTACCACGCTCCAGCGGCGCGTTGACCATGACGCGCTCCTCTGCCTGCGATCACCATTTGCCTCCTTCAACGACGACGCTCATAACTTCCATCATCACGTTTAAACCCACCGATTCCCTGGGCGTCAGTCGACAAGAAGACTCCTGAAGATGAGATCCGCTGGCTCGTTATGATATTGTACCACAGCCCACCATGGGCTCCCGGTTAGAGACCAACTCGAGCCTTGTGCGCAAGCGCATCGAGAACCACACCTTCAGCGATGAGCAAGGGGAGGAATATGAGGCATCCAAGTTCGGCGGGTTCGCCGACTACATGCGCAGGAAGAAGCTCAAACTACAGAACCTCGACGCCGAGATACGCTCGAGTGCCACCGACAAACCGCCCATCTTCCGTGGAGTGGTGGTCCATGTCAACGGCTACACTCAACCGTCGCTGAACGATTTGCACACTCTTGTAGTAAGCCATGGAGGAGGGTTTCTTCAATATCTCGATGGCAAGACTGCCGTCACTCATGTTGTCGCCAGCAATCTCACCCCTAAGAAGACGGTCGACTTTGCCCGGTACCGCATCGTCAAGCCGGGTTGGATCGTCGACAGTGTCAAGGCAGGGAGGTTGTTACCCTGGGACACGTACAGACTGCTCGATGAGGGTGTTACACAGAAAATACTGCGCTTTGAGCAGGGGCAGATCGTGAGTCAAACGAATACTCAGCAGCACGGTTACAGAGATCAGACCGAGCACAGTTGGTACACTTCTCAATTGCGTCAAGGGCAGGGAGGTACGCCGGGAGAGTATCCGAAGAGCCCACACCATCAGGAACCAAGTCCTGCGGCGATGGGCCAACCTGATGAAATTGAGGAGGATGCTTCAATTGATCCTGCGCCAGGAACCGACGACGAGATGCAATCCGCTCAGGGCGCAGATTGTATCGTAGATGTTGATGACAGAGTTTCAACCGTGGAGGGCATCGAGCACTCTCCCTCTCGTAGTCATCAACAACTCAGGGAAGAGATTCTGCAGCAACCCACCTTGAATCCAGCCCAGGATACAGCTTCGCCAGGTGAACCATCAAAGTTCGAGAAACGCCAGTTGACTGCAGAAGAACACAATGCTATCCTGCTATCGAATCCGCATCTAGCCAAGTCCAGCACCGCCAACCCAGACTTCCTGAATCAGTATTACCGCGAATCTAGATTGCACCATCTATCGACATGGAAAGCTGAGTTGAAGGCTCAGATGCAAGCACGCGCCCAAGAGAAGTCATCTTCCCAGGGGTCAAGGCAGAAGCGAGCACCAGGATCAAGGCGCTATATCATGCATGTGGACTTCGACAGCTTCTTTGCTGCCGTATCATTGCGCAAGCATCCTCAACTGGTCGAGAAACCCGTGGTGATTGCGCATGGTAGCGGACCAGGCTCCGAAATAGCAAGCTGCAACTATCCGGCGAGGAAGTATGGCATCAAGAACGGTATGTGGATGAAAACTGCCCAAGGCCTGTGTTCCGACCTGAAAGTCCTCCCATATGACTACAAAGCGTACGAAGAAGCGAGTCGGCAGTTCTACGACTCCATCTTGGCCATCGATGGCGTTGTACAAAGCATCAGCATCGACGAGGCGCTGGTGGACATCAGCGAACAGTGCATCAAGGCCGGCGGCTCAGATGGTAAAGGGATTTCGGAAGGCTCCATCTACCGGGAGCAAGAATGTGCTCAAGGGCTGGGACACGCACTGCGAGCCTCAGTCAAGGAAAAGACCGGCTGCGACGTGTCTGTTGGTATAGGTGGCAACATCCTTCTCGCCAAAGTAGCACTTCGCAAAGCGAAACCGGCTGGACAACATCTCATCAAGCCGGAGGAGGTCCTTGACTTTCTCGGCGAGCTGACCGTCACGGAACTGCCTGGCGTTGCATGGAGCATTGGCAACAAGCTGGAGGAAATTGGAATCAAATACGTCAAGGACATCCGATCATGCACCAAAGAACGCCTGGTCAACGCCCTGGGGCCCAAGACTGGTGAAAAGTTATGGGATTATTCCCGGGGCATCGACAAGCAAGAAGTGGGTGATCAAATTGTTCGCAAGTCTGTGTCGGCTGAAGTCAACTGGGGTATTCGATTCGTCAATCAGCAGCAGGCGGAGGAGTTTGTGCAAAGCCTGTGTGATGAACTTTCTCGGCGTCTGCTGGAACAGCTGGTAAAGGGAAAGCAGCTGACCATGAAGATTATGCGCAAAGCAGCAGATGCAGGTCTGGATCCTCCGAAGAGTCTGGGACACGGCAAATGTGACACCTTCAACAAAAGCATCGCGCTTGGTGTTGCTACTACTGACAGTGCTATCCTGGGTAAGGAGGCCATCTCCATCCTACGCAGCTACGGCTTCCCTCCGGGAGAGCTCCGTGGGCTGGGGGTGCAAATGCAGAAACTGGAACCTTTAAAGCCTTCTGCCCCTGGCAGTGCCCCTCTGCTGGATGGGAGCCAGCGCCGGCTGCAGTTCAAGAAGCCGGCGACGCCCTCCTCAAGGCCACCCGCGCAGCCAGATACCAGGACCACGCCTCCGCCAGGGTCTCGCACGCCGAGGCTCAAGAACACAGTCGACCCGATCGAGGAGATACCCACGCCAGAGAAGCCGAAAGACGATGGCACGATACCCAGCGCCCTCGACGCTAACAGTGCAGTCGACAACGAAGAATTGAATCGCAGACCTCTGAATATCAGTGGTACACAGTTCATCATTCCTTCACAGATTGATCCCACTGTGTTGGCCGAACTGCCCGCAGATATTCGGACCAAGCTGGACCCCAAGCAGAGGACCATATTGGACAGCATAAGCAGCATGGGCCGCTCGGCGACTCCACCGGTAGACTTGCTGTCCAGGTCTGCATCGCCCTACCTGAGCGACGGCGAGGCAGGGCTGCCAAGGGAGAGCCAACTCGACCCTGAAACTCTGGCCGCATTACCCCCCGACGTTAGGGAAGAAGTACTCGCTCAGTACAAAGCGCAAGGGAAGACGGATAGAATACCACGTCACCAGGGATTTTTGCCTCAATCACCGCAGAAGAGCAAAAATCTACCCCCTTCAAAGAAAATGGCGGTGACACCGACGAAGAAACAGAAGACGACCAGTCTATTTGGGAAATCCCGATTAAAAAGGACCGGCGAGTCATCATCATCGACACTTACGCAATCGAATTTTGTGGCAATGCCCAAATCCCATGCAGGCCTGGACGATGCGAATCCGTATGACTCCCACGAGATATCAGAATCTTTCCTTAGCGAATTGCCCGAAGAAATTCGCCTGGAAATCTTGGCTGAACAGAAAAGAAACCGACTGAAGACGAAATCTGGCTTGAACCTTGACAATGGTAGAAAAAGACCCAAGGCGACAACGAACCAAGCCGACGCAGACCTCCGGGGTCAACAGAGACTGCAGCTTGCAAAGGCCTCCGAGAAGCCCACGTTCACATCTCAGAGGCTCAGTGCCCTGCCTGAACTGCGAGATGCCATCTCTGCATGGGTGAGAGAGTTCTCTGCAGATGGAGAAGGCCCTGAGCAGGAAGACGTCGGTGCCCTTTCCGATTACCTAGGCAAGGTGGTCTCCATTGAACGGGATATGGCCAAGGCGGTTGCGGTCGTCAACTGGCTTGGGCTGATGATAGAGTATGAGAACTTCAAGAGGGACGACGTCCGTCAATCATGGGAAGACGCCCTGGCAGCATTGAAGACAGACGTGCAGGCTGCTGTGATCAACAGAGGCCTCCCAGCAGTCGTGTTTGATTGCTAGATGCAGATGTGATGGATTCCATATACAGAGAGCCCCTATACCATCTTCCGTTGCTCAGCCTCTGCGGTGGTGTCGGTCTGTACGTGTGGCTGTAATGTTCCAGTGTGTTATGTCTCTATCTATATCGTGTCGCTCCTGCACCCTTCTCCGTTCTTGCTCTGACCGTGGCGAGCAAGACAAATCGAGGCAAGTTCGCGCCTGTTATTGTTGTCGTCGTTGCGGCCGTTGCTGTTGCTACTATCGTTCCTTGTCGTTCATCCTCATTCTATCCTCAATCTCATTCTTCCAACACTCACCACCATCATCCCCAGCTTGGGCGCAGCCGTGTTGCAAGTCCATCGTTACGCGATGTATGCATACCTAGGCTAGGTTATCCAAGGAATTCATCACTCTTACAGTGCCCTGTCTTGCTGCGCCCATGATGCCGTTCATCAACGCATTCTCCCGAAAACGCCGTCAATCCTCTCAGAATGAGTCTTCCACTCCTGCGCGATGGCCGACTCCACGACTCTCCAAGCTTCCAAAGCTCGATCAGCTCCTCTTCGATGGCACGGCATCTCATTCGATAGAATCGACTAGTACGGGGCGCTCCAAGGCCAGCGTCAAAAGCCAGTTCAAGAGAGGGATGTCGAGTATCAAGACAATGCTGGGTATGGGAGACAGATTCAGCGAATCTAGCATACGACATCATCCTGAAGCCGTCTATGTATCAACCCAGGGCTCACACACAAGCCATCTGCCAGAGAAAGAATGCAAAGCCAGCACCATGTACCAGCCTTTGAGGATACGATTGACTGCGCTTGCCGATGCCCCTGCCTCACACCAGGACATGACTGCTTCGACCTCGTATCAAAATTCGGAGAATGTCGACTTCTTCCCATCGGAATGGACAAGCAATCATAAGATCTCACGTCGAAACCTGCGTCGGAGTCAGTCAGCACCTGGACTACAACGCCGTATAACCCAGAAATTCCAGCAAGCTTTCGGCGATCCCACTGTTGTGCGAAGGTCTGAATTACGGTCTAGACCCAGTGTCCAGACCCTGGCACTCGAGGCGGCAGAAGCGACCACGACCCAGCAATCATCCACGCCGTCCACTCTGTATAGCGGGAGTGCCTCGCCCGTCAAGCGGATAACATCTACCCCGATGACTTCGGAACCGGTCACTCCAAAATCACTGGCACACCAGCAGAGCATGAACTCCTTGGATATCGATCGCCAGACCTACTTTGCGGAAGCACGGTTGACCCCCATTCCAGAAAGCGCGACCCTACCACCTGTTTCAATCCGGACGGTGGAGTCTGCAGCTGCTGCAAAGGTGTTCTTCGAGATGCATTTCAACTCGCTGTTCAACGAGAACGCCCCAAGAGCGGTTCGTCGACGGGTGTTGGAGTTGAAGCTCAGAGAACATCACCTATCTCCCAACAGTCAATACCGAGCTCGCAAGGCGTGGGAACGCGCCGAAAGCGAAACACTCCGCCAAACGCGGGTTCTGAAGAACACGACCAACCAGGCCCAAGCGGCCAAAGGGGTTGCGGTCGGGGGCTTCAAGGTTGTGACTGTCTTGGGGAAAGGCAGCTTTGGCGTTGTCCGGTTGGTCAAAGCCAAAGGTAGCCCGGAGGAGCCGACGGCTTCTGAGGCGACGAAGGAGAAAGGGCCTGAACTCAAGTCGTCGCGAGTAAGTCTGAAAGCTTCTGTCAGGGCATTGCCTGGGTCGGTTGTCAACAAAAGGCGCGAACTGGCTAAAGGCAGGAAAGAAGTGTTTGCCATGAAAGTGATTCGGAAGTCCGACATGATCCGCAACGGACAGGAAGGCCACCTACGCGCCGAACGAGATTTTCTCGTGGCGGCAGAAGGGTCGAGATGGGTCATTCCACTGATAGCCGCCTTCCAGGACAGGAAGCATTTGTATCTCGTCATGGAATACTGCATTGGAGGCGACTTTCTTGGTCTCCTCATCCGAAGGAATGTCCTCAGCGAAGAAGTGACCAGGTGGTATGTCGCGGAGATGATTCTGTGTGTGGAAGAGGCCCATCGGATGAAGTGGATTCATCGAGACGTCAAACCAGACAACTTCCTCATTGCAATGGACGGACACCTGAAGATTTCCGATTTTGGCCTGGCCTTTGACGGCGAGTGGTCTCATGATCAGAAGTTCTACCAACAATATCGGACTTCGCTGCTGGAGCTACTGGGCATCGACCCGGAGGGAGATGAGCAGGACCGACAGGAAAGGGAAGAGACAGAAGCACAACAACGGCAACAACGGGTCCATTGCATGCCGCCAAACGGCGGCTATCTCAAGCACGCCCAGGAGACCTCAAGGTCGAGGGATGAGCCGGCCATCGGCGAACCAGTCCTGGATTGGCGCAACCGCACTCAGCGTCGTAGACTTGCCCGATCGGTTGTGGGGACGTCGCAGTATATGGCTCCGGAGGTCATTCGTGGCGAGATGTATGACGGGCGCTGCGACTAGTGGAGCATTGCCATCATCATGTATGAATGTCTCTTCGGGTTCACTCCTTTTGCATGCGAGGATCGCCATCAAACCAAGCTCAAAATCCTGCAGCACAAGAAAACTCTGCTGTTTCCCGAGATCGAGACGGTCGCCGGGCCAAGTATCGAGGCCATGGATCTGATGATGCAAATCCTCGTTGAAAAGGAGAAGCGACTCTGCAGTCGTCAGTACGAGCTCAATGACTTCACTCGGAAGATTGTGCGTGGTCGGGTAGTCCGGTGCACAGCGGACAAGACCCATCAGAACTATCAAGGTTACTTTGTCTACCCCGGCGATGCCGAAGACATCAAGCGCCATGCGTTCTTCCGGGACATCGACTGGGATACAGTCCATCTCCGACGGCCACCCTTTGTGCCCCGCGTCCGAGATTGGGAAGACACCAAATACTTTGACGATGAAGAGCCGATTTCAGACATTGACAGCGCCACCACTTTGGACGATGAAGAGGTGGGAGTGGGCAGTGAGAACCTAGAACCTGATGGTCCCAGGCAACTCCTCTGTCCACATCCCGCCGCCACAAGCTCACAACTGAGCCACCACCAAGAAGGCCAGAATATTGTGCCGTCGAGAGCGATCAAGCTCCCGCACACAGGTTTCCCCGGACTCAAACTCGGTTTACCGCGAAAAGACAGCATGGATGACTTGAGAAATCCGCTGTTGGAACCCCGGGATCTGGAGGCACCGCTCATTAATGGTGGTCCAAGTCCAGCAATTACGTTGGTGGAGAACGGAATTCATGTTGATGGGCCAACCGAGACTGTCGCTGCCGCCTGGGCGAAGTCAGCTCCCAGGAAAAAGGAGAGAAAGCGTCCTAGAGACATGATATTGAGGGACCCAATCACCGGGTCTGAAGCGTTGGAGATTCGCAAAGCCAGTGCCTTTCTTGGCTACGACTATCGCCAACCGATCCTGGTGAAGGAGATCGTCGAGCAGATCATGGCCGAAGACTTCGCAAGCAGTAGACCAAAGGACAACCGGTTTGGGATGGACCATGGAGACCTCGATTTGATCTCCGAGAAACGGATGTTTGTTGAGGCGGGAGGACAACTGTCACCTGGTCGAAGGACTCCAGGACTGCTGTGAGTGTTGTGGGTAGTCAGGAGGATGGATCATGATGGCCGGCTGGCAGTATAGCCGGGGGATAGAAGTTCGTTTGGGTGAACATCAGATGGACGTGAGGCAGGGACCAGAACTGTTAGACACCCCCAAACTCGTTATCATTCTGTTCTGTGTAAACGAGCAATGGTGCTTTGTAGAAATGGTTGTGCCTGTGGACGACGTCGATATACGGACCAAAGTAGACCCTGTCCCGGAAAATAGTTTATCCGCGCCAAGCCAGAGCAAATCACGTTCCTCTCCCTTCCCCTCCCCTTCCCTTCTACTACCACTTCCACTTCGTCTTCAGATTCAACGCATTGAAGATGAAGGAGTAGGATCAGAGAATCAGGGAATCAGACTCCCCTCGTCAACAGGTGCCGTGTCTGCTCAGTTTCGCCCTTACTGGCCCCTCGGTCTGAGCTGCGGTTTCGCTCTTGCTGTGGTGGGCGAAATACCGGAACAGCCTGGTCGGATCGTCCCTCACCTGAGCCCTGGTGGAAGGACTAAGGATCGAGTCTAAGATCACGTCGTCTCCCACCAGCATCGAAACACACCACCATACGATAGTCTTGCACGGCAAACCACACGGCCGCACTCCGAGTCTTCGCCGCATCTCACAGTACTCCTTCCACGCTCGGAAATGCATGACCCCAATCTGTCGGTGGCCGGCAAGGTACTCTGAGACTGCCAGGAAGAGAAATGCTATCACGTCTTCGTCACTGGAGTCCCCATCAAAAGCTAGTGCGGAGATTCTGGATCGAGTGCGAGCCAGAATGGCGTTCTGTCTAGAAGCCAGATATTGGTTTTCAGCCTCCATCACCATTTCGTCCAGCAACACCACGCTTCCCCGGTGGTGATACGCACTGTGCAACAGCACCATGGTTTCGAAGCACCACTGGCTGCACAGGGCAAAAGGGATGAACAATTTGAGCACAGGGTCATGTTTCTCGACGATGTCAGGATACCGATCAAATCCAAGCATTGTACAAGCGTGCGAGGCAAAGTACCGAATCAAATTCCTCTCCGGCGGCTCCAGGGTAATTGTCGTCTTATCGGCAGAAGTGTCGATGCCCGGTGAGAGATGGCTGGCAGCTGGTGTACTGGGCAGTGAGGATGATCTGTGCACGTCGTTTGTCTGTACAGGTGGGGTGTTGGCAATGTTCAGACACGGCAAACCGAACTCCAGGTCCCTCCGCCGCTTGGGATCAGGTGTTGTGCTCAGACACTCTATCTCTGGAGTGTTTGGGCTTGACTGTGGAGACGCTGGCGAATCTGCCGACCTGGCTTCGTTTATCTGATCGCCACGTTCTTCCACGGACCGACCATCATATCTGCTGTACAGTCGCTGCTCCGCACAATCATTCTCTTTTCCGATCCTCTGCAAGGTATCGACTTGTATCCCGCTATTTAGGCGTGGTGATACGGACCTTGGGTTTGTTGTGAGTGGTAATGATTCCATGTTGTCTTTCTGGAAATCGAACACTGCAGCATAGCACGTGATGGGATCACGACCGGAGTTCACGTTGTCCTGCTCGGGTGCCGCACACACAGACCCTGGTGTCCGCCCACCATTTTCCTTCTTAGGCCGCATCCCACGCAGAGAAGAGGCCCGATTTCTTGACAGCCAGTCCAGTCTTGCCTCTCTTTTGGACCTGACACGATCCTTCATCAAGTGTGCTCTTGCAGACTCGGTGACACCACGCCGGTTGATGTCATAGTCCACAAAGGTAAATGTTCTCCTTTGCTGTTGTTTTTTGGTGGCCATGGAAGCGGTTTTTTCCTCTAAGGTAATGGGAGCATTCTCGCCTGCCACCCAACCGCCTCCCTAGTATATAGTGAGCCCAATACCTCCTAATCTCACGGTCAGAGACCGTTATCTATGGGCATGCGCGCCCATTGTCCACATGCGACAGTATTTGAAGTTATCCAACATGCCGTTCCCGGGCTACGCATATCGCAACTGTGGGAGCCGGCCTGGCACGTCGGTTAGCATGAAGCCAGTCAGGAACGCTAAAGCTTGACTTATGAAGCGAACCGGAAGACTCCGTGTCTGGACAAAGTCGGCGCTTTACCTGGTTATCACAATGTGAGAGGAGTGGCATTCGACTAAACCTCTTTTCGAGAAGAAAAAGATTTCTCCGATTGGCTACAAGATCCTGGTCAAAAGGTAGGGGACCATCAACCCTCTGCATGTTCTCGTTTAGGTCCATCCTCGCACTACCCAGCCGGTTGTGCTTTTCAGGGGTGAGTCGCTCCTCGGCTGGCAGGCTCAACATGTGTTCATGTCAATCAGCTTCGACACTTTGATGGTTGGACACCTGGGCGGCGCACGCATCTAACATCTCGACGTTGTGCGAAAGCGTCTCAGTCGTGTTCGCTTAGATGAGAGGCACCCTTTGTCATCCGCTATGAGATCCAAGAGTCTTAGTCATGGCGGGCATGCAAAGATATTGGTGATCGAACAACATACGGAACCCGTTTTGCCCAGTGGCCTTCCGCGTTACAGGCACAATCCGTCCACGTTGAAGCTTTCTCAGCGACAGACTAAGCCCCTTGTGTGCGACTTGTTGGCCGCCAGTGTCTCCCCGGATGGGCGAGGATTACCCACAAATATGCTTCGACAAAGCCCGCCGGTAAACTGCCTGTGGGTGGACAACTAGCTGTCCATTGCGCCGTGCTGGCTAGATTCCAACACGGATCCCATTCCCAATCATGAGCTCGATTATCCCACGGAAACCTGCCTACAGTACTTACGTACGTTGCTGTCTCACGCTAACTCGGGGCTCACAGTGAACTCTCGCTCTAGTCTGGCCGCCTTCATATGGTCTTTACTCGCATCAGGTAAATACCGCTGATAGAGTCAACCCCGGAACCATGCCTTCGGTTATGTCGCTGTTCCCACTACAGATGCGACGGACACCGGGACTTCCCAATCGGAGATCAAAGTGGACGACTACAGACTATCTTGTCCTCGAGTCTGCGCAACAATCTGGCCAGTCCTACCTGTTCTGACTGGCACGTAGTCTTGAGCCGATCCTGGCGCATCCCCACGCAACCAGCCACAAGGATGCCGACACTTGCCAGCGTTGTTGGTCAGTATCTAAGACAAGCATTGCGGGACACAATTCGAAGAAATGCTTAGCTGCACCCACAGCAAACCTAAGCGAGCCCTGCATTGCCTGTCGTCCACTTATCGTCGATTGCCTTCATCCTACGGGTCACCATCAGGACGGTAAGGGTGCAGAAGCGATATTGTGCATAGCCTGGTATGAGTAGTATATGTATGTGCCGACCAGGAGGGAGATGTTACCGCTACAGCACAATGGGATCTGAACCTGGACCGAGGCCGACCGGTTTGCTTGTGCAACGGCAGCTGTGCTTCGATCGACCAGTGCAGTCCGTTTCAAGGGTCCTGTTTCCAGGAGCACACTATACTTGATTGCGACAATGAGCTGACACCTCCCACTGCAGCATCCGAGCACAATCACTCTTTTGGCATTACGGCAGGCAGAGAAAGCATGATACAGTCGACCGAAGGTGAAACACGAGAAGGCAGGCCGTGGCATTGTGAACCCTCTTTCTTGACCAAGTCTTATCGCCCAGCACTCCCGCTCATTCCAGCATGTGCAGTGACTTGATGGACATTCATGACACGATGCTTCGAAAAGGGCCCTCCGAAATACCAGTCGCCTAACTTCACTCCTCGACGACTGGTCCGAGCATGCATGTATAATAAATACGATAGGGATGTGTTGACACTCACCTTTGATCCCAGCCTTGCCAATCTTAAAGCGGCATCAATGTATCAAAAATGTCTGGCTAGTTAAAAGCGGCAGGACGGAACACATTACTCTGCACATGTAAGGCTCGACATCCATGGAAGGAATATAGTCAGCACGGAATCCATGCGTGGTGAGACTATAGACAGGCTCGACATGTCAGTCGTTTTCAGATCGACCTCCAATGTCCTTGGCAAGAATCAGTTCATAGACATCCACTATCACTGTTTCCCGAGATAGTGAGTTGTAATGAATAGCTCTAGATCTAGACCGTATATCTAACTTATCCACACAGCTGCAGTGTCTGGGATCCAGGATCATGCCATCTCACAGCATTTGTCTGAGTATCTACTATCTAGTATCTGGCATCTGGCATCTGGCATCTGGTATCTAGTATCTGATGTAGCTGGCATTTGGTATCTGGTCTCTGGTACCTTGAATCTTGCAGTCCCAGATCCCAGATCGAGACATTGGACCACCACCACCCCCGTCTGGACTCTTCAAATAGTATATCTGAAATGCACATTCTGCTTATCCGTCAGATCATCGAATCCCTCCAACAGCTCTTCCTCTTGTCGCCGGGCGTGCAGTCCTCTCTTGTCGCGACGTCTGTTCTCGAGGACACACCACGTCGTATAGATGACCTGGAAGAAGATCAGGGCACAGTAGGTGCCCAGTAGGCCCTTGATGGCGGTGAAGTAGCGCGGGACCTCTGTGGCCAGGAACAGATGAGGACCTGCAATGTTGCCGGCACAGTAGAACCTAGAAGGAGGAGGCAACGATGTTAGCGATCAGTTGGTAAGTTTTCAAAGAGTCGTTGGATACGAAATAGGTCGTTGCACATGGTGGTGGCAACCCGAAACAAAAGGTAGGTGATGGTTGAGGGTTGAGGGGAGAAAAGAAGAACCTACGCAAAAAAGATGCCGATCACAGTACTCCGCTTGGTGTGTCCGGCTACATTGACGCCTGGGATGGTCCAGCCCAGAACGATAGGCGAGCCCAGCACATTCTGGAGCCAGCAGCAAGCGACTAGTGCGTAGCGATGTTTGATGTCGATGGTCAGGAGACCGATCAAGCCGGCGATACCGGGCAAAGAGGCAACTGGTAAGATGATTAGTTAGTTACTTGCTGGTCTTTCTTTGAATGGAAGAGCAAAAAAGGGAGTGAAGCTCGTGTAATGTGCCACAGGTCCCGACTTACCGATGATAGTGAGACCCAACAGGTTCTTCCTGGTGGCGATGAAGCCGAAGCCGATACAGCCGATGATCTCAAAAGCACCGCCGGGGGTTTGGAGCAAGCTGGTGCGGAGCGGATCGAAGCCGAATCCTTTGATCAAGGCCGAGGCGAAATTGGCCACACCGCCGTTCAAGATGCCGGTGCACGCTCCCATCAGGAACATCAGATAGGTTTTGGGGTCGACCATGGCCTCTTTGATCTGACTAGTCATCATCTTGTGATGCTTGATGCCCATCTGGTTCTTGGAGACTCGCCACACGGCAACCATGCGTTCGTACTCCGTCAACATCTTCGCGTTGTGTGGGCCGTCTGGGAGGTAGAGCAAAATGACAAACCCCCATGCGAAAGTCATGGCGCCGACAATCTGTTGAAGAAGTTAGTTGCGATGACGACACGACTGGCATTGTCTTGTTTGTGTATGCATAGCTGCCTGTAGACGTACCAAGTAGATGAGTTTCCAATTGGCAACGGCCAGGTGGCCGGCATGGCCAGACCCGTAAGCCAACAGGGCTCCGAGGATGGAAGAGACGCCGTTTGTCGACAGCCAGAACGAAGTGCGCAAGGCCTGCTCTTGTCTTGTCCACAACATCGAGGTCAGGATGACAAAGGCCGGTGAAATACACCCCTCCAGCATTCCCAGGAAGAAGCGGATGGCGAAGAAGCCGGCAAAGTTGAACACGGCCGCTTGCAGCATACATACCGCGCCCCAGACGAACAGCATGTAGCCGATGATTTTGCCGATCGGGTAACGCTGAAGGACCACGTTCCAGGGATATGCGCCGGTGAGCCAGCCAAAGTAGAGTGCCGATGCAACCCATGAATAGTCATCTCCTGACATATGTGTATCCTCTTGAAGACCGTACGCATTGGAGTAGTTGAGTCTAGAGGACATGAAAGTCAGTTTATGAGATCGCGAGGCCAGGAAAGAGCTTCACCAACGTTTGTTTGTCCAAGAAACTCAACATGTAGGTTGTCATCATCTATTGGCAGTGATGGTCAGTCTAGGCTCAGCGAATGTGGTGTCGACTGGGTAAGGTTGGTGAGGACTGACCATTGGGACAACCATGAAATCCAGCTTGCGCCGGACCTTGATCGAATCTCGCTCGAGTTGATCCTCATCGAACTCAAGAGCCTTCTCCAATAGCTCTCGCCCCAGTATGTTGGGGTCATTGATATTCGTGCCCTTGAGAAACTGTAGAAGCTTGCCTTCCTTGGGCGCCTCTGGTTCAACCGGAGGGATGGTGATCTGAGCCGGGTTTTTCTCCATGTCCGCCATCTTGTCGAATTGGTAGATGGATGAATGGTTCAGCAGACTTCGCGACAGTGCCCGAAGCAGATATATACTTCAAACCATGTTATCAGGTCCACGGGAGGCCAAGGTCTTTATCAGGACGAGACCGTCATCCCTCCAACCCCTCAGCGCCGTCTGGCTGGTGGCAAGATGGTCTGAGATACGGTATCAACCTGCCTCGGGGGGATAAGATATGCCCGTGAAGGCTCTCGTCCGTGTATGATGCAGCATCTCATTCGCTTGTTTCTCTGGTTATCTACCGTTTTGGGGAACTGAACATGCGGAGTTTCGCGCATTGAGAACAAGAGCGCAGCAATGAGGGACGAGTCGTCGATCCCAGTCTCTAAGACCATGCGGGGGATATCAACGCCCGGCGGTATTTCGTTTGATTCGTGCGAGGTGGCAGGAGGGAGGGACACGGGAGTTCAACCGTGTTGAGAGGAAGCTGTCTCTGACATGTCTGGGCACAATTGAAGCATCTTAGGCCTCCTTAGCCTCTCGTCGTTATCACTTCCTTCCTGATAGCGAAGGAGAGAGATAGCGTTATAGCTGAACGGATCCACCCAGGACACGGATCCGGTATTTGGCCTTCCCACAGCTGGTGGACCCTGTCTGTATCTTGATGCATCCAATCGTGGGTCAGGGTACGCTATCAGTCCAAAGCCGCTGGCTGGGGCATGGGGATGACTTCTGTGTAGACGTCCTTCTTCTACCCAGGGCATGTCTCGATAGCATTTGTGGTTTTTAGGCGAGCTGCTGATTGATCCGCAACATGTTTTGATGCCCCGATTGTATGGCCCGGTCCAGGTATGCTAATTAGATCGACCGACGGACGACTGAACTCCGTGATATTTCGTTGCGTAAAACGATGTTGTAGACCAAGGGCATTTTGATTCCTTATAAAGGGGATTTCGACCCAATGTGATTCTCGGATCACTTACAACTGCTGCAGACGGGATACAAGCCTGCCCCAAGCCTTTATTCGGAATCCAGTCAGCGGGTGGACAAGGTCGTCGCCATCATGATTGCAAAGGAACCCGACACGACTGGCCTCGAGCAATGGGAGAAGGTCCATGCTGCTAAAAAGGCTGAACAAGAATCCAGGATACCCCAAGAATGGAGGCTCAAGCCAGAGGACTTTCCACCGGCGGGTACCGTCGACCTTCGACCTGTTGTCGCTACTTGCGGCATTCTCTCGGACAAGGAATTGTTAATCACTGGAGAACAATATGACGCTACCTCCTTGGCCGCTGCGATTGCGGAAGGCAAGTATACCGCCGTTGAGGTGGTGACGGCCTTCTGCAAACGAGCAGCAGTGGGACATCAGCTGTGCAACAATCTAACCGAGATCATGTTCATGGACGCAATCGAAGATGCGAAACAGTTGGACAAGGTATTCGCAGAAACTGGAAAACCGGTCGGCGCTCTTCACGGCATTCCTATGACATTCAAGGTGAACAGGGATCTTGCGATCCCATGGCGCAAACAGTACTGACCAGCCGATGCAGGAATGCTTCCACGTCAAGGGATACGATGCCAGCGACGGCTACATCTCGAGGACGTTCGACCCTTCAACATATACCACTCCTCTGATAGAGCTGGTCAAATCCAATGGTGCCGTTGTGATCTCGAAGACAAACACACCACAGACCATGTTGGTGGCAGAAAGTCACAACAACGTCTTCGGGCAAACCAAAAACCCCGTGGTCAGCCACTTGACCTGTGGAGGGAGTAGCGGAGGAGAGGGCTCGATCATGGCCTACCGGGGGAGCGCCTTGGGAATCGGCACCGATGTGGGTGGTTCCATCCGGTAAGGAGACCGAAGACCTTTGCCAGGATTCGGCCGCTGACATGATTAGCATTCCTGCCGCTGCAAACGGCGTCTACGGCTACAAACCTAGCTTTGGAATTCTGCCCATGATCGGATACGCAGCGTCGGGCTGGGTGGGTGCAAACACTGGAGTCCCAGCTGTCTGTGGTCCGCTAGGTCATTCGGCGCGAGACCTGGCCTTTTTGACTCGTGTCGTCCGCAATGCTAAGCCATGGAAGTTCGACCCGGCCGTCATTCCCAAGGTCATGGAATTTGGCGCCGAGTCCCGAAAGCCCATCATAGGTGTGATTCATCAGAGCGGAACGACGCCGCATCCGCCCGTTCGACGGGCCATCAGAGAAGCAGCAAACAAACTCTCCGAGGCAGGTTTTGTGGTCAAGGACTTTGTGCCGCCAGATTTCAACGAGATTCGTAAAGTCACCAAAGAGCTCTTCACCCTAGACGCCTTATCATACCCACGAGGACAGTTGGAGAAGGCAGGAGAGCCAGTGGTGCCTTCGGTCCAGAAGATCGGCTTCTGGGACATACCTCGAAAGACTCATGAGGAAGCATGGGCCCTGAATGCGAAAAAGCTTGCGCTTCAAAAGGAGATGCTCGATCGTTGGCAGGAAGCCGGGATAAACGTTGTCCTCGCTCCGGCCGGTCCTCACACCGCTGTTCTGCCCGGAGACTGGACGACTGACATGTATACAGTTGCATGGAACGCCATGGATGTAAGTTCAAGCCTGGGATCGTCTGGCTGATCATCTGGGAAAGATTAAGACTGACTTTGTGCCACTACCGCAGTACCCTGCGGTAATAATCCCCTTCACCAAGGCAGATCCAGCCTTGGACCCCAAGGATAAGATTTTCGTTCCCATGCATGAACTGGATGAGCAAATTCAATCATTGTGTAAGTTGTCCAGTCTGGTCCAACAGAGCATGGGACATGGTCGGTTTGCTTTTGTTCACTCGCTGACGTTCTGAACTAGACGACCCTCAGCGCATGGCGGGAGCACCCGTCGCGGTCCAACTGGTAGGACCCAGGTTGGATGATGAACAACTCCTGAAGGATGTGCAGGCCATTGACGCGATTTTGAACGCTTGACCAGAAAAAGGGCGAAGAAGAAGGCATGTTCGAAACGCACTCGTGGTATGATCACTTTGTAGCATCCATGGCAGTCTTGCTTGATATATTTCATATAGGGAGCAACTCATCCGGGTACTGTTGCGATAGCATCATCCAGTTCCAATCATCCCCTGAATCTCTGGCGGCCCAAACTCGGTTGACAACAAAGTCTCTTGTTCGAAGGGCGGTGACGGTTTTGCGGCAATCGCAAATCACACCCAGTGACTGCGTGGCGATCATCCGATCAGCATCACTGTGCAATTCACATGATGCCAAGAAGAGGGGCCACAGCGACATCTTCATGTCCTCCTTGGTCGTTGTCGTGTGTACCATGACCTCGTAAGCCATCACCAGAGCTGTCTGGTCGGCTTCCAGGGAGCATCCTGCAGGATGGATCAGTCGATGCAGGTAAAGCAAAGCACTGTTGCGGTAGGCATAAGCGTGCATGAGAAACCTTCGAGAGGTCTCAAAGGAAAGTAACGGGTCGAGCGTAGGATGCCATGACTGAAGTTTGCATTGCAGTTCAAAAGCTTGGTCAAGGACACTGACAGACTGTCGGCGAGGATTTGACCAAGTCGAATCCCAGACAATCCCGCTCGGGCTATCCTCTTGGATGGACTTCAGAATGTCCTCAGCCAACGCAGCCAGCTCGGCGAGTAGAGGCATCATAGGTCCAGTATATCCCATGAACCGATCAGCATGCTGCATGGCGTAGTCATCCAACCAATAGCCGGTAGGGATTCGGGGGCGATGAAACCTCGTCAAAGCGAGCATCATGTCTTGTCTCGCTAAGGCACGGACAAAGTATTTCGCCAGCTGAGTTAGCTCGAGCCCTTTATGGAGGTAGTGCTCCAACATCATGGCCAAATTCTCCATGAGGGCCGGAATGGCAGAAACATGTCCATTATGGCAGTTGACATCAACAAGCTGAAAGTCGTTAGTGGGCGAAATGTCAAGAACTGGGAGTGGGCGGTTACCTCCACGGCACAAAGCCCCAGGATGGTGGTTAGTAGAAGCTCCAAGCTGACACCAAGACTGTCCATGTTCCGCAGCCGCGCCAAAATCCTTGCTTTTCTGTTGGGGACGAAGCCTACAATAGGCAGAGAATTGTCCCTTAGGTATGCCTCTCCGATGGCGGACAAAGTATCACCCACGGCCTGCGGATTATTCTGGAAGACTTGCAGAACATTGTAGTTCATTTCTTGGACGAACTCGCCGCTAAACACCAAATCCGCCGGATGACGCATGAAGTATACTTCGATGAAGGGTTCATCTGTGGGTTGCACTGCTCCGGGAGGGATGATAGCCAGGCTTCTCAAGAGAGGTGGCGTTGGCACTAGAACCGCACTGGAATGTGCGATAGGAGAGACCGGGGCGGCTGAAGAGGCGTCTGATTCGATAGCATTGAAGGGTTCGGAAGAGTACAGAGCAGCATCGTACGTCTGAACCCTGTCCGTGGCCGGTTCCGTGACCGGAGACAACAACAGGCCCGGTTCCCGAGTATTGAAAGGAGAAGAAGTAGCAGCCAGAGAGCTTTGTGCGGCTGTTGCCTCAGGAGCTTTCCGGGTTTTTGCGACAATGTGACTGTAACCACTACATTGACGACCTCGACGCTTGCAAGTACCACAGGCGGGATGGACCTCATCGCACTTGACTTTGGCCTTCTTGCAGTCGATACAGCCGTATCTTGATCGCGTAGCCATGATCGCAAATTCTCACCGAGGATTCGGAGTTGTCGCGAGCATAGTTGAGAGAGGATGGGCAAATGATAAGCCAGTGTCTGCTACATGAGGTAGTAGTAGGCCAGGACCGGTCCCAGGCAAGCATAATCTTTCACAAGATGGGAGGAAGAAGCCTTTGTCTCGCCCGTCTCCTTTGCCAGAGACAGCAGAATCTTGGACTGGATATCACTCGGTATGACTGCAAGGGATCGATGGTGTGTGAATTGGGAAGATGCGAGAAGGATGAGCCCGATACTGTGATGGTGATGCGGAGGTCGACGAGAAAAGGCTCGGCGATGGGCGGTCATATGATCAGCCACAGTTCAGCCACATTTCATTAGATGCGTTAGTCAGCAAGTTCTCCAGCCACAGAGCCACGAGCCTGCGAGAGAAATTGACCCCAACTCCCACTGCAGAGCATGCATGATACGTAGTCCCTAACGTACCTACCTAGGTACTTATGTCCCATAATGCAACAGTCGTTCTCCGCAAATTGTTTGATCTGCGGACCTCGTTCGCTTTCATTTATTTACATCCTTTCCACAATCTCAGATAGGTATTGAAGTCCTTGATTGACGGCCCTGCCGTACCTAGCACAGTGGTCCCGGATATCATCCAGCTCACCGGCACAGGAGCAATCGGACTCGGTCAAGTCCGGCGAAATGGCAGGCCTCTTCACCTGGCTATGGGACTGGCTCTTGTGGGTGTTCTGGGCCACCGAGATGGACGTGACGATAGTCGGTCTGCAGAACGCTGGCAAGACAAGTCTGGTGAGAGTACTAGCAGTAAGTCAGAGTGATCGTGCAAGACGGCACAATGCAAGACGCTGAGGTATG
Organism: Capronia coronata CBS 617.96; assembly: GCF_000585585.1. NCBI lineage: Eukaryota > Fungi > Ascomycota > Eurotiomycetes > Chaetothyriales > Herpotrichiellaceae > Capronia > Capronia coronata. Next base: position 3,303,296 of record NW_006912895.1, on the reverse strand, counting down.
TCCATTAGGGCAACGAATTCGCGGTGGACTCGCTACCCACGGTCGCTTTCAATAAGAAAGAAGTGAAAAAGGGTCACGTTTCGATCAAATGCTGGGATCTTGGAGGTCAGCCACGGTTTCGATCCATGTGGGAGAGGTATTGTCGAGGGGTCAACGCGATTATCTTTGTTGTCGATGCTGCCGACAGAGACGCCATCCCCGTGGCGAAAGAAGAGCTTCACGCCCTCCTCGACAAGCCCACTCTCCAAAGCATACCTTTGCTCGTCCTGGGCAACAAATCAGACCTACCCGACAAGTTATCGGTAGACGAACTCATCGATCAGCTTGAAATGAAGAGAATTGTGCACCGAGAGATCAGTTGTTACGGGGTCAGTGCCAAAGAAGAGACCAACTTGGAAGCCGTCCTACAATGGCTTGTTGCACGGTCAGGAAAGTGAGCGAGGCACGCTGACTCGACAACACATCGCTTCTTGCGCAACAACTGCCGCCTTCTGTTACGACGCACATGGCCACAGGCGTAGGACACTGAACATCTTGGATTGTAAGAGTACGGCACGGCATGGGAACGAATTATGGCACAGGCGTTTGGCGTGAGGGTCGACTATTTGAGTAGCACGGCATTTAGTTGTTGTCCCGAGCCAAGCGGGCGACTCTTCTAAGGTGGCGAGCAGCAATGTAAAGCAGCCTGTGACCCTCCAGACCATACACTGCAGTTTGAGCAGGCAATTACCTAGAGACTTGACGCGTGGCCAAGAGCATCGCCTCGCTCGATCACGGAATCGAAAGTCATGCCAAGCGTACTATGGAGGTTCCAAGCTGAATCGGCGACCCAGTAGTGGCGATAGAAGAGGCGCAGAGGACCGGAGGTGGAATAGGACTGGACTGGGCGAGGTGTCGAACGTTTCCGCAGTCGATATAATATACAGTAGCTGCAAAGCCACAGAGACAACGCTGAGCACTTCCAAAGAGCAGGCTGAGGAGGCTTAAGGTATGCCTCGGACTGTGAAGACGAACATGAGATGGTTAGTGATGTGGTTTCCAATAACCGGAAGCACTGCCTGCAGCTGGTCATCCTGAGAAGGAGAGGAGCCTCAGAACTCTAGGTAGTATGGAGGCGCCGCCGATGTCCAGGCTGTCAGTGGCTTTTCAGTGGCATTTTGACTTAATTATTGGGCGCTGAAGCCAATCGAAGCCCCCAAAGAGCTGCTAGCTCAGGCTAACTAAGGCTAAATATCTACTAAGAACTACTTAGTAGGACTAAGCCCAGAGGGCCGAGGGCGCCTAAGATTCCCCATACTAGTAGCCTCCCGGTTGCTGCGCCACTACTACTAATTGGGGTCAGGCAACGAACTCTCGTCATGATTTCAGTACGTGCCGTATTTGGATTTAATCATACAAACTCCAAGTCCTGGCATCGTTACACACTCAGTCTGTATCCCCATCGCCGTTTCCAACTTGAAAGCTTGATTCCTCAACACCATCATCGTCGTCGCAATCCTCGACTTGTACAAAACTCAACCCAAGACCTTTCTCGACCACATTCATCACTAGTCTATCCATACAGATCCGTTTGGCATCCTCAAAGCCACACCCGCCACGTCTTCCACTCGTCCTTCCTTGACATCATACCAACCTTGACATACTATTACCCACCGCATCGTCCATGATGCCAGACATTGACACAGCCATGACTCTGATCAAGCGATACTCCGTGTAAGTCAGGCGTCCGCGTCCACCTAATCGATTCTTATATGCGATCCCCTCATCACTCATTCGCATCTTTCCTCCGGCGCAAACTCCCAAAACTTGGAATTGCCCCCAACTGACGCTTTTCAACTATGGCCAGATGCTACGACGCTTATGGACGAGCCTACCGCTGTCGCTCATCATGGTCCAACTGGGGCAGATGGCTTGTGCTCGCTCTCATCGTTGGCTTCGCGCTCATACTGTTCTTCATAATTTCGTGAGTCTACAGCCCAGATCCTCTGTTGCTCGCTACTTTGGCTAACAACAGTCGCAGCTGTATCAGCTCTCGCCGAAGACGTCGTGCCGGAAGAAGACCTATGTACGGCACGGGATGGGCCGGACAGGTACCCTGGGGACATGGAGCGGCTACCTACAATCCCAACTACCAGACACAGCCAACAAGCCAACAAGCGCCACCCCAGTACAATCAGGCCCAGAATAATGGAGGATACTATGGTCAGAATCAAGGATACTTTGGGGGAAGACAAACAGACGTTGAGATGCAACCGCCCCAGAATGTCTACAGAGGAGGAGAGGACGTCTATCAACCGCCTCCGGGACCGCCGCCGGCGAAGACGTGATGCGGCTGCCGATGCGTTGTCGATACACCCTCCCTATTCAGCTCTATGGTAGCTGCGCGATCTGCGGGCGTATTGTGGTTCTTGGAAGGCAGCAACAATGCGACAATCATTAATAAATGAGCGGTGCATGGCGGCGTTAATAAGCAAGGTACGATGGTCGTGCATGAGTCCGTCTGTACCTTAGAGGTGCCACGGAAGGTACTTATGAGAGGACCTGGGAGGGAAACCCGGCTGGCGGTGGCCGGGCATGCTATTCACTACGAACTACTACTAATCGGCAGATTACGCTCAGCAGTCAACAAGCAGACATTGAGCGCTACGTACATTCTTTCTTTGTAGATTGTGTGCGGCTCTCCCCACAGTAGCCAGTATCAGTAGTATGTCATTTCTGGCGCTGGTTCTGCCTGCAACAGACCTTGCATCATTTATGTCCTAGTAGTATGGCAGGCTTGTGTGACTTGCGCCGGCGTTTCAGCTGGGGAGTGCCATCCAAGTGCCACCCGCAAACGCAGGATAGAGGGGCCAATTGGGAGCCTAGCCAGGGATGGATCGCCTGTTGGTGCCCCTTATTATTAGCCTAGGGACCCCTAAGAGACTCCACGCCTGCACCCGCGTCCTGTTCCTCTTATAAGCGACTGCGCGACGCTTGCTTCGACTTTGTCGCTGCTCAGCCTCTCTGGTGACACAATCCAGGGCGTCGCAACCACATTCCCTGGTATTACCTACCACAAGCACACTTCCACGCTCTTTTTGCTGTGCAAAGAGAGACTCAAGCTATATGAATTCCTCCCTCGGTCGCTTCATTTGCTCTATCGATCTTACCAGCCTTGCCTCACGTCACTCGTTGTGCACTGTCCACCGGTCGGCCTTCACTTGGTGACTGGCACCCAACCACCCAGCCAGACTGAACTACTGCTGCGGGATAAAGTACTAGACTGTCGACTTGTTGACGACTTCCTACGACGATTCCTTGCCCTTTACTTCAACCGGGTGCCTCTGATATCTACGAAATTGCCGAAATCAAGAAAGGCCATTTGTGCTTTCTCCATCCAAGAATGTCTTACAGTCTGTTCGCACGGGATGTGCTCAGTGATGTGACCAACGCTCGGGGGACATTTACCAGCTGGGATAAATGCATGAGCAAGAATTACTGCAAGTATGTTGATTACATCCAATTCGTGGCGTATACCTAACACTCTCTAGATGGCCTGCCATTGTTGGAATCGTCGTCGGCTCTCTCATCGTCCTGTCGCTTATCTGGTGTTTCGCTCGATGCCTCTGCTGTGGAGCGGAATTCTGCTCTTGCTGCAATTGCTGTCGACGTCGTGATCGCCCGCCGAAATACAAGGACGAGTACTCCCGTGTTCCTCCTGCGCCTTACGCAGGATATCAACCCGCTCCTGTCCCCATGTCCTACGGCAACCCCAATGTGCCGCAGTTCGCTACGTTTGAGGATCCCAGCGGCAAGAAGATCAACGAAGACAGTCTTCCTCCCATGCCCAGTTGGGATACTGCGACGAAGAGACGCATCGAGGAGAGAGATGCACACGCAGATCTGGAAATGGGACGGCTTGATACACAACCCGAAAGGAGGAGAGGTGACTACAACAGCGTTCCCAACGGACCAATTTCTCCGACCTTGCCACATCCAGAAGGAGGTTATTTCCCCAGCAACGACATGACGCATTCATATCACTCAGATATTGGTGCCCAGCGATTGGCCTCGAATGGGAGCGGGTATAACAACCTGGAATCTGTGCCCCTGAGTCCGCCTCCGACCTATCGTTCCGCATCGAATGCTCCATCTGCCATGTCCGACAGGTTTATTGCCGGCGCCACCAGTCCGAGCCCGAACGAATACAGCCACCAACCACACCAATCCTATCACCAGCAATCTGCGTCCTATGCCCCAAGCAGCCTAAGCACGAGATACGAGTCGCAATCAGATTATGGTTCAAGCAGGATCGGCGTCCCTGCTCCTTACAATCTGCAGCCGGAGTTTCAGGCTCGGCCGTCCAGTTTCTTGCAGGTGAGGAGAAATCCCGTTAGCGGAAGTTACAGGGAAGTTTGAGCACGAATAACGGTGCTCATGCATTGAGTGAGATCGTCCTCTACCTCGTTGCTCTGCTCCGGCTTTCTCTACGAGCAGCCTCCCCCGCCGACTTCGCCAGCTCTCGGCCCTAGTGGGTGGAGGAGTTTGATGCGGCGTCCTTGCGCACATCTCGACAGTGCTAGACCCGGCCTACCTTGATTGGGCGCGCGAGACATCGAGAAGGATTAACATTCATCTGGCCGACTCTCCCGAAGCCATAGGAAGAGCATGACAGGGATGGTGTAACCCGTTGTGGCAATTGGATGGGTTCAATCCGACTTGTGTGCATTGGCTGTTTTGACCTCTCAGTTATGCATGACTTGCATAGCAAAGCTTGCTTCATCATGCATATTGGGTCACCGGCAAGGATATCAGCGCTTGCAAACCTGTGCCAGCTTTGGCCACGCAGCATGGACTCGGCCTATTTTTGAAGCGCCGTGGATCGAGCATGCAGGCATGAAGACGGCTGCGTGTGTACACTAATGTATTATACGTATTGATGACAAAATAGAATGAGAACGACGTTTGGACACCTCCTGATCACCTGTTCAGACTCTCCCTTACTTCCCGCTGGTCGATTTCGCTGCTCAACCACTGGCTTACACTGTATGGCAACGAAGAGGAGGAAGTACATGTGTCTCTCATTCCATACCTCAGACGATAGTGACGAACAATAAAACCTGTAACTAAAAGACTGCAACTACTAGTATGGCGGATAGAAGTGCAAGGCTGGGGTGTGTCATGTGACCTCACGTGAGCGATCCCCTAGCTGCAAAGGCGCCAGAAGACGCGCATCTTCAGCGTCACCTTGGGTTGAGCATCAAACATCACCTCTGCCTCGCTTCAATCTAACTCGATCTTCTTCTGCGGCTCTTGTCTTGTACTAACATTTCTTCTCTCTTTGTCTTCTACCGGTCCCGCTAGACTCTCTCTACTTGTTACATCAGCTGTTCATCGCGCGATTGGCGGCTTAATCATGGACACCCTCGTGGCCCAATACACTCAGTCTCCCCATGCCAACGAAGGCATCACGTCGGAGGAGCAGGATGACTACACCGATACTCTACCTCCCCTCTCCCTCAAATTCGCTTTGCCGCCAGTCTCCCGACCATCAGCTTTCCTCCGTGCCGCCACAGATGACTACTCCAACCCAAATTGCCCGATCAAAATTGCCCACGGTACCACAACGCTGGCCTTCAGATTTAAGGGGGGAATTATTGTCGCGACAGATTCAAGAGCAACTGCTGGAAACTGGATTGCCTCGCAGACTGTCAAGAAGGTGATCGAGATCAATCCGATGCTTCTGGGAACCATGGCTGGAGGTGCAGCTGTATGTCAGACTCAGACCCTCAGTAAGCTGCGGGCTGGCTAACAATGGCTAGGATTGCCAATACTGGCTCGCATACCTCGGTATTCAATGTCGGCTACACGAGCTACGGCACAAGCGGCGGATCTCGGTGGCTGCGGCGTCGAAGATCCTCGCAAATCTGGTATACTCGTATAAGGGCATGGGATTATCGATGGGTACCATGATCACAGGGGTCACTCCTGAGGAAGGTCCTGCACTGTACTACATTGATTCCGATGGAACGAGATTATCCGGCAACCTTTTCTGTGTGGGATCGGGTCAAACGTTTGCCTATGGTGTCCTTGACGCTCTTTACAAATACGACTTGGAAGATGATGAGGCTCTGGAGCTGGGAAAGAGAAGTATTCTGGCGGCCACACACCGTGACGCTTACTCGGGTGGTTATATCAACCTCTACCATGTCAAGGAAGATGGATGGGTGAAGCATGGTTTCATGGACACCAACCCCATCTTCTGGCAGACGAAACTTGAGAAGGGCGAATTCTCCAATGTCACAAGCGAGCTGATTTGAGGAGCCGATACAAAGATTAAGCATGGGTGCATTCTGCTTCTGGAGTTATCTTTGGGAGGGACATCGGGGAGGTTAACCAAGTGTACGAACATACTTGACCAGTGTGTAACAGAAGGCCGTTCTCCCACTGTCTTCTAGACTCGGCTGGAGACAGATTGACCACAAATACTTCGAGATGCAATTGCGTCGGGAAGTAAAAAGGCATTCATCCTATGACCCAACCACTCAGCCTGGTTAGCAGGCACATCGTATATCTACCTTATCTGGCAGACCTCACTTTCCATCCAGAGTAGTTGTTGCATGGCGAGACTAAGAACTCCGCCGTAGATGCCAAGACTCCGCCGAATCATTCGCGTCTCCAGCCGAACTTCCAGCCGCAGTCGCGCCTCAACTTCAAAGTCCTTCAAAGTTGAAGGAATGCGTCCATGAAATCTTTCATAAGACAGTAATAGCGACACCCACCCTTGGTGATGCTGTGAAGAAGATCGCCTTGATCCATCATCACCAAAATGAATCCCGTGCTCAAAGATCCTGCGGCTGGGATTCCGGCCCCGCTGGTAAGCCTCCCGTTCTCATGCGCTCCAGTCCCGACTAACAGTATTCATTTAGTTGCCGCATCTACATCTCGTTTCCAAATATCGATATCCCATCACGAGCAATCCTTCCTTCGAGACGATAGTTGGATATCTTCTAGAAGCTCCCAAAATTGTGCGCGACCTACAGCCCGTGCAATGGCAGTTCATCGAAACACCCCCGGACGGCACCATGATGCTCACCTGGCAACCCCTCGAGCACATGGGGACCAACTTCGCAAGCGATGGGTATATCTGGGCGGATGCGGAACATGTCTTCAAGTCAGAAGTCAGAGGCTATGTGGGTGTAACGGTTCCATGCGGCTGCGCCAGCTAATATGATTAGATCCTCGAGATGTATCTGCAACGATCAGGGTATCGGGCCTCGGGCGAGCAGGTAGCGTGTCATAGTAGAAGACGATATCGACTTCTCCCAGGCAACCCGAACCTTGGACTCCCGAACCCAGATCCTGCCCTATTTCTCACGCACTATTCCAAAGCCTCATCGCGCGACCATGTGGCAGCTTCGTCCATTCCCGTGATGCCCGCGGTGCATGCACAACTGCAACAACGACGAATGATCCAAAGCCAAGGCCAGTTGCCACGAAAGGAATTCATGTTGCATGACCGTTCAAATTGGCCTGCCATTCACCTCCCTCCAGCAGTGGCCAGGGCTGCCGCTCCGGGCCCTGTCGCCCCAGCGTCGGGACACAGAAGGGGCCTCAGCATTGCGCCGGACCCCACGTTAGAAGAAGAGGAAGATGTTTCTCGCGGCGATCTGCTTGATTTTATGAGTCCTCGAGACATTAGTCGCCTCCGCTACGAGCAGCACCACGAATGGATGGAGGAAATCCTCGAGTCACCGTACCCGACACTCTCTATTGTCCCGAGCGACTTGGGTCTCGGCCGGAAGGGGGCCCTGGAAGAGCTCACCAAGGACTTTCTTGCTGCACCCATCTCTGCAGGCCGTGACTCCGCTAATGGTCCGCCCCAGCGTGTGGGCAAGTTGCCGGACGGTAAAGCCGAAGAATTCGCCCAGCGCGCTTCCGCCAAATTGGCCGACATGCAGCTAGAACTGGAAAGAATGAGGAAGAGACATGCTCGGCGGATGGAGAAATTGAATCAGTCGACTGCACTGAAGGTTGCCGAGAAGAAACTCCGGATGGCCCCAACTGTGCCAGAGAAGCGCCGTCTCTCCAATGAATCTACTGAAGCAGGAGAGTCCAAACCGAAGGATGCAGTGGAAGAGATCATGCATGAAGTCGAGTCGACAACAGGCAAAAAGCTTTGCGAGAGCACCGGTGTGAGATTGGTGGCCAAAGGAGGCTTACAGGAGAAACCCAAGCCTCCGCCTGTCAGCCAGGCTCCCGCAGCTCCAGTCGCCTCAGCCCCTCCGCAACCTGTGAATCCTCCGATCGCCGAGACGGAGTCAAACACCCAGCCACAGCCTGCGGCAGCTGCTGGAGGGGAGAATGTCGATGAGAACAAGGCTTCTACCACCTCCAATGAGCAACAGGCCGTTACTACAGGCGCACAGCCTCCACCACCGGAGCCAAAGCCGGAAGTCTCTAGCATCTCAGGTCAACAATCTGAAGCCGATGGTGGACAGCATGACGGCACGGCCCCTCCAGCTGTCGGCGATAGTGGTGCGGACATCCATATGGACGGTCTGGATGACAATGACCATGGCGATAATGGCAATCAAGAGGGCAACGAATGGGTCATGGTTGACCAAGATGGTCAAACCGCAGAAGAAGTGGCCCTTCCAAACCCGACCAATGTCGGCCAACAGCCTGAAGCTCAACCGGTAGCGGGTAATGCCACAGGTCAGCCTAATCAAACCACGACAGATCAGCCAGCAACGACGCAGACGCAACCGAGTCAGGAGACAGCCCTGGATACGCCCAACTTTGACATTGGCGGTGATTTCGACAATGTGGATGTAGACACGGCTGGCGATGCGCTGGCCAGTTATGGGCATGATGAGGAGCTCAACCTCGACGGTATGGAAGACTCGGCGTTTGGCGATGCATTCCACCCGGAAGAGGATGAGGAGATGTCTTGAAGAGCGGATGAACGGTTGTGGGATATCTGGGCTGGTTGTCATTAGGTGTTAGAGCACAGATGCTTTGGACTTTGGTCGTATTCTACCTCAGCTGATATTCATCTCCTGAGGCATATCTTGACCAAGCAGAGAAACACCCGTAGACATTACTACGTAACTCTGTGGCCGACCATGATAAGTGTTCCTTGTAGAGAGAGGATGAGATATAACAACTTCAATCCAGTGCTGGCCATCGACCGCGCCACGTGCCTCTTTGCTTCTGCCATCAACTGGAAATGCAAGAAATTTCTGTGACGATCGTTGTCGCTTCCATCAATTCTCCCTTCTCCATCTCAGATACCGATCCTATGTTTTTGTATACGCTAGGACAGGCAGCAGCTTCTCTGTGGATGAGTTGATACTGTTGCTGAATGCTGAATGCTGAATGCTGAATGCTGATGGCCATGTTGCGCACTCCGTCGCCGAGCAGCCTGTATGGCCTGGTCGATATGGGAAGGTATTCCATATTTCCACATCTCTACCTCTTCCAGCTCTATCTTGACTTGGATCAAATATTGACTGGATTCTTCACAGTAATGGCATCCGCTTCTCCATCACCGACCTCTCCCCCGCCACAGCCCGCTGCCTGCCCACCGTCTACCAGGACCGGGAGGGGATTTCCTTGTTCGACGCCCAATACTCCACCGGCGTCAAAGGCCCGATCCCACAAGACACCATCGACGGGGTCCTTTCGTCCCTTCTGAAATTCAAATCTGCCTGTGCCGACTTTGGCGTGCCCGAGTTCAACATCCGCGTCCTTGCTACCGAGGCTACTAGGAATGCCATCAACTCCCAGGACTTTCGCAAGCAAATCAAGGATGCCACGGGCTGGGATGTGGCCATGTTGCCCAAGGAGGCCGAGGGGAGGATAGGTGCTATGGGCGTGGCCAGCAGTTTCGCCAGTGTTGAGGGACTAGTTATGGACTTGGGAGGTAATCTATGATTGCATTCTATGCTATCTTGTGGGATTTGACCGACGAGCTCATGCTAATTTTTGGTCTTTCATCCAGGAGGAAGCACTCAGATCACTTGGATGATAGCGAAAGACGGAAAAGTCCAGACCAGCCCCAAAGGCAGTATCAGTTTCCCCTTCGGCGCTGCCGCTCTCAGCCGCCAACTCGCCGAGCTTTCAGTGTCAGGCTCTGAATCGGCGTCACCTTCGATGCAGAAATCGAAGAACGGTCCAGCAACGACTCGCGCCGGGCTGGAGGCGGACATGAAAGCGCAGTTCCGCCAGGCCTACGAGGATCTCGACCCGCCGGAATCGCTCCGAGAGAAAGCCAAACGCCACGGTCTCACGCTGTACCTGTCCGGCGGAGGCTTCCGGGGCTGGGGTTACCTCTTGATGTCGCAGCACAAGGTGTCGCCATACCCGATCCCGATCATCAACGGGTTCCATGTCACGAAGCGCGAGTTCCAGCAAACATCCCAGATCTCCGCCCTGGCCGCCGAACAGAGTGTGTTCCGCATCTCCAAGCGGCGCGCCGCCCAGGTTCCCGCCGTGGCTTTTCTCGTCAACGTCCTAGTGGACGCATTACCCATGATCACGCAAGTCCGCTTCTGCCAGGGCGGGGTGCGGGAAGGGTTCCTCTTCGACACGCTCGACACGGCGACAAAAGCTCTGGACCCTCTCCCCGCGGCCACCGCCCCGTATGGGACAGCATGCGCCGGAGATCTCGCGGAGCTCCTGTTCGCCGGTCTTCCAGGACAGAACGACTTGGGCAGGACACTCCCCGCGTCGCTCAACGCTGCACTGATCCGCGCCGTCGCCGACATGATGTATCTCCATCTCCCGCTGCCGAAGGAAACGCGCTCCGTGGCCGCCCTCCATACGTCACTCACGGGTGTCCTGGCCTCGGCGCACGGCATCTCTCACGCAGACCGCGCTCTGCTGGCTCTGACGCTCTGTGCGCGTTGGGACGGTGACCTCCCGCCGCCGTACAGTGATCTGCAGACACGGCTCCAAGCCATCCTGACGCAGCAGGAGGTCTTCTGGGCGAAGTATCTAGGCGTCCTGGCTGGACTGGTGGGCGCCGTGTACCCTGCTGGCCGGGTCGACGTGGCTCGGCCGAGACTGCAGTTCGCCGCGCGCTGGGCTGATGGACTCGGCAAGAAGGGCTTGAATCAGGGTGTCGTGCTGCAGATCAACTGTCGTCGCGAATCCCATAACGATGCCATGACCGCTCCGGCTGCGTTGAATCCGCTTGTGCATGAACTGGAGAAGGTGGGCAAGAAGAAGAACCGTGTTGGCGGGGAGCATGGGTACGGCGTTCCCATTCAGGTCGAGATTGAGAGGGTGCTGGAATAGACGAAATAGGATACAGCCGCTATACGGTTAATATGTTGTTATATCTCATAGGAGTCTAGATAAGAGCAGGCGGCTATATAATTGACTAACTCACGAGGCGAGGTTATTCGGAGTCCATGACCCACAGACAAGCGAGCTTGTACGCGTGAGCTGCGAGGAGTCGGTGAAATGAATGACAGTATCATGCACGAACAGATCTTAAGCCCCATCGAGGTCAAGAATCAAGATGAAGAGGGAAGAAAGGTCGTCGCAATTAGTCTGACCCGATCAAATTGTAAGCATGTATCAGTATAGATGATATACATATAGATAAGTATAGATACATATGTCCGTCTATATCTATGTACGTAAATTTGTATACACCCACACGGGATCCACTTCGGTTCAAGCCTGAAGGTCTCCTCAAAAGACAACGCGAATGGAAATGGCGCATTGGTTGTTGTCGATCCATGGTAAGATTCAGTACCAGAATGATGACGGTAACATACGAAAAATATTGAAGAAATGGAAGTTGATGTGGGAGACGACGACGTCGGCAATAGAGAAGATAAATGTGTATATTACTATATGTATATGTATATGTATATAATTATATGTTGGGGACTTCAACCTCTTCGCCGGCTTCAGTCTTGACTCTGGTCTAGCAAAATATATGATTGAATGAAACGATGCTGTGTCCTTTCATGTCATGGCGGTCCCCAGTATATTCCTCGCGATGTTATGATGGATTTACTAGGAGGATGTGTTGAAGTGAAGCATTCGACAAGGTCCAAGAATGAATGCCAGTACAAGAGATATGGCAGTCACTAAGCGGTATCCCTAGCCTATTACGCGTGTATTTAAGCCAGAGATGAAGATGGTTAGGTCATATTCAAGGGTGGAAGTCATTATCATTTCGATAGAATGTAAGATATACCTATAGGTATATATTTAGGATAAGGTAGACATCACATCACGTCCACCACATGAAGCGAAGAGTTGACTGTTGCTGTTCAGTTCGTACTACACTTTCCCATTTCGACCGGTTTGTCCAATCCAACACCGGCAACCCCTGTAATATGTAAGGAACCTCCTGTATCCTGGTCCTAGTCCTGGTCGCCATCGATCATTAATCCAAACGCCGTCGAAATGCTTTCCATGCTCATGACAAATGGGGAGGGAATCCATCATTGAATCTCTCCCGGTAACCCCAGGGAAAATTGGTTGCTCATCAAAGGGCATAAAGGGGGTATGTAAGAAATTAAGTAAAGCAGGACACCAGACACCGGACACGTCGTGGTCATGATCTCGGACGACTGGCCCTAGTTCCTGGTTCCTGATTCGTGGTTCGGAGAACGAGTCATGCTCAAAGCTCATCAGAGAGAAGCCCCGGCCATGGGAATGTCCGTGGACCTTTTGGTGGTACGCTTCATCTTCCGTTTCCGCAGATCATCATCGTCGTCGTCGTCGCCAAAGTCGTCGTCATCGTCGACTTGTTTCCGCGAAGGGGCCGAGTATCGATGCGGACTCATGACGAAGACCGAATCTCTGTTCGGCTTTGGTTTGGCTATGCCTCCCTGCGACGACGACCCCGGCGAAGAGTAGCCACTGCTTCCGCTACCGGCACACTGGCACAGGCCGCCGCAGAAGGTGTCCATCGTGCTGTCGTCGCAGTATTTGTAGCTGGGGCACGAGATCCGGCCGTTCTCGCAGGTACATGTGGACTGGCAGGTCTGGAGGGTGACGGCGGGCCCGCCGTAGCAGGACATGCTCTGGCGGCTGACTCGGCAGACGAGGTTGTTGGTCTGTTGCATGGGATTCAGCTTGTGCAGGGCGTTGTTGTAGCTGTCTGTGACTCTCTGGGGAGGCTGGGCATGTGGAATCGGTAGCACAAATGACAATACTGAGCTGGCGAAGAGGAGCAGCGTGAAAGCCGCGCGTGTCGTCATGGTGTAGGATGTGTCGGGAGCTCTGGGGGATCGTCGGTTGGGTTGCCCCCTTTGGAATCTCCTTGAAGCTCAAGCTGCTCAAGAGGAGGACCACTGCTGTACGGCTGAACAAAGTAGAGAGTCGGAGGGTTGTTGAAGTTGAAGTTGAAGTGGTGAAAAACTTTCGACCTTTGCGCGAAGATCCGGTCCCGTCGGTTGTAGTCTGTAGTGGATGTGGAATTGAGTTCACGGGGGGTGTGGGAGAGGCGAACCTTTATCGAATGTCGGTAGGATTGAGGGAAAAAGAGGTCGACAAGGCGATGCACGAGCCCTGATGGTCATGAGAACGAGGCTTAGCGCGTCGAGATTGCGACCTGGAGAAAAAGGTAATCTGGCTTCCCTTTCTGAAAGTATGGGTGCTGCCTATCTGGCTTGGGCTGAGCGGCGGGCCAGTCAGACGGCCCAAGATGGCAGTGTGTTGGAGCTTGGGCTCATAATTGCACAGTTCTGTCTTCCCAAAGGGGGAGGGTCATACGTCAACCGAAATCAGCGGCGCCGTACCATTGGCGCAACCGCCCACCATGACAGCTGTCAGAGGAGGTTTGGCAGCCGTTGCAAAGATGTGACCAAGGAAATGCGATGGTCAGTGTGCCATGGCCAAAGTCCTGGGTGGCTGCTAGATAGTAGCTCAATAGACTCGATAAATAATGGGGGCCCCTTTGTGCTCGTCTTCTACATCTCGGCCTGTTCAGTCTGGACTGTGTCGCAGTGATGGGATGCCATGGGACTGGAGATAGTAGAGATGGTGAGATTGCCGAGGGAAAAGCGAGAACCGAGAAGCCAATCTCTGGGGAATTGCCTCAATAGCACGTTCAAAAGATCTGGATCAGGCAATATGTCCTGTCCAGTGTATGCAAGTAAAAGTGTACAGAGTAGACGTTGGTATGTGCGATGCATTGTGTACATGAATGGCCGCTGATCACAAGGCTGCCAGTCTGTAGACACCTGGACGGGCCACGCTTGGCCGATCAAGGAGGGTCGCGCTCACCTCTTTGGGCTCGGATCTTTGGGCCTATATCTTTAAGCTCACCTCTTTGGAGCTAACTTCCGTAGACTCACCTCTTTGGATTTAACTTCCGTGGGCTCACCTCTGTGGACTTGACTTCCGTGGACTCACTTCTTGGAACTCACCTCTTTGGACTCTTTTCCAAGGCCTCACCTCTTCAGGGCCAATGGTCCAAGCACATGATCCAGGCTGCGGTTCGGTGAGAACACGACCTCAATGCGACGTTTGGCATGTAAACACAGGGACCCTTTGGAGCACAGTCGTATGGGATAAGCGAGTGTGGTCTTACTGTGTCTTAGGAGCGAGATTGTGAAGCCTTCAGTAGGATGATCCGTATGAGCTTGAACAGCACATGGACTGCATCCAGCCATATGGGCAAATTGTGTTGTTGCAAAAGACGTGCCAGACAGAAGAAAGGGGCAGGCCTGTAGAAGGACCGTGCCGAGGTGAAGGAAGACCAATCTAGTTGACAGCTGGGACCACCTTTTGGTCTCAAAGCGGAAAAAAGGGGGGAAGTTGGTCTCTTAGAGACCTTCAAGTTGGGCAGAGCTGCCCTATATCATATGATGGTACATATGATTTGATCAGTAAACCTCACCTTCCTGCTCTCAGGGGGATGATTCAGCAGTAAGTTCCATGTTGTTATTGGGTTCAAGTTAAGCATCACGGGAGCCAAGCCTTTGCACAATTGCTACATACCTACCTTACCTAATCATGGATAAGCATCTTATGCTTAACTTATTCGGGGAGGTTAAACGCACATACTAACCCTTAGGTACCTATATACAAGTTGACGTCTACCAACGGTGGAAATATACAGAGTTACTCTATACAGGATCTATGATATCAATGTCTGCTTTACCGGTGGTATGCCGACGGAGTGGTGTCCGCCCGCCCGCTCTGTACGGACACCAGAATTTCCCTCTTTAGTATCGCGCTTGAGAGACCCAGGACCACGATCACCAGTAAGTAATCGACGTGTGGGACCCCCTACTCTCCTCTCTACGATTCTCCAGACTGTCTCTACAGCTGTTGGAGGATTCCCCAGCTCTTCCCCACAGAACATCCCACCCTCCAACCCTCCAGCCTGTCAAGATGGGACACCTGTACTTGTACCACGAATCATTCCTCCTCAATCCATGGCTTGTGACCCCGGGCTACCCCAGGTCGGTGTTGGAGTGCGTAAGCGAGTGATGGATATTTATATTAGGGCGCACAATGCTTTTCTCTTTTGCTGTCTTCCCGCACACTTGTTGAAGCGTCGTGGAAGGTTTTCACTCCCTCGCCGGCTTCCATAACCAAAGCACCACCCCGCCAACGTGTTTTTGTGTGCAAAATGGCCATTTTGGGGACCCGTGCAGCACCAACCGCAGTCAACCATGACTTGAGCGAGCAGCCGGAGCCGGTGATCGCTGATGATGTCGAAAAGGAAGGGACTACTGTTCAGAAGGAGTCCGCTGGTGGTAATGTGCGGATTGACCCTGCTGTGGAGAAGAGAGTGGTGCGCAAAATCGATTTGCACGTTACTCCGCTGGTAACATTCCTGTGTAAGTGAATGCGAATCCCCCTTTTACATGCAACTGTCCCCGCTTACCATATCCTGTTGGAACCGATAAAACACCAGAGCTGGATTTGAAGTAACGTCTTATAGTCCTACTCTCGTTCTTGGATCGGTCAAACATTGGCAATGCCCGTATTGCGGGCATGGATAAAGATCTGGACTTGGTTGGCGACCGGTATGACTGGTTGTTGACTATTTTCTATATCTCGTACATTGTGTTTCAATTCCAGGCCTTCATGTGGAAGATACTGTAAGGATTGGGTCCCTCTGGTGATTGAGAGATGTCACTAACAACCCCAAGTAAGCCTCATACGTGGGCTTGTCTGATCACTCTGGCATGGTTGGTCAACCCCCTCCACAAGTACAAGACTCAGGAACTTAACCTTTCGTAGGGGTATCATTGCAACCTGTCAAGCTGCGACACAATCTTGGGGTGGAGAAATGGCCCTGCGATTCCTGTTGGGAGCGGCCGAGGCGGGCTTTGGCCCTAGTATCCCTTACCTCCTGTCCTTCTTCTACCTGCGACACGAGCATGGCTTCCGCAGTGGTATCTTTCTGGCTGCAGCGCCTCTGGCCAACACGTTCGCGGGGGCATTGGCATACGGGATCACCAGCGGTCACTCCACGCTGGCCAACTGGAGACTCCTCTACCTTGTGGAGGGCATCCCGACCATCTGTGCAGCTCCGTTGGCCTGGTTCTTCCTCCCCGACAGTCCCACCAGCGCGCGGTTTCTGACGGGGGAGGAGAAAGAAGTTGCGCGAGCCCGGGTCCTGAGACAACATGGCCCTCAACCAGAAGGAGGGGAGAAAGTCAGTTTCAAGGAGATAGGCTTGACTCTCCTCGACCCCAAAGCCTGGTTCACGGCGGTAAGTGGAGTGTCCGTAACACCAAAGTGGCTGTGGCTAGGTGCTAAACCATCGCGTAGTTGATGTACTTCTCCTGCAATGTCTCGTACTCGTCATTGCCGGTGTTCTTGCCCACCATCCTCAACGAGATGGGATTCTCGGCAGTCAGTGCGCAAGGCTTGTCAGCGCCGCCGTACTTTGTGTCGACCATTCTGACCGTTGCCACGTGCTGGATCGCCGACCGCACCCAACAACGTGGATGGATGATCGCCTTTTTGAGCTGCATCGGCGGAATCGGCTACATTCTTCTGGCTACGTGCACCGCGGTGGCTCCCAGGTATTTTGGCACATTTCTCTGTGCGGCCGGGGTCTTCCCGGCGATTGCGAACATCTTGCCATGGGTGGTGAACAACCAAGGGAGCGACAGTCGACGAGGCATGGGGTGAGTGTCCTTGTTTGATGTGGGATTCCGGTAACTGGACTAACACGGCTTACAGTATCGTGCTCCTCAACCTGGTCGGTCAATGCGGCCCTCTTTTGGGCACGAGGATCTTTCCCAAAGGTCAAGCTCCGCGATACGTCGAAGGGCAAAGCATCTGTGCCGCCTTTATGTTCTTCAATGCCTTGCTTGCCTTGACCCTGAGGACCCTGTTGGTGTGGGAGAACCACAAGCTCGACGAAAAGTATGGCCGGGTGTATGGGGGCCAAGGTCAACAGGCTGAGGATGGCGATGGCGATGGCCAGGTTGACACCAATGTTGGGGAGGAAAACTATGGTGCAGCATTTAGATATATTCTCTAGAGAGGCCGAACCAAAAAGATGTAACTCGGTATGTATCTTATGGTAGCTAGTGCTTACCCAAGGTACCTCGAAGAGCCTATCAGCTATCCGACAAAGAGATACTGCGTAGAAATAAGCCTCAGGCCGGTCGTGGGCCAATGCCACTCAGGCCGGTATACAGTGTAAAGGGATCGCTCCGGTTTCAGGGCGGGTCTCGTATTTCTCGGGCCGCGTCTTGCAGCTATTCAGGATCAACCCTCCTACATCGGGCCTCCACCGCCGCGAAGTCGCTCTACCAACGCGATGTCGACGGACGAAATGTTCATTATTAATTGGTTTTGACCTAATGGAGAATTTCTGTGACACTGTGTCCACTTTGTCTATAGCAGAGAATTATCCTTAAACGCTTGTACAACGGCAGTAACAGTATCTCCACGATAAATCCGGCCGGAGAAAGCATTTGCTGAGATGAGATGCGGAAGAAGAATGGATGCCGGCCAGGTAATCAAACGTGGGGACAGTCAGTGCAACTGCAACGTAGTTTGTACTCTGTAGAGACCGGACTGCCAGGACCGGTGGTGAGTGCAGTTGAGACGAGGGGACAGAATCACAGCGGATTATTGATCAGGACAGTAGCAATAGCAAATGGCAGCAGTAGCAGCACCAGCAGTAGCAGCACCAGCAGTAGCAGCACCAGCAGTAGCATAGTGGTAGTAGCTGTGGTGGTCAAAGAGCTGCAAAACTCCCTCAGCACATCGTTCCACCCCACCACCAACACCAACAACCACCTGCGCTCCATCCATTGAGATAGAAGGTTGGCCTTCTTTCTGGATCCATTCAGAAACCCACTACCATCTACGGTTGACATCCATCTCTATCTCCTCTGTAGCAATCGTCCATTCACAAGCATCCTGCCCCTGCCCCTCCACGGCCGTGGATCGGCTTACCAACGCCACCTTCTCTGCCGACTGACCGACCGATCGACGGGCAAGCTCACAGACACTACTGATAATATCGGATTCACGATTATGGTTACTGCGTCGCTGCGTAGATAAAAAGCATCTTAGGCCCCTCCATCTCAGTCACTTTATCGGTCATTCTATTTCTCTTCTGGCATACCATACCCACGACTGCATTCAGAAGCCGCATTTGCCCAATACCCAGACTGCTCTCTCATTGCCGCGGTTAGCACAAGAACAAGAACCAAAACAACCCCCCTGCAATCATGGCCTCGAACCCTCCCCAAGCATGCTGCTACAAGGGCGTCAAGCACGAAGGCTCGCCTACCGGAGAGCTCTCCACCATCGGCGACTTTGAGGTCTACACCAAGTATCCCGAGAACAAGTCGACCGACCTGGGCATTTTGATGTACGTGACCTTCCACTGGCACTCTGCCCTTCTATACCTGCCCCCACCCCAACCTGCCTGGCAAGTCCGTTTGCCGAGTCTTTCAACTAACTCAAGATTTCCATCACGAACAGCATCACCGATGTGATCGGCCACAAATTCACCAATGCCCAACTTATCGCCGACCAGTTCGCCGCCAACGGCTACTTTGTCCTCATGCCCGACCTGTTCTACGGCGATGCCATCCCGCTCAACCGACCTGGCGACTTCGACATCATGAAGTGGATGCAGGGCGAGTATAACGAGACCAAGACGGCACATCTGCCTCCCTCCGTCGACCCCATCATTGACGCCTGCCTCGTCGAGATGCGGACAAAATACAAGTGCAAGGTACGTCCACCGAGAAAAGAAGAGAAAGAGCAGACACTCCCCAGCACATAAACACATAGCACATGCCATGAACATCAATCCCTGGTGGATCAAGAGATGGGGAGAGAACAGCTGCTCCTGCACATGGGGACGATACCGACCCAGGGCCGATGAAATATCAGTCCTGCGAGTTCAAAAGAGAGCAGTGCTCCAAAACTCACTCATTCAGGACACCTCTGCTAACACATTCTTTTTCTCTACTCCAGAAAATCGGCGGTGTAGGCTACTGTTTCGGCGGCAAATACGTGGTCCGCCACCTGCGGCCCGAGGCCGGCAAAATCGACGTCGGCTACACCGCGCACCCCAGTTTCGTCGACGCCGACGAGCTCAAAGACATCAAGGGGCCCCTGGCCATCTCCGCCGCCGAGACCGACTCCATCTTCCCTCCGGAGAAGCGCCACGAGTCCGAAGTCATCCTCAAGGACGTGGGCCACCCCTACCAGATCAACCTGTACTCGAGCGTAGAGCATGGCTTTGCCGTTCGCGCAGACCCGAAGAACAGGCCCTCCATGTATGCCAAGGAGAATGCCTTCTTGCAGGCCATCCAGTGGTTCCAGGAGTACCTGAAGCAGTAGATTGCAGTACATAGTCACAGTCACGTACAGCGAGAGACTCTGCGCCCACGAAACATGCCGCATATGCAAGGCGGGGGTGGTGGTGCTGCGCCGTGTATATATCCTGGAGAAACGGACAGACGTGGGGGTTTGTATACAGGAAAAGGGGGACAAGACGATCAGGTAGTCTCTTACCTGAATAGGATGAATAGAAGATGTTGAAGCTGATGGCAAATCTCCCTTACAGTGGACATGTGGTATCAACCGTCTGACCGTGTTTGGCTGGGTGCAGTGGTGTGTAAGTCGGCGAACCACACGGCAAGGCTGTAATCAGTAGGGGATGACACGTCTTGATTCGGCGCAATCACACGACGAGCCCAGTAGCTGCCGTAAGCCTGTCAGCTCGAGTTTCTCTTGTTCAGGCCGCGCGAAGTGAAAGTACCTTAATCTACCGCCTTACAAACTACTACTATTGTCTTCAAAGTTGTGCTTGTTGAAAAAAGGATATTTTAGATTCTCGGCGCTACACCACTCGCATAACGCAGACCTGGTCAACCAAACGCGTGAGGCTCGTCAGAAGGTCTGAAACCCTCGCCTCCCATCGGTCTTGTATCCTGGATGCTCGAAAGACAGCGGTGACGAAAGTGCAGGACTAGATGATGCTCTGCTCTCGATCCTGCTATGACAATGAATGGTTCTAACCGGCGTGGACCATCCACTTGGGCTTGAACTTGCGGCCTTGCCGGACAAAGGACTTAGTGCACGCCCATCTTTTCCGCGGTTCGCATGAGCGCACCTAGCATGACGTTAGCATTTATAGTTGGAAAGATGGCTGAAGATGAACGGGATTGTAGGCCAGGGTCGGTGCTTACCAACAAAAGTGGTCACCAATCGGGCGCGGCCTTGCACGATATCATCAGGGAGCAAGTAGATAGTCGAGCCTGTTGCATCGGTTAGCGTCTGATTCAACAATCGCCAAAGGTAGGTAGAGGCAAATGGGGAGTAAACATACCCATCTTTCTGGCAATGCTGATGGACAACTTGGCATTGGCATAAGCGTCGTCGGGCGTCTTTCCAGGCGTCACCAGGTCGTAGTCAACGTAACCGCTCTTCATGCCATTCAGCACATCCAGCAGGAAAATGCCACTGGTAATGGCCGGATCCCGGAACGACCTGACCGACGAGTTCTTGCCGCCCTTCCGTGACATGTCATTGGCCCATTTGATCATGTCGGAGTCGGACAACTCGCGTTTGCCCATACGTTGGGCAAGACCGGACAGGGTGCTGACGATATCCCGCCGCATGAGCTGCCACACCAAGGCCAAGGTCAACGTTCGTGAGCCGTCTGTGATGTCGGCACCCTGGATGCCCACGAGAGAGAAGTGAAATTGTTTGCCCAGTTCGACGGCATAGTTTGTGTTCTCCACCATCTTGAAGCGAGACATTTCGCCCCCGTGAGCTGGAGGTTTGTTGACATGGCGGAGGTTGACGCTGCCGGGGATGACTTTGTCGTAGGCTTGGAGGAGGGCGGTGCCGTCGCGCAGATCGTCGAAGAAAGAATGCACCGGAGGTTGCACGTCCAAGCTGTTCAGCCAGAGGGTGAAGACTCGGGCTTCCCGCTCGCCCTCGGCGTCAAAGTCTTCGATCTCGGGCTTTTCTTCTTCCGTCAAGGGATCCAGGCCGGGGTGGGTGTTGAACAGGTTGGCGACAAATGCGAGATTGAGCTTGGGGTTTCCAGCTACGAGAGCAGTCGGAGTCAGGAACTTCCGGCAGTCAATCTTCTCGGCATTCTGCAGAACCTGTTCAGCACGTTGTAGAAGGTCTCTTGTCTGCAAAGGAGCTCTGGAGCACACGTCGGGTTTCAGCTGGTTGAGTAGAACAGTATAGTTTTCGCCGTCCTTGACATCCCCGGAGAAGTTGGTCACTCTTCTCTGCCAGCCGGCGTTTTTGAGATGATAGTTGAACCATCGGAGCAGAATTTGCTCGGGCGGCAGGCGCAGGAATTGCTCCAAAGTCTCGTCCTCCTCCAGCAGTCGGTACAGTTCCGGGTGTAGCTTGATGTCAATCTTACCCAGCAGACCCCGACGGATGATCTGCCAGATCAAACCCAGGATCAAATGCTCACGGACTTCAATGATATCCCCGGCACCAATGTTCACCACGGAGCAGCCGATACCTTTCGCCGACTCGATCACGATGTTGTTGTTCTCGGTCATGTGGAAGGCGTTGAGGGTCTTGATTTTTCCGCCTTGCCTGTTCAACACTCGCTCGTCGATTGTGTCCGGCACGCTGTCGTTGATGAGCTTGGCCAGTACCAGCCCATCCTTGCAGTGGTCGAACATCTCGAAAGTATCGGTTGGGAAGGGGAGGAGGTGACCAATGTCCGGATCGCCGGCAAGGACCGCGTTGATATGAGTGGTAAAGGCGGTACGCTCTTCTTCGTTGATGGTGTGTCTGACGTTCGTCGAGGAGCCTTGCACCTGAATCCTTCCTCCATGATTGCCGCCCAAACTGGGCTTCGAGGTCTGACCCGGCGACGACAAACCATTGCCTGCAGCTGATCTCTGAGGGCCTGTCGAGATGCGCTGTTGTTCCGGAGATGACTGACGAACTTTGGCGATCAGGTCGACATAGTCTTCCAGCTCTACTCGTCTGGAGCTGTCCAGGTCCACCTCTTTGAGCGCCTGTCTGACCACATCGTAAGACTGTCTTTCGGACTGCTGAGTGGCTTTGATGACGGTCGCCTCGTCCAAGTAGCCCTTGTCATCCACGTCGAGTTTGCGGAAAGCATCTTGAAGCTGGAAGATCTCGCTCTGGGGGAACTGGGGATATTTGCGCTGGAGTTTGAGAATGCCAGCCATTTCGAAGGGAGGGGGCGGGGGAGGCTCCCGTACAGGATGATTATAGGGTACGGCCGGATGATGGGTAAAGCGTAGACGCAGTTTGAAAGAGTCCAACAGATGAGACGGTCGAGAGCAAGTAAGGCTGCAGTGTAATATAAGTAGAATGCAGTGTGGTTGTGGTTATTGTGGTGCCTGTTGGACAGTTCACGAGCACAAGCAACAAGCAACAAGGCGGGTCGATGGGCACAAGGCAAAAGGCCATAGAAGGTGATGGTCAACAGTGAGGTAGGTGCCTTAGGTACCACACAGTGGCACAGTATTACTAGTAGTATGGGGAGCATTCCAAGCCTAAAGCCGCGTCCTTGGTTAGGCCCCTAAGCCTCGTATAATATTATTAGGTGCCAGCGAGCCCAGGTACAGAATCCGCAGCTGCGGGAACTTACCTGCGCTGCGCCTCGCGACACACTGGAGCCCATTCATCCCACTATACCTTAGCACACTGCAGTTAGGTGCCTGTACCTACTGGCAGTCGAGTAATAAGCTCACGTCATAGGTATTTTCTTGCTGCAGCGCGATTACGTACTACCCCCACTAGTACTTTTTAGCTGCAGGGCAGAAGTTCAGGCTACACACGTGACTATGGCTTGACATAGTGGCTGGAGATGTGGCTGTGGCACAACCGCGTTCCGGCTTCATCCCTGCTCTGACCACATACCTGATTTACTCCCTACTACCACTCGCTATTACTACCACGACGCTGTAATCAAGAGCCGTGGTGTGTTCTTCATTCCCCCATATCGTCCTGTTCTCTGTACTCCATCCTACACTCGTGTGGTAATTCCTTTGTGGCCCCTCTGTTCCGGTAGGACTGCTCTCTTTAGAGCCTCAACCAGACCCGTTCTAGGGACAACAGCCTGGTACATGCCATCATATTGGAGCGCTTTCCGGCCCTCGTCAGGGCCGTCCGCAAGGGCATGGCTGAAGCCTCTCGATCGTCTTTCCTAGGTTCGATCTCGGCATGGAGTAGAAGCAGCACTCCGCCTCCCAAGTCTCCTCTCCAGAAACCCAAAGAGGACGGGCCGGCCCTGAAGCAATCGACCGGCCTCGATCACACCATCAGCCTCAGACCTTCCCCAAGTCTCCGCAGGTACCCTAAAGATTGTCCTCCCCTCAAGACTAAATGGTTCTACGCTGTGGATGTGCCAAAGCGGAAGCCCTTCGCTTCTGAGGCGACAGTGGAAGAAAAGACTAAGCCGCCCCCGGTTCCTAAGAAATTGGTGCCCTTCTCCTCCAGAGACTCCCAGGCCATCGAAAAAGCCTTCCAGTCTCTTGATAAGGAAGACTGGAGTCAACATGACAACCCAGAACCCACCTCTACCAAGGTGCCTGTTAACGAAGACTTCTTGTACGACGTCCACATTGAGAAACGTGAGTTAGAGCCCGCATATTGGTTGGGTCCCGTCTATGAAGTCCGCAGAGGCAGCTGGTTCTATGCGGAGAGCTCGACCCTGAAACCTTGCGATGAGAATCTTGCCAATCAACTCGAGGAGGGCTATCTAAAGGTAGCGCCATGGAGAAGATTGGGCATCTCGTCCTCACGTTCGAGTTCGCGACCCAGGAGTCGACCAACCTCCGCAGTCATCGACGGCCCGACAGGACCAACAGTCAGCAATGCTCCTTCTACGCAAGACGATACCCATGCGGCTGGGCCAAACACCTACCGACTCTTTGGGACGCATATGAACACGACGGTGACCTATCAGGATGCAACTGTTGCCTATCTTACCACCGATGATCTATTCTCGCGTGTGAGCAGCACGGTATATGGCAGATTCGTTGGTTATGGAGGCACCAAAGTCGTACGAGGCTGGTCCGATGCTAAGGCTGCAGACACCAAGGCCGGATCCAAGGCGGTCGAAATCAACGACGCCAAGGAAAAGCGAAAGTCTACCAACTTGAATTTCTCGGCCGAAGCTACACCAGACGCTGCAGAAGCTAGTGACGAGTCGATGTCATCTGAGCAAGATGTCAGCAAGCCCCGCCGATCAGCCTTGGAACGGCAGCTCTCGTCCTTGGCAGGCATGCCGGATGTTCAGGACTCACAGAACCTAGCCGAAGAGGAGGCGCGGGAGGAAGAGGAGCGGGAAATGGAAGACGCGAGAGAAAGGGATGGCGACGACCAGGCGAGGCAGATTGACCACTTGGTCCTGGTCACTCACGGCATTGGTCAACGACTTGGACTCCGACTCGATAGTATCAACTTCATCCACGACGTCAACACAATGCGCAAGACCATGAAGGCTGTCTATGGATCTGCTCCCGACCTCCAAGCTCTGAGCGGTGACCCCAAGAACTGCAAGATCCAAGTCCTTCCCATTTGTTGGCGGCACCTGTTGGACTTTCCGAAACAGAGCCTCAAGCAAAACCGCAAGGAATTCGATCTCGGAGATGCCGACGCAGGGTTTGACGATGAGTATCCGTCCTTGCAAGACATCACTGTCGAAGGGGTGCCTGCCGTACGCAACCTGATCACGGATCTGGCCATGGACGTCCTCCTGTATCAAAGCGCATACCGAGAACATATTGCCTCCATTGTTCAAAGAGAGGCAAATCGTGTCCACCAGCTTTTCAAGGAGAGAACCGGCTTCTCTGGGAAGGTCAGTTTCTGTGGTCATTCCCTCGGCAGTGCCATCCTGTTCGATCTCCTCTGCCGACAGGAGGAGACTGTCAAGACTGGACCTCGTCGCATATCTAACAGAGCATCTCGAGAACATGGCGCCGACCATACAGATCTGCATTTGAACTTTGACGTTGAGAGCTTCTTCTGTCTCGGCTCGCCAATCGCTCTTTTCCAAATGTTGAAGGGGCGGACCATTGCTGGTCGACAGATGCTGGGTACAAATGCATTTGGAGCGTCCGCTGTTCCCACTTCTCCATTTGACCCGGATCCAATGGGCAGGGACCCCTTCGATAGCTCTCTGAAACCCGGGTCAGGTGCAAGCTCCAACAGTCTGATTCCAATCACGGTGTCCTCGCCAAAGTGTAATGAACTTTTCAATATTTTCCATCCCACCGACCCAATTGCTTATCGGATGGAACCACTGATCTCCCCAGCCATGGCGCAGCTCAAATCACAACCTCTTCCATACACCAAGAAAGGCCTCTTTGCCGCCCCTGGCATTGGTAATATGACTGCCAGGGTCGGCCAGCAGGTCATGTCGAGCTGGTACAATCTGACCTCAGGCGTGGCGTCCACTCTGATCAACAGAAGCCTGGGCATTACAGGCGAAGAGCAAGCGCTAGCGCAAGACAAAGCGAAAGCAGCGAGCAACAGTGGTGGTGGCAACAGCGCGACAGGTGGCCATCCGCCCAATCAGCCACATGTTCCAAACAACATGCCCATAGCTGATTCAAAACGACAACAAGATCTGGCGGATGCTGCCAAATCTGCGCCGGCCACCGAGCAAGCGCCCACGCTGATCGATTCCGAGATCGAGACACTCTTTGCCGGCTTTCAGAAGCGCCGACGCTCGCGTGCCTCGAATGCGGATACCTCCGAAGATGACGCCGCCTCGACGTCTGCCGAGTATCAACTGTCCCTGGAACGCGCGAGGAGACTGAAGCGCGAAGAAGCCAAAGTGCGGGCCCTGAACAGCAACGGCCGCGTCGACTATCATATCCAGGAAGGAATGTTTGACGTTTCCCTTCTGGCCAGCATTGCCAGTCACTTGAGTTATTGGAGTGATGAGGACGTGAATCATTTCATGATTGGACAAATGTTGAAGTCCCGTGGCCGAGAGAAGAATAGAGATAAAGAGCGCGGGGCTTCATGGTGATACGAATATGAACTAGACACTATGCTGAGATTTGTCGAGACCTTGAGAACCGATTGTCAAGATGTGGACAACAGACGGTTGATGGTGAGGTGGCAAGACTAGCATTGGAAAGGAGATGCAGGTGGGAGCATCAGCTTGATTTGGACTGTGGTACGATCCCAGCCAACATTTCCTATAGAACGACGTGTATGAAATCCCTCTCTTATTCAAAAGCGCAATCACATTTCCTAGATCTCATTGACTAACGCTCCTGTTGAAAAGAGGAGTAAAAGGCGGAGAGAAACAGGGGTCAGGATCAAGTAGATCGCGCAAGTTGTTGATGAATATATTCATATCCCTGTACCCAGACCTGCATTCGGTCAAGAAGCCACCGACGTCTTGCCGCTCAATTGTCAGTTGTCAGTTGTTCAATCTGTCCAAACGTCGACAGGGTGTCACGGTACGCTCCGTACAGGGAATATTGAGGGCTGAACATCATTCGCATTTTTGTCTCGCAATCCGGAAGAATACAGAATCCATTGCCCAAGCCAAAAGATACCCGATCCAAAAATGCTGAAGCTTCACTTGTGGAACTCCGTCGCTAGATGGGCCGGGCAGTACTGAACAGAGGAGGGTATATACCAGATAACAAACCATTTTCCACCGCAGGACTTCACGTCGCCGTCTCCACATAATTCGAAGGAAAGATGCCGATTCGACCGTCTTCTGTTCGACCAGTCCACCAGTCCGCCTTGTTCTCCGTCCGCTTGAGAATCGTGATGATGTCGCCTTTCTTGAATCCAAGGTCGCCTTCTTGGTCTGGGTCAAAAGTGAACAGTGCCAGAGCTTGGTCCGGTCGAAGGGATCCCGTGCGCTGCTTGAACACTGGCTTGGGCGCTGTCGGCCTGGTTGGTTTACTGTCCGAGTAACTGTATTCGTGCTGCAGTGTACTGGACCTGCTTCGGCCTGAGTAGCTGTTGAAGGAATCATGGTTTCGTGCAGGCGGACGGTCGTAGACGTCGTCTTGCCACGTGTTGGTGCGGCGAGGGTTATCATGGTACTCGTAGTTGTCATCTCGGGATCCCAAAGTCGACGAGCGGTTTCTGCGCGCGCTGGCCCCGTAGGCTTCTCCGGTTCTTCCCTCCCAGACGAGATCATCATGCTGGTCGTCGTAGATGGGCACGTCGTTGTACATGCCGTCATTGAATGCAGCGCCTGAGAATACTCGCGTGTTCAGTATCCTCATCAATGGATCCGCCGCTGGAGGAGGCCTGATGGCCCCTTCCAGAAGTTGCTGAGCAGTCACCCGACCATTGTACATTTTCTCGTTGGCATCTCTTCTCTCGACCAACACACTGCCTTCCAAGCTGACTCCTGCGAACAATCCTTTGGTTTTGCTGTAGGCGAAGATGCCGGCCACGCCCTTCGTACTGGCTGCGCCTGCGGCCTCGGCATTGCGGCCAACTGGACCGGCTGCAATGCTG
Source organism: Capronia coronata CBS 617.96 (assembly GCF_000585585.1). NCBI lineage: Eukaryota > Fungi > Ascomycota > Eurotiomycetes > Chaetothyriales > Herpotrichiellaceae > Capronia > Capronia coronata. The sequence goes on along the minus strand of NW_006912895.1, from coordinate 3,275,381 downwards.
ACGTTGCCGCCCAGTGTAACTTGCGCCGATTGGGAGAATGATCGGACCGCATTGTAGTCGTTCAGGATGAAGACGAAGTCGGTCAATTCGAAACCTATTTGACCTCCGAACCCTCCTCCTGCTGTTGCTATCGCGGAGGGAGCGGACCACGTCCCATCTGCTAATCGTGCGACCACGATGCCAGAGCCGAAGCGACCAGAGCCGAGGAAACCTGCTTTCAACACTGTGAGAACGGCCAGGCCCTAAGAGAATGTTAGCCTCGCGCGGTAAGCTGCAGCCATGGAGGTCCGACCTTCGCATTGGCAAGAATCTGAGGCGGGATGATCTTGTCGGGACCAAAGCTTTGTCTCGGGTCAACAAACGATGCGAGAATCTTGCCTGCCTTCTTGCACTCGCCTGCGCAGCGTCAGCTCCTGAACTCTTGGTGTGAATATGGTGCGACTCACTCCGCATAGACGAGGGCAGTGGGCTGTTGATTCCGAACGGCATCTTGTTCGGCAAGCCTTGATTTTTACCGCGCTACTAGTATCATTCAATCAACCGCTTTGCAGAGTCGGGCCTCAATTGCGCTCATGCGACGATGTCGTAAGTGTGGTGTGGGCGGAATCGGAAGTAGACGGCCTGATGACAAGTATTGGTGGGGGAGTTGTCGGACTCGGAGGCTGGGGAATTGCGGGCTACAGTGCAGTGGTGTGTGTCAATTGCTCTAGTCTGTACATAAGGATGCGGCGATGGAGAGAAGCAGGTACAGAGTAGAATTGAAGAATATATTCAGGCAGCAGAGTAGAAGATGAAGAGGAAGACGAGCTTACGGACTGTACAAAAGCGTATTTCTACGGGCTTCTTGCCTTGCTACTACGACATCATACTAGTAGTAGTACAAGCCACTGAGCAGTCGCCAGTTCTGTGATATCGTGACTCTTCTGGCTATTGCGGCCCGGAAGGCGGGATCCTCAGGTCTTGGCTGTGCACGCGGCGACCTAGAGCCTTCGACGTCAACGAGGCGCAGGCGCATGCATTCTTTCTATTCTGTGTTCTCCAGGCATTCTCCATCCAGTCGGACTCCCTCACAACTCATTACTAGGTACCTACTGCTGGCTCCACAGGCTCCAAACAACGTTCCCCAGCGAACTCATGCAGCTTCCATACTGCTCTATAAGGCATTGATGCTATACTGCGCAGTCAAAGACCTGCGAAGCTACCACTAACGCGTGTATGGCCATGCGAATACGCGCCTCACCGCAGTCACCATCTTCTCAGTTTACCAACACACCTCAATGGCCACGGTCAGAATATGCGTCTGCGGTGACGAGGGCTGTGGTAAGTCCAGTCTTATCACGTCTTTGGTGAAAGATACCTTCGTCAGCAGCAGGATCCAAGCAGTCCTTCCCCAGATCACCATTCCGCCGACCTTAGGGACCCCGGAAAATGTGACGACCACCATCGTGGATACCTCTGCCCTCCCACAAGACCGTGCGAATCTAGCCCGGGAATTGAGAAAATGCAATGTGATTCTCTTGGTCTATTCCGACCACTACAGCTATGAAAGAGTTGCCTTGTTTTGGTTGCCATACTTCCGTTCCCTCGGCGTCAATCTGCCTGTCATATTATGTGCCAATAAATCCGATCTGGTAACCAGCAGTACCCCGGCTCAGATCATGGAAGAAGAGATGTTACCGGTCATGTCAGAGTTCAAGGAGATCGATTCTTGTATTCGCACCAGTGCTCGCAATCATTACAATGTCAATGAAGCCTTTTTCCTCTGTCAGAAGGCTGTTACCCATCCAATCGCACCCTTGTTTGATGCCAAAGAGTCCGCCCTCAAACCCGCGGCTGTAGCTGCTTTGCTGCGCATATTCTATCTGAGCGACAAGGACAAGGATGGCCTGTTGAGTGACAAGGAGATGGAGGAGTTTCAGATCAAGTGCTTTGACAAAGGGCTGAGTCCAGTGGATTTGCAGCATATCAAAGAGACCATTCAGAGCCAGATACCTGGGGCAGCTTCGGACCGCGGCATTACTGCGCAAGGCTTCCTTCTGCTGAACAAGCTCTACGCTGAGAAGGGTCGCCATGAGACGATATGGGTCATTCTCCGCACATTCCAATACACAGACAGCTTGTCCCTACAGGAATCATTCCTCCACCCGAGGTTCGAAGTCCCAGAATATGCATCGGCTGAACTCTCTCCTGCCGGCTATCGGTTTCTTGTTGACCTCTTCCTGACGTCTGATCGCGATAATGACGGCGGTCTAAAGGACGAGGAACTCGCCTCTCTCTTTGCCCCGACACCCGGAATCCCCCAGCTTTGGATCGACAACAATTTCCCTTCCTGCACTGTCCGAAACGACGCCGGGCATGTCACACTGCAAGGCTGGCTGGCCCAGTGGTCGATGACAACCTTCACGTCGCCCAAGACTACTCTAGAATATCTGGCGTATCTGGGGTTTGAATCTCCCGACCGGTCAGATCCCGGCACCACCGCCGCCCTCAAGTTGACGAAACCGCGCAAACGCCGGCGACGGCCAGGACGTGTTGGTCGGAATGTCATTCTTGCTCACGTCCTCGGCGCTCCACATTCAGGCAAGTCAGCTTTGCTCGATGCGTTTCTGGCCCGTCCTTTCAACAATTTATATCTGCCGACAATCCAACCTCGAGTGGCTGTCAATACCGTGGAACTGCCCGGGGGCAGGCAGTGCTACTTGATATTGAAAGAATTAGGCGAGTCGGAGGCTGCGGTACTGGAGAACAAGAGCAAACTGCTGGATCAATGCGACGTCATCGTCTATACCTACGACTCGTCGGACCCAGACTCCTTCGCGTACATCCCCAATATTCGAAAGACTTATCCACATCTCGAAGATTTACCTGCGTTGTACGTTGGTCTGAAGGCGGATCTCGACCGGACCACACAAAGGGCAGAGCATCAACCTGACGAATATGTTGCCCACATCCAACGGATGCCCCAGGGGCCCCCTATTTCCACGAGCGTAACCTGGCCTTCAATCCAGGAGCTTTTTGTGGCTATCTCAGAAGCAGGACTGGAGCCCGTCACAGCATATCCCCGACCGCTTGAAGCAGACGACAACGGACAGCTCATGCGATATGGCCTGGTGTTAGGCGCGGTAGTCTGCGCTGCCGCCGCAGCTGTGGTCATATGGAAAAGGTCAGCCACTCCAGCTGGATGATTCTACAACCCATGATCCGAACAAGTAGGCACGGACGAGTTGTGCGTGGTTGTTGCCGCTTCACTCCGGCATAGTAGACCTCTACCGGCTCCATACCGCAGCTCGAATTCTCTCCCTACTGTAGCTCCGCGCTAGACATGTACCATAGACCAGAGGATATGGACTTGTGTACTTCAACGACAAGAGAGATGACTGCACGTTCGAGGTGTTTATATGTGCAAGAAGCGTATTGTGGTCTGATTCCATGACTCTAGATCTTGTCGTCACTGAAGCCCTGATCAAAGGCAATAGGATGTCCCGGTACAAGAGTAGACAAGTAGCAGAACGAGCCTTATTGTATCCATCGACGTTGTCTGGTTCATCATATCTACAATATAATAATCAGTCGCAATGATACCACTTCCTTGACATCGCTGTCATGTGCAAGCCTCGGCCTTTGAAAGAGGAAACCTCGACGACCCTACTTCTTCTCTTCCTTCTTCTCTTCCGGCTTCGGCGTCGGCAATTTAAACTGTTCCGGCTTTCGATCCATACCCGTTCCGACTTGTTCCCAAGCGCTTGAAGCACCCTCGAAATTTCGGTAGGCCTGCGTCATCTCGAGTGGTTCGACCACAATCCGTTTCTTCTCCTCGTCATATCGAATCTCCGTGTAGCCAGTCAAGGGGAAATCCTTGCGCAATGGGTGTCCATCAAATCCATAGTCCGTCATGATCCGTCGCAAATCAGGGTGGCCTGTGAAGAAGACGCCGAAAAGGTCGTATACCTCTCGCTCATACCAATTGGCTCCATCGTAGAGAGGGGTAATTGATGGCACAGGAGTCGCTTCGTCTGCATACGTCTTAACCCTTATTCTCGAGTTGTGCCGTACACTGAGGAGGTTGTAAACGACTTCGAATCGATAGTTCTTGGTAGGGAAGTCAACGGCCGTGATGTCCGCAACCATCGTGTATTCGGCCGCGGTGTGATATTTCAAGAAGGTGAAGACCGGGATGACACCGCCGGGAGTGATGTAAATGCACAATTCGTCCTTCCAGACCGAGAATTGCTGGATGTATTTCGGGAGGCAGGACATGAGGTACTGGCCATATTCGTGGAGAGGGAGAGCTTTGTCGGCATATTTGTCGGTATCGTTGACAATCGGCGCGGAGAGCTTGCCTGCGGCTGTCTGAGGGTTAGTCTCTCCCATTACCACTCGTCAATACTTTGACTCACGCAATCGAGGTGTCTTTCGCAGCTCGGAGAGCAAATCCGGAGGTGGTTTTCTGAGTTCCTGCGCATCCTCCTTCTCGGCAGCCCGTCTAGCAGAGGAGGAGAATGCGGCGCGCTGAGCGCATCTCGCCGGCTGACGAGCTGCACCGAGAGAGCGCTTGGTGGCTAGGCGCAGCATTGTGTTTGTAGCCGACATTGTCAGCGGCCTATGTATGAATCGCACAGGCTCCGACTCTTACTCTGTAGAGAGCGTCTCTCATCAAGTGAAGGTGATCCAAGGTGTAGTTGAATGCGGTTACCTCTACGCTGGAGCATGTCGCCGGTTGAGCTCAAACCCGCCAAGCCTGCCGAACTGCGACTAAACCCAATCGGGCTCTTAGGCAGCGGCGGCGCAGGTCGCGGGCATCTGGCGCTTTCGATTTATATCCCGTCTGGACACCAGCAACCTTTTGCCTCATCTTCCATACAACTTTCTACATTCTTGCCATCCATCTCCCACGCGCTACCATCCAGTACCTTAATCACCCCATCGCGCCCTTTTGCGCCTGATATCACTTGTATATATCCCGGCGCTCTAATCATAATACCTCAGACCTGTCCACCAGTGCATGGAGGACTTTTCCACCCTGCAACGAGAGGTGAAGGAGTTGAAGTGGTGGAACAAATCATAGCGAGCCTATCACATCCACAGACATGAACAGATCGCAGGATACAGTCATCGACGATGACGAGGAAACTTGGTATGTGGTTAATACATCTGCCTCGCGGCTGTTGCATAGATGGTGTGCTAACTCTTTCTAGCCCATTATGTATCGAAGAGTTTGACCTTTCGGACAAGAACTTCAGACCCTGTCCTTGTGGCTATCAGGTATGTACATATTGCTGTCCAACTCCCTGTCGTAAATTCCCTAGCCATCCCCGGAGTCACTCAGCTGCGTCGCTCAACTTATGACGCCTTTACTAACCGTGAATTAGATCTGTCAATTCTGCTTCAACAGTCTCAAGAACACATACGAAAAGAGTACCTGTCCAAACTGTCGACGACCATACGATGAGAAGACAATACAATATAAAATACCCACTGCAGAAGAGTTCAAGCTCGATCAGTTGAACAAAAACAAGAAGCAGGCCGCGGCGAAACGAAAAGAGACAGAAAAGCGTGAAGTCGAGAACTCTTCCCGTCGAAACCTAGCTGGTGTGCGCGTCAAGCAACAGAACCTTGTCTATGTTATCGGCCTGATACCACAGATCAAGGACGAACAAGCTCTTCTCCAGACACTGCGGGGTCCGGACTACTTTGGTCAATATGGCGAAATCGAGAAAATCGTGGTCAGCAAGGCTAAACCGGGAGCGGCCAACCAAGGCATCGGAGTCTATGTCACGTATGCGCGCAAGGAAGATGCTGCACTTTGCATCAATACGGTTGACGGTTCACTCAACGGCGATCGCGTCTTGAGAGCGCAGTACGGCACTACAAAGTACTGCTCGGCCTATCTTCGAGGGGAAACGTGCAACAACAAGAACTGCAGTTTCTTGCACGAAACAGGCGAAGATGGACAGCATACCTCCTTGCAGAATGAGCCACATGGTCCACGAAGAGTGACCGCCATATCGCAACCAACTCAGGTATCTGCCCCGGCGCGACCCCTATCAGCGGCACAGAATCATGCGGCGACCCAACCGATGGCTCGGCAAGGTAGCAAAGACGACCATGACAGCAGAAAGAACAGTCATGACGGGTCCGCCTTGCCCTCGACTGCAAGTTGGGCCACTGCAAATGCAAGCATCGCAAGAACAAGACGTGCGAGCCAGGCAAACAGTCGAGCAACCCCAAGTCCCCAAATCGCTCATGCCTCGATGGCATCCAGTTCCCAGAAGGTGGACGAACCCAAGGCCAAGGAAATTGCTCCCCTGGCATCGACCACGCCCGCGTCCGCGCCCTCGCCCTCGTCTGCACCCAAGATTGCCACACCTAAATCATTCCCTTCATCATCGAAACGCCCGAGGACCACTGCGGAGCTTGCACAGCAGCAGTTTGACGAAGTTGTACGGAGGATCATGCCTAATTACCGATTCGTGTTCGATGAATCAGCTCTCACCCCCGAGATGCGAGCGGAAATTGAACACATGCCACGATTGATTGACCCGTACGGTGGTCTGAAACGCCTCGCCATGCGTGAACGAGCTGAAAAAGAACGAGCCAGGCTTGAGGCCGAGGCAAAAGCCAAACTCGAGGCACAGGCGACCTCTTCCGCAGAGGAGACACTCGACGAAGATCATATGGTTGCCGGCAGCCTTGCTCTTGGTGGCGAACCTGAAGACGATCCCAGAAGTTCGTCCGCTCGTGGAGCTATCGGTCGTCCATCGCAATCCGTGGCTGACCAACTCTCTTCGCTAAGTTTGGATTCCCGCAGCCTGACTCCTCAACAGCGGCAACAACTGGCCTTCCAGCAAGCATCTGGGATCGGTCAATCAACCACGCCAAACACCGCTTTCGAAATGTCAGACTTTGATCGACGAGGGCCACAGTACAGCCAAGCGCAGTTTGAACAGATCAACAGTCATCAGCGCCACGGGTCTCGGTATTTCAACACCGACGCGAAGTCTACCAGTACAGGCCGTTTTCAGGGTCAGGGTCAAGGTCAAGGCCAAGGCCAACAGCAGACGTTCTATTCCAGCGGTGTCCAAGGGCCTCCTCCCGGCTTGCCAACGGCAGGAACTCCTCCTGTCAGCGGCGGTGGTATGTTTGCTCATGGTCAGAACTTCACCAATCCCGGCTTTGGGACTTCCAAGGATGCGAACACCGAGATCTATGCAAGGAATCGAAGCGGGACGAATCAGGGTCATGACATGTCTAAGCGTGAGTTACTCCTTTCCTTGCAGAATAATCCCCTTGGTTCACCCTCACTATCGGCCCCTGCCCCTGGCGCTCTGAGCCCGCTTCACAGCCAGTTTCAAGGAACCTACCAAGATCCTGGGCTGGTCAAGCAGAAGAAAAAGGGGAAGAAGCACAGGCACGCTAACACTTCCTCTTCAGGAGGTGGTGTCGAGCATCTTGCAGACCCGAGCATCGTAACAGCAAGAGTACACCAGGGCGGCACGACAGGGCAGGGGCTCTTTGGGGGTAACCAAGGTGGGTACCAGAACTCGAACCTGATGTACGGTGGCGGCGGTGGCGGGTACAATCGATGGTGAAACGACGATTTTTTTTCTGGACGACGGCTGCCTCTTTCTATCTTTTTTCAACCTCGATGGATTCTTGTTAGGCGTTGGTCGGTGCCAAATTACCACTTCGGAACAGCGAGCAAGCATAAGTTAGTAGCTGAGATGGCGAAAGCTTCGGGGAGTCACGGCATGGGTCTCAACGGTTCTCTTCCCGGGCGAGTGAGGAAACATCACCCCAACTATTCTGTCGGCATCGGGCTTTTCTACTCCAAGCGATATCACGCGATCCATTTCACGGCTATGATTGATGTATGTTAGTACCCTTCTCCTGACCATACTACAAGTCAGGCAGATGAAAAAACGACTTCTTACTCAAGATTCAGGAGTTTGTTTCAAGACCAAATGTAAAACTTGTGCTGGATGGACCGCGCGATACGAAAAGCCTGGTTGCTTGTGCCCTTGCGTGTATTTCAAGAGCCGTCGTCGCGTACCCGCCGCCGTCGTCATGGTTCTGGGTGCCTTGCGTCTGCTTTTTGTCTTTCCAGTCGTTCTATATACTAACTTTGCTATACAGTGGACGACAAGAACTTTCCGCCGTTACCGTTGCGTGCAGAGTCACGCGATTCACCATTACATTCACGAGTGTCATCCTACCATAGTCTCCAAAGTGCGGGATATCGATCAACAACTCCTAGAATTCCACCTGGCTTTGAACTAACCCACGGTCATCCATTGCCGCCCTCGCGACAAGGAACGCCTGCTCGCACAGATCAGACTGTGCGACGCGATACGCCTAGTGGTTCTGCGACTGTGACTCCTGCAGTTCCGCTGGTTCCCTTGGGTCCACGCGCATCTACACCTAGGCTGAAACTATCAGAGACGCCAAAGGACGCCGACGAGGAGCCATCTGTTCTACTGAGGAAGCAACGGCTCGGATCAAGCGAAATCAGCCTTGGCTCGCCCAAGCTGCGAACAAGCCGATCAAAAGCTGAGTTAGACAAGAAGTTGGAGTTGGAAAAGGTTGAAGAAAAGCGGGAGAAGAAAGATGAGCCTCAGACTCCGGTAAAGAGTGGAGATGTCAAAGGCAAGGGAAAGGTTGTCGCGCAAAAGTCTGAGAAGATAGAGTTGCCAAAGGCTCCACCGGAACCGTTTGTTCCTGAGGACAACAAAGACAAACCTGCAACTCCCGTTCTGGATTCAGCAAGCGTTGCTACGCCCGGCACGTCAAGTTCACGCCCAGCGACTCCGGCTGCCACCACCCCATCTGAGGCGTCTAAAGTGTCCATGCCCAGACCTAGGACCTTGCGTTTAACCACTGGTACAACCACGAAACCGGCGGAATCGGTCCCAACTCCTGCTGCCGCAGAGAAGCCAAGCTTTTTACCTCCCATTTCAGCTGCGAAGAAAGGGTCTAGGAGACCTTCACTCTCGTCTGTACAACATAGCAGGCCGTCAACACCTGCAATTTCGGAACGACAGCACTCGCATGACGCCTCCCGTGCCTCCTCTCCTCCGCATAGTATCGTTGGCTCTGCGCCGGAACGGGTGAAGAGCAAAAACCAGCAGAAGAAAGACCGCAAGGAGAAAGCAAAACGATCGACTGAAGTGACTGACGCCGTTGTAGACACCCCACCGCCACCTGCGGTCGAAGAAGTTGCGCCTGTCATCGCTCGGCAGAAAAAGCAAAAGAAGAGAGTCGAAAGCAGTACAACAGCAAGCATGGATGACCCGACGAAGGGTCGAGAAAAGCCCGAAAAGTCAGGGTCGGCCACTGCAAAGCAAGACGCTGCAGCAGACGCTGCTGTGAGCACCAAGAACGCAGGAAAGGAAAAGGCTTTACCTTCTTCCAGCAACACAACGGGAGGGACGGCGATGGCTACTCCTACTCCTCCGCCCTCAACTCCAAAGGAAGAGCAGGCGACCAAGACTGAAGATAATGTGCGTGTACCCTACACACTACGTGATCTCTACAACGATGCTGGCAGGCTTGCTGGGAGCGTGGATGCTTCCAACGCTGTGCAGAAGCTGCTGCAGGAACATGTCTCACCAATGCCCAAGATCATCTCATCCATGATCCAGTCAGGAGATCTATCCAAGGACCACCCTTGGCTCAACCCGCCCAACTTCACTTCCGCGGCGTACAAACTCCCTTCAGACTCCAGGCGTGGCCAAGACTACCTTGATGGAAACGGATACAGCGCAAACGATGCCTTTGGCTATATCTACCTGCCGCTCAAGGAAAGACAGGCGCTTAAGGATGGCCACGCTGTCAGCGTTGCGGATGCAGGAGAGCGGAAAGATGATTTGCTCAAGAGATGCCTTGTAACCCCCAACGGCTGGGTTCTCAGACATCTGAGTGGGGACGAAAGTGAAAAGGTTCTCGAGCTGGAAGAACGCCGGCAGATGTATGTTGAAGAATTTGGCGACGTCGGTGCCATGGACGGGCTTGGTGTTCTCGAACCGGATGACTACACGAACTTGGGTGGCGGTATGGAACGACTGAGTCGCCATGGCGAGCGGCACGGAGTGATCTGGGTCATGGGTGATGCCGATCAGCTGGGTGAAGAAGATGACTTCGATACATTCGATGACGAAGACGATGAGCTTGCTGGTGACGTCGGCGTTAGTGACGACGAAGAGCCAATCTTGGACGACGAAGGTCTCATTGAGCCGGACGAGGATACGCTTGACCATCATCCGAGTGCCAGTAGCCCTGGTACTTGGGATCTCCCACCTCGCAGCTCAAACAAGCAGACCGCCGGACGCGCCACCTCTCTGCCTGCTCTGTCAACGCAGCCAAAGTCTCAGGCTCCAGCTCTGCCAGGTAAAGGTCGGCCAGAAACCCTTCCCCAGCCTCGAACCGGCGGGACCAACAACGCCACCGCAGCTCAGAATCCTAATGTGAACCTTCGTGCCATGGACGCAGACAGTCTACAGAAGCGCGTTACCGAGAAACAGAAGGAGCTTGAACAATCGCGTAAAGAGATGGAAAAGATCGAGAAATTGTGGAACAAAAAGTCCAAGGACATTGCACGATGGAGAGAAGGATTGGCGAAAGGCTAGAAACCGACACACTCATCGGGGTTCAAAAAGAAACCAACGACGGCCGGTCATCCCAGGAAATGGACCAACGACATCCTGTTTTTCCAACGGGGTCTCTTTCCTGCCGATCCTACAAGGCTCCGGACCTGGACCGTTCAATACACACGGGAGCAGTTGAAGGGCAGAGGCAAAGTGAGCTCCTAATATCGATCACTCTCAGAGTCTGGGTTGATTTGTATTGTACCTCTCAGACGGCCTCCGCTCGAGGGATCTATGGTTTCACGTCAACCAGAGACGGAGAATGGAAGCAGACATCACTTGGAAAAGGAGAAGTTCTTTTTTTTGTATCACTTGGAAGTTTCTTGCATGGCAGGATGGCGCATACTTGTTTTGTACCACTCTCATTGATTCGGCTTGGGCTTTGGGCTTTGGACTATCCTTAGAGATAGGGCTTCCCGTGGCCTTCGAAGCCGGGTTACTTACTTGCAAGCGCAGTCTGGAAGCCACAGTCAGGCAAGGCGGTTTGGTCAGGATCATGAATAGTAAACAAGCATTGGAATCAAACAATGACGTTCATTGCCTCTCTCTATCTCTCCCTCTGTGTGTCATCCAGGAGTAGAGTGGCATCTCGTTTCATCCATCCCCTAGCTCAATCCCGCCATGTTTGTGTGTGTGTGTGTGTGTGTGTGTGTGTGTGTGTGTGTCTGTGTGACCCCAGCAAAAATTCCGCCATGTCTTCCTTTCCAGCTTGGTTCCTCCAGTCCTCCATTCCTCCATGTCGTTGTTGTCGTTGTTACCAGCTCAATACTGCCATGTCTGTCTCTGTCCAGTTTGATTCCGCCATCTCTGCCTTTCCAGCTTGATTCCTCGTTTCCTCCATGTGGTTGTGGTTGTGGTTGTTGGCAGCTCAATTCCTCACATGTGTGTTTGTTTCCAGCTTGATTCTGCCATGTGTCTCTGAGTGTTGTGTGACTTTAGCAAAATTCCACTGTGTCTTTGTCTCCAGCTTGGTTCCTCGATTCCTCCATGTGGTTGTGGTTGTGGTTGTTGTCAGCTCCATCCCGCCATGTCTGTGTGTTTCCAGCTCGAATCCGCCATGTTTGTTTGAGTGTGTGTGACTTCAGCAAATTCCGCCATGTCTTCGTCTCTCATTCTGATTCCTCAGTTCCTCCATGTGGATGTGGTTGTGGTTGTTGCAAGCTCGAATCCGCCATGTGTGAGTGTGTGAGTGTGTGAGAGAGAGGGGGAGAGAGAGAGAGTGTGTGTGTGTTTCCAGCAAAAGAATCCGCCATGTCTGCGTCTCCAGCAAAATCCCGCCATGTCCATGTCCATGTACCAGTTGGTCAACGAGCGCGCCGCATCCGGTCTCAGTCAGCTCGCTTTCTCTTGTCCCCAGTCATCGGACCTGGGGCTGGCGCCGGGGCAGGGCCTGCTGCAGCGGTCGCGCCATCGGCAATCACACGCTGCAGGCGTGAGCTCAGGTCATCCACATCTAACCTCCTCGCATATAGCGAGGCCACTGGCATCGCCGGCGGAACCGGAGCCGGAAGGGCAACAGCAAGACCAGGCTGGGCCTGTGCCCTCGCTGTGACCAACCGGTCGGCGACCTTCTGCTCACGATCGCGGATGGCCTTGTCCCTGGCGCCGTTGAGCATGCTGACTTCGACCTTCATCTGCGGAAGGACGTCGTTGACTCCGGTGACAGGAGCCCCATTCGCCTGCTTGAACACCCGTAGCGTAGCCCGGACGTTGCCGTCCTTTGGGTACGTCTTCTGCTTGAATGTGTCAGGGATTATCGCGTCAATGTGACGCACAGGGCCAACGCCAGCAGCGGGCGGCCAGAGATCGATCATGCGGATGATACCGCTGGTTGCCGGGTCCGGCTGTCCCGGGGCCACGGCGGCGTAAAATTCGATCGTCATGACCCCCCGCTGCCGATCGAAGTACAGAGACACCAGGTGCCTCAACACGTTCTCCACGTGAAACACCACCGGCGTCTGTCGCCCGTAGGCGTTCGGATCTTGCTCGTAAGTACGAGCGAGCCCTGGTGGCCATGACGCCGGTGGTGGTGCCGTCAGTGGCTGCTGTGGTGGTGGTGGTGGCAGCTGCGCCTGCGCCCGCGCCAGCGCCTCCGCCAGCAGCACTGGCGTGCTGGTAGGAGGAGAAGGGATGGAGGAGGAGGTCGACATGTTGTCGTCGTCGAGCCCTTGTCTGGCTCGAGGAGGGAGAGGGAGAGGAAGAGGAACCGTCAATGCAAGACGGCGGCGGAGGGGGAGGGTTTGGAAAAACTCGGGCAGTCTGCCCAGCCGCTCGATCTGAGCTGTGAACGCTTCAGGAGCGAAATAATGAGGAGGCGCCATCTTGGCAGTGATTGTGCGTGGGAGGAGGGCGAGGAGAACGAGGAGTGCGAGGAGAAATGGTATCGCGACAATGAGGAGAAGAAGTTATGATGGTGCGCGAGAAGGAGGAGGAGGAGGAGAAAACCTGCCGCACCTCTGTGTTGTTGTGGTTCCATGACCGCACAGTGAATTTCAAGTGAGAGGAAGGTCAGGTGCATTCACTGAATGTGTATAGACAAGGCGGTCGTCTTGAGCACAAGGCTGGATGTGACTTGGGGTATAGGGCAGCCGCCCTGAAGGCAGAGCTGAATTAGGCTTGGATGATGGACGGCGGCCCCAGGTACAGTATCAAGTTCAGCTTGACTGAAAGGCGAGCACCCAGATGGTAAGGTAGAAAGCATTTTAAATGATGGACGGCCGCCAGAATGACAAGAGTGATCACAGCTTGGGTAGAAAACACACACCCGAAACATAATATAAAATATAGCTCTAAGATAGGGAGAGCGCCCACAGTATAAAGCTGGAGATGATCTTCAAGAGAGACGTGCTCCCATAAAGAATAAATACCAGGTAGGAGTTTGATGGGGGTGTTCATAAGAGTCAAACATTGTTGTGAGGATACTTTCAACCGGGTGCTTACCAGGACAATATATTGCTGTCTTTCGCACAGGAGGTCATCAAAGGGACCATGGAGAACAAGGTACACCCTTGAAGACATGTAAGCATTTGTCTTCATTGCATTCCCTACCTGTCTTGACAATGGACTGTCCCTGTTCACACCTGACAACCATGTATTGTTTGGATGAAGAGGAACATGCCAGGGGCAAGGCTGTGTGATCAGGAGAGTTGAAGTTGGGATTGACGTCTTTTCCAATAGGGATCTTAAGTCTAGCGGTAGTCAGCTATTAGACATATTTTGCTGACAGCCACCACTAACTCTTTAAGAATGCTTGGCTAATGTTTTGGCTGGATGCATCTGGAAATGATCCAACTTCAAGTTGACCATGTGGCATTCAACGCCTACACGCCGAACGTACCGTTGCAACACACTTATATTGGGAAGAGGTTGAGCCCGAAGTCGTCCCCGACCAGAGGACAACTGACGAGGTCGTATCCTCTCCCTCCAGCCATGTCGTACGCTGTCGAGACCAAGAAGCGGAAGTTCGACCGCATCCTTGAGGCCTTGACCGACGGAGCAGCATCTCCCGTTCGAAGTTCACTCAATTCGCAAAACAACACCTCTACCACCTCCCTCTCTCAAGATACAGCCTCAGATTCCTCCAAGCGGCGTCGCATAGCGAGCACTTCCAAGACAACTGTCACGACATCCTCGACCACAACTCTTATAGGACACTACCTGCCCTCAAGCCGGACGGCGTTTCTACAACGACTGGAAACATTCCGACACGTCACTCAATGGCATATTCCCTCGACAGAACCGATCAATGCTGCTGCCTGGGCGAAACGGGGATGGATATGTGTGGACACGGACACGGTGTCTTGTGGTGCGTGCAAAGAACGACTGCATATCGATCTAAGTGTGGACAACGACGTGCTGCAGTCAGAAGAGAACGATACTGAAGAGGACCGTGACGTGACTGGGGCAGATGATAGCTTTGCAGTCGCGACAGATGTATACGACAGCATGGTCCGGCGGTACCAGGACTTGATAGTGACTGCGCATGCTGAAAACTGTCTTTGGCGCCGGAGGGGGTGTGATTCATCCATTCAGCGCATCGAAGGCCTGTTGAATACGAACTCGGCCCTCGCAGGGTTGAGGACTCGCTACGACAGCATCATGACGCGTCCAGAAGAAGTCCCGGAAGTTCTTCCCTTGCCTGCTGCATCTGCCATGGATCCCCAGGAACTGGGGCAATTCCGATTTTCCAGTGGGGATCAACCGAATATCAACGCTCTGCGACTGGCGATCTGTGGCTGGGAGAGGAAAAGCGAAGATGTGATTGAGTGCCGACATTGCTTCCGATCCTTGGGCCTGTGGTTATATCGAGGTGACTCACCTGCCGTGGAGAACCTGGACAGCGTGGAAGATCATCTCGAGTACTGTCCATGGCGGTCGGCCGAGGCGCAGGATACGGAGCGCACTGTCGGGACGAGTCAAGAGAGCGAACAAGAGCCGAAGAAAGAGCGAGTGTCTGGTTGGATGTTGGTGTACCAAGCGGTGGTCAAGGACAATGTCAAGAGAAGAAACTCGACACCATCGGCAGCAACAGCAGCAGCCAACCCCGGACTTGGTTCGGAGTCCGAGACAGCATCCGTCAGTCAGACTTCAGCCCCTTTGACGCCGGAGCAACGAGAGAAGAGGATGAGGGATTTATTACGCAGGATTAAGGAGATTAAGAAACCGTTCAACGTCAAGGGGTTGTTGAAACGGAAGGGCAGAGGATAAGGGCAAGACTTGACCGGATGGCGTTTGTTGGGCACGCCTCAGCCCGGTATCACGAATGTCTCCCTACGAACAACATTTCTGTAGCATCGTACCAGAAGATACTAGCACTAAACCATGGATTCATATTATGATGATCAGTTCACGTGTGCGGCTCTTGTCCTAACAGTTCGGAATGGTACTCGGGCAGAAGACGGCAGCCGTGGAAGCAAGCCAGGTCATCGGGCCGAGACATACAAGGAGGGACGGGGTGCAATGCGATGGCCGGGTGTGACTCGGAAGCTGTTGTAAACCGGCGCTCTAGGAGTCCACCATGTTCAAGTAGCCTCATTTGCTACAGAGTTTATTTTTCAAAGCTTTGGACGTGGGGGTGCGAAGACTTGAGGCCGTGGGAGATATGGATCGTGTTGTCAAACTAGTGCAGGCTTCGGCCGCGGGCGATGGACCGGTGGGACATTTGATGCTAGAGGAGAAGCAAGGCTGAGATATGTACGTGAGAGAGGACATCTCAGACTGCAAACTGGGAAGACCAGTGGTGATATGGAGTATCTTGACAACTCGAACGTGATAGCAGATAAACAGGTATCATCTACCTGACAATTATGTACCATCATGCCTCTCTGTGACAATGTTGTCCACAGTACAAAAGATGGCTGTGGTTAACAAATGCCGGGACCTGTAAGTACGGTTAGGGACGGATAGGGTGGGACTAGTAGCTTAGGGAGCTTATCGACCCGGCCTAACCCCCAGCACCGAAGGAAATAGCGGGTGCGGTGCCCCAGATTGACCCTTAGGCTGGGAAGCTACTGGGCAACTTAGGCCTCCTTAGGCTGAGTCCCCCACATCGGGATTGACATGCCCACCTCGGCGGGGGGCAATGCTATGCCAGTGGTGCCTGATCTTCTTCGCAACCACTTGAATCCCACGCCTAAGGCTGAGCCTTAATGCAGCTCATCCGGCCGAGGCTTCATCGACCGAGACTCCTCCGAAGCACACAGGCATATGCCATCTCTTGAGATGACTACCGGTACCTACGTACACACTACACACATCATCCATGGAGGGAGATTGAACCCACGAAAAGACCGGCAATGACTCCTTACTATTCGTCCACACCCTGTTCCACCAACTGCGGGAACATCGACAACTCCGGTGACTTGGTATCTCGTTCCTCACCTGGCCACGACGATGCGTATGGGATTGGGTTCCCCATCCGAATCTACCCGCTTCCACCCAATAGTGTTGCAGGCTCTATTCCGATGGACGAGGGAGGAGAGAACTGCGCCTTGGTATCAACCAGATTGGTATGGGTGGGAAGGGGACCAGCAGATCTTACGGGTTCAAGTTGGTTGGGGCAAACTTGAAGAGCAGAAGTCAAAGAAGGTCTGTGGGAGACATGTGACAACGAGACATTACTTCTGCTCTACCACTGGCTCAATACTGTCAAAAGCATGGAGGATGAACAGTGGTGGTGAAGCTAGTTCTGTGACCAGTGTGGTATAGCAGCAGGGATGCGTCAGAGGCTGAAGCTGCACCATCCGACAGCACAACGCCTTCCGCGAGGAGTTTCTGGTGCAATGAGCCGGACTGGTAGATATCATATGAGTAGGTAGAGATGATATAGATAGACAGGCATACTCATCAACAGGAGAGAAGGCTGTAGGGTTGCTGCCATAACCTGCACTGCTACAGCATCTGTCTGTCTATACCACTGCATCCTCAAACTTCCCCGCATCTTCAGCGACTGCGCTTCTCTCTCTCATTTCCGACTCTAGAAGCCGTGTATTTCCTCGTGGTCTCCTCCTCCATCCAATCCACGGGCCCCCATTACCCAGGGTTCCGGTGGAGGCAGCCAATTCCATCCCGAATTCAGTGCCAGGGCCAGGGCCAGGGACCGTGTCCTTGGTCAACTGCCCGGTTTGTCCCAATCCATCAATCAGACTCAAGCCGCCAACGGGAGAGCATCCTTCCTCCACCACACCTCAACCTGTCTCCTCTTCACTTTGCGGAGTTCCCTACTCACACCGACAGCCATCTTCCGATCGGGCCTGTGGCTGGTGTTCCCACTTACCTTCATCAGACAGACTTACCAGTATACTTCTTTCACCATCTTCTCCTTTTGGATGTCTCGATACCCATCTGTCGCCCACTGACCAAGTTGGCCTCGACTCGAGAGAAGAACGACCACAGCCTCGTCCTCACCAACAGCGCCCGTCTCGGTCTCAGTATCCAGATCGCTCTGAGCCAACCACCTTCCGGACCACCGCTGCAAAAGGAGATTCAGTGTCGAGGCTTGTTGTGTCCAACTGGTAAGTCCAATGCAGCGTAGTGACCTGTGATACTTCAACATAGGGACATCTTCAGCAGTCTTGCATCTTCTGCAAGTCCCACTGTCGAAAACAGAAATCTTCCAGCCATATGTCGGGATATGCTAACGGGGGTGGTGTAGCCTACCTAGATACACTCAGTTCTCAACCTCGCTCACCGTCCGGTCGTCTCCTCCTCGCATCCCGCTACAATGTCAGGTAGCACCGCCAACCGCATCAAGGAAAGTGCTCGCTCTGCAGCCACGAAAGTAGAGGGCGCTGCTCAAGAGGCCGTGCATAATCCGGCCCAGGCCAAAAATGACTTTCTCCATTTACCTGTCACCCGAGCCGCCCTCCCTTTTGTCAATGGAGGTCTGGCTGGCATGTTCGCAACGGCTTGCATCCAGCCCATAGACATGGTCAAGGTGCGCCTGCAACTGGCAGGAGAAGGTGTCAAGACAGGACCCAGGCCAACGGCTCTGGGCGTCACAAGGGACATCATCAGCAAAGGAAAAGTGCTCGACCTGTACACCGGTCTCTCCGCAGGTCTGTTGCGGCAAGCCGTCTACACCACGGCAAGATTGGGGTTCTTTGACACTTTCCAAACGAGGTTGCAGGCAAGGGCGGAAAAGAAGGGCACAACGATCGGATTTGCGGAGCGAGGGGCTGCCGGATTGGCGGCGGGAGGACTGGCTGCCATGGTAGGAAATCCTGCTGATTTGGCTCTGATTCGAATGCAGTCCGATGGCCTGAAGCCGAAAGAGGCCAGGGCCAACTATCGCTCCGTCTTCGATGCTCTCACGCGCATCGCGAAAGCCGAAGGCATCAGCGCTCTGTGGGCGGGCGCTTACCCCACCGTCATTCGGGCCATGGCCCTCAACTTTGGCCAGCTCACCTTCTTTGCCGAATCCAAGGCCCAGCTGAAGACTCGTGCGCCAAATCTCTCGGAAAGTGCCAATCGATTCGGTGCTTCAGCGATTGCCGGGTTCTTCGCCTCGTTCTTTAGTCTGCCTTTCGACTTCATCAAGACTCGATTGCAGAAGCAACATAAAGGTCCCGATGGCAAGTTGCCGTACAATGGATTCCTTGATTGCGCCAGAAAGGTCATCCGCGATGAGGGTGCACTCAGGTTTTATCGTGGGTTCGGTACCTATTATATCAGAATCGCACCGCATGCGTAAGTCCACTCCCTCTGCTTTTTGAGGACAAATAAGCTGACCCGAAACAGGATGATCACCTTGATTGTGGCCGATTATTTGAAGTTGATTACGTCTTGAATATGCCCTTTTGGATACGATATGTGAAAAACTCGCCGTGAAGAATGCGTCGACTGCGAAGGTTGGAATAACGCACGCGAAAGGCGCCTCATGCTTGACTGAAAGTGAATGGCCACAGAGTGAGCCAGGGTGTGAGTTGTCGCAACAAGGTGGAAGAAGATGAGGTACCGCCAACTGACGGCGGGATGTTCTCCCACACTTATATCAGGGGTGACTCGGCGAGTGTCTGGTCAGCTCTCAATGGCAGGGATATTTATACCACTCGGTAGATTTCCATGTCACATAGTACATAGTCATGCACAAGCAGCCCTTTGGATGGTTTTGAATAGTTTGTGTAGCGCACAGTCTTGACCAGTAGATGAACATCACAAAGGATGGAGGACAGATCTGTGAAATGCTTCCATGGAGAAGGAAAAGGCCGGAGATCTGGCCGCTTTTGTCCGTCCGTCTTCGGAGCAACTTCAGCCGAGGCGCCATCGGCGTTATTGTCTAATTCTTCCGATGAGCCACCGCGTTGGAGGAAAGTCTGCCGAGTGCTGGTTCTTTTGTTCTCACGACTGGAAATATGCATCGAGGGTGGAAAACGAGACATTCAGCCTCGCCACTCTCCTACGACGAGTATGATCCTAGCGGAGAACCACCATGAGCGCCTCACTTCTTCTACAAATCGTCCTCATCGGCACCCAAACCCACTACGAGTCTCGAGGACTGATCGATGACAAGAGACTGGAACACCTGTTGATCGCCGGGAAACAAATCTTGTACAAGTCACACCAAGAGAGCGATGTCCGATCCTCGTTAGGTTTCAACCCCCGAACATGGGAGGGTCTGACGAGGGTGTTGACGGTTGCCATTCCGTCGTTGGAGCAACAATCTTTTGCCTGGAAGAACCCTACTGCGTCAAGCTTCAATGGCAGTAGTTCTGACCTGATCGCTGCACACTACCTGTCCCTTGTCAAGGACATTGAACGATTAAACGATCTTTGCACAATCGCCAGAAACCTCCTCGCGACCACCAAGAAGGCGCAAAATCTCGCGGCCGAAAAGGGCTTCGACCAGCAGATCCTCAAACTGATCGACGTGTGCGTGCGAGTGACGGCTCGAGGATTCGATGGCGAGGCCAACCCGCGAAATGAAGAAAGATGGCAAAAGGTGGTGCATCTCTACAAAAGATTGTTGATCACCTGTCTCCAGTTCTTGCATAATTTCATCATGCACAACGAACAGCGAAAATTGGTACTGTGGTTGGATCTGTTCGGACAAGCGCAGACGCACGAGAACGAACAACTGATCCAAGAGCCACCGGCCAGTCAGGAAGATAAAGAGCACATGGCCAAGGAAGAGAGAGTCAGGTCAACCGCAGAGCAATTGCCCCAAAAGAGTCGGTCGGCGTCGAATGATGCATTGGGATACAACATTGACGACGTGCATGCTCTTTTCGATCTTATGAGCACAAGTAAAGAATCGAACAAACATGCTCAAGCCGCCGCTAAAGTGTTGATGGACAAGATTCGCACGGATATGGAGAAATTGTCGGGGATGAATGCCACTCAATTGGATGCCAACCCAGACGCTCTCCTCAAAACAGGCGCCGACTTGCGGGCGCAAATGCCTAACAGAGAAGAATCTGCGCCTGCGTCTCAGCCGGAAGGGACATCTGAAGAAACTGGCCCAGACGGAGTCAAGGCTACCGGCGAAGCTCGCCCAACGCACTGGAGTCATCTGCCGGATCTCGGCTCATATGGTGATCTGGGCGAGTCTGGTCAAGAGTTGACCGAGGAAGACAAGACCATGCCTCGGACCGCTCAATCAGCGGCTGCTACGTTACAGGAGGCCAAAGATGAGTTGATGGCACGCTTGCATGAATCCACCTCGGCACCTGTCCTCGACGAAAACGGTGATCCCGCGTACGATGAGGATGGAAATCCTGAAGCAGAACTGGAAGATGACCTGGTCGATAGTGTCGAAGATAGTATGGAAGAGGAGGAGGACGACGATGACTACTATCGTGCGACTGGGGATCAAGAAAGAGGCCTCCTGACAGATGTGCCTCTGGTCCTTGGTCCGACGGAAATCGAAGCTCTTCCAATGATCATCCAAGCAGGGATTGTGGACAATTTCGGAGCAAAGAATGGTGACCGGCAAGGCATCAAAAATATGCAAGCCGTCCGCTGTCATATCCTCCTGGCACAAGAAGCTGGCCGCAACGTCTTGCGGGAATTACTCATCTTTATCGCTGCATGGGATTTGCCGGATGATGAGTTCTATTTTAAGATGATGGTACAAATCATGGAAGCGATTCTCAAGAATGGACTCATGTCCCATGCTTATTCCGACTTTGGCCAGCCGAAAGATATCATATCCCCCGCCCAAGCAGTCGTCATCAAGATCCTCACACACATTTTCCGCGCGAAATACAGTCCAGCCTCTGTGGCGGCAAAGTCGAACGAAAAGGCTTCGCCGAAGCCTCGAGTACCGGCAGCTCTAAGCAGAGTTGATGTTTTGACCGTTCGGTATATCTTCATTGTGTTCCGTGGCAACATCATTCCAGAGACTTGCGCTCTAATATACCTGCAAGGGCAGATCCGGGCTGGACTGGCTTTAGCCGAAGATTTCCCTCTCAATCTGTGGGACATGGAACGCGTGTACGAGGGCGTATACCAGTTCCTGGAATTCTTTGCCGTCTTGACCGAGAACAACGAATGGAAGGAACTTTTGGTCAAGTGGGAGATTGTCTACGATCTCGTTACGTTGCTCAAAGAACTCGACCACAGTATCGCCAAAGTGCCACTTACACAGACGATACCTCCAGCCAGGACAGATGGCACTGCGAACGGTGCGGCTACTGGCAAAGCCGACTTCAATACCCAGACCGCAGCAGCTGTGTCTGTCGAACGGCCTTATGACGCCTCGACGGTCGACCCCATGACACAGCAATCTCAAGGTCAAGCGACGGCCAATAAAGAACCGGCGCCCGCTGCATCCAATTCGCCACCACCACCAGCTGTGACGGAAGAACCGGCCGATTTCGAATGGCGCAATCTGAAGAAACTGATAGTGTTGGTTCTGTCGAGTCTCGTCTGGAAGTCTCGAACCGTACAGGACCAGATTCGACAATACGGCGGAGTTGAGACGATCTTGAGCTGCACCCAATATGATGGTGAGTTTGCCTAACTGTCCACAACCCTAAAAAATTCCGTAGAGTTTGCGTGACTGACTCAATATGTTAGCTTGCAACCCATACATCAAAGAGCATGCAGTCATGTGTCTCAAGTTTCTGCTGGAAGACAACCGCGAGAACCAGGCTCTCGTGTCCAATCTCGAGGCGCGGGAAGTCCAGACGGAACCCGCGCTCAAAGACAAACTCGACCAGATGGGCGTCAGTGTCGAGTTGGGCGAAGACGGCAAACCCAAACTGACCGGACGTGCGCGCGGAGGACCCAGGAGAAGTTCTTGGCTGGCCAATCTGGCCGCGGCCGACAAGGAGAGGAAGAAGGCGAAAATGTATGCTAGACAGAGCAACGGGTTTGTCGGCAACGACATCGACCCGGACGGCGACCTGTACGGGCCCGATGATGTCTTTGGGTCTCATACGGAGCCTTTGAAGCTTGACAAGGGCAAGTCGAGGGAAATTGTGCCTGACGACGAGGGTGAGGATGAACATGAGCGTGAGCGTGAGCGTGAGCAGGCGCAGGATGGTGAAGATGACATTGAGTTCATGTGAGTTGAGGCAGGGTGGTCGCTTGCTATCTGATGGGTGGCCGGGAAGATATCATTACGCTTCAACTTGAGCTACAAGTTGTAGATAGGCAGTGAACAAAGACTACTCCAGCAAGCAGATGCTACACAAGTACTATTGCTAAGGATACCCTGCAGGATAGCAACCGTCTAATTACGGTGGCTATAGAGATATTCTCCGAACAAGTGCTCTCCTGAAACATCATGACATGCGTAGGTACGACTATCGTGCAGTGTGGCGATGAAGGTCCAAATCCAGGAGACAATAAAGATGCCTTTTTTCTTTGAGCCATAGTCATGAATACGATAGAGGATATGGTAGCTGTTGAGAAAGGAGTGTATATATATATAGATATATATTCGAAATTCGGATACACACAAGACAGAATAGTATATTTGCGGTTCTATACATCTAACCAAACCAAAAGCAACAAGGAGAGGGAGGGAGAAAGAACTGGAATGAAATGATTGTATACCGCAAGGCAAAGCAAGTGTAAGACAAAGTCGGGAGAGGTAAAGTAAGGTAAGGTTCTCTACCCTACCCTTACCATATCCTATCCCGACATTCATCTGACCTTCTGGATCCAGCGTTTCGTATTCTGAAAGATGCCATACATCCCATAGAATTTCGACTGCAATCCAGGACAAACCATATGTCTCGCATCACAGAGATCATGCGCCGTCGGAGTCTTGCCTTTCTTTCCATTGTTGTTTTTGAACCCTGCTACAGCTCTGACTTTGAGTTCTGGAGCTGAAGCTGGTGCGGCCTCAGGTTCAGCAAGTGCCTCAGGTTGAGGTTCCGGCTCCGGTTCGGCCATCGCTTCCCGTCGACCAATTTTCCCTTTCGGTCGAGTCGTCTGGACGACAGGCCCGTGGCCGAACCCGTATCCTTTGGCGAAATGCGACATTATGTTTCCCCGCTGGGGAGCTTTGGAGTTAGTGTCAGGGTGGATGGAGTAGAATGGGTCAGCAGCGCGTTTCAAGACATCGTTGTCGTCGTCGTTGGCATTCCTGGGCTCGATTCCAGCGCCAGAATGGTGAGTCCACGCTCCATCGCCGTCGCCACCGTAACCTCGATGATCGTGTCTGTTTCCGTTTCCGGAGGGGATCACGGACTTGAATGTATCGTGGTCCAGGTCATTCCCGGTATGGGGCTGGTATGGTGCCGCGGAGGCGAGGGTTGAAGCCAGTGCGAGGACTGGGATGAGAGTGGTCACTTTCATTTTGGGGAATCTGTGAGTAAGTAAAGATATGCAGGAGTGCTTGTGTTTGTGTTTGTGTGCTTGGTCTGTCTTCAAGGGCAGGTGAAGGTGCTATTGTCAGTGATTGTAATTTGATTGCTCGTGTAGAGTGTGAGAGTGTGAGAGTGCTGGTATACTAGTACTAGTACTAGTACAAGTATGTGTATGGCTGTACTGATCAGTTGAGTATCAGAGTAAGGTATATACCTGAAATGTTTTATGGTATTCGGTTTCGGGAGTGTTGGTTCGGGGGAAGTGTCAAGCCAACTTCCGCTCCCGGTGAGATAAATATAAATGGCCAATCATCTATTCAAGCCCATTTCGAGCGAATCCTTTGTTTGTAGTTTTGCCGAGATGGTCTGGATAGGAGCGCAATAGGTTATTTTGCTTTGTTTGGCGAGAATCAAGTCCATGTGCTGTTCTTTGTTTTCAGATGATCAACAAAGGGAAAATGCCGACCTTGATACAGAGGTGTGAGTTCTGGAGACTGGAGACTGTAGAGAATAGAAATCTCGGGCAAAGGGTGCAAGTGCTATTTATATCAATGCAGAAGTGGGTGTTGGTGTTGGTGTAGGTGTGGAGTCGTTGGACGAGGCTGTGGGTGAAAAGGGGCTCGGATGGATTTTGCATACGTACGAATAATATTTCAAGACGTTTGATCACCACAGAATCGAGATGCTCTCCGTTGGACAAACACATCACAACGTCTGAGTAGCAAGCTTATCCCCAGCCTCGTTCTACACTCGCGCTGTTTCGATGTAGCAGGAATCCAGTAATCCTGATGTTCGTCCCGGCAGGGATGCTATTATGGCAATTCCATCGGTTGTGTGCACGGATGGAAGAACATTGATCGGAGGTTTCATGCGGTCTATCTGTCACTTAGTAAACTCTCCGTCTATTCTTCTGGATCTTGCGGCCCATGGGAGGTGAGGTTTCGACAGTCGTGATTATCCTTTTGGGGTTCGTACAGATTGAAAGACCGTTACGCGGGAGATATCTCGGATGCATTCGCGAGATCCTGGCCAATTTACCAATTGAATATAACACGTATACACGGTTTATGGAATCGGTTTGTGGAGGGGTTGGTTGTGCGATGATGTCCGAACAGAGCCTTGTTACCAGCTCAGGCTTGTTACGGAAGCGTCAGTACTGAGAGAGGATGTGCGACTATGCTGAAACCAGAATGGACGGTGAGTACAAGCACCCTTCAACCTCCCTTGGCCAGTTCTTCTCCATCGCTTGTGGTTCAATCATAATATCTCGCCTTGACACCTTTGATGATGGACTCCTCTTCTTTGCCCACTCGACTGACGTTCCGAGCCACTCGAGCCTTGACCCATTCGCCGGCCGTAAGACCGACCGTCGCCGAGTCCAAGGTCTGATCGTATCCAAGACGCTTGAGGACGGGGCTGTTGTCAAGCGGCACCAATTCTGTATCATCCTCCGGTCGCACGAAGTACAACACTCCGTAGCGATCGAGATCAGCCTGATCCGGCGGCGGCGCAACAACACGGTGGATACTGCTCTTGAGAAACCCATTTGTCAGGAATTGCAATGCATCGGCGATGTTCACCGTGATGCTTTCGGGATACGGTTTCACGTATTTCCATTGCCCCTCTGGGGTGCGGACTTGAAGGGCAGCCACGGGTTGTCTACAAGACACAAAACATATTTGATTAGCCTGACGAAGACCAGAGTACCGCGCAACGCACCCTTAACTCTCATCGTCGACAACGCGAGGTCTGCGGGACTCGCAAGGGTGGGTTGAGACTCACCGGAATAGAAGAGTAAGACTCCCGAAATCCGTGTGGCCCTTAGCCCAGACATTATCCAGGTCTGCATTTTGCTGAGCAGTGCGCCTGTGGTATTTCATGTACCGGAAATGACAGTCGCTGTTTTCTGGATAGCGATGGATATTCAGAAAATGGTCCTCCGGCAGTTTAAGCACGAGTGCAAACAACACCAGCAACTTCCGCACGATTTCGAAATGGACGTGTCTTGCAAACCGCTCGATCTCGTCCCAATGCTCGCGAATCACGGCTGGGTGGTCTCGAGCATACTCGGGCGTGAATTTCGGAATGTTGTAGATCTCGGTATTGTCCTTGATGCCCGGCTTCAGCTCACGCAGTCCCGCCGGCTTGTACCCATTGTACCCTCCATTCTCAAGGTCCGCGCGATACCGGATCTTCTCGGTCTCGGGCAGGTCGAAGACTTGTTTGCATAGGCTGAATTGCCTGTCGACTTGCTCTTGTGTCAAGCCAAAGTGAGTAATGTAGAAGAATCCTGTGGTAGTCGGTCAGCATGATATCCCAGCCGGGTTCTTTTTCTCAACACCTGAACACCTGTGCTCCGGTCGCTCATTTCACCTACCGATCCTATTCACGGCATCGGAAAGTTGCTGGGCTAATACCTCCTTACCACCCAGAGTGTCGAACTTGGAAAGATCCAGTGTCACCAAATCAGCCCAGTCCACTGATACAAATATGTTAGAGTTTCTGTGCTAGGAGGCTGTACCTTGCCTGGGTCGTTACCGTACAGTCATACTGGGTCTCAGGCACAGGAGTCCACTGGGGAATCGATAAGACCGCCGGCGCTGTGATGGTATTCGTTGCCATTGTTGCTGGAGGCTGGCCTGGTTACTTCCTACAAAGTTCTGGTAACATGAGGCCCCCTCCAGAAGTTCAAGTCATGAATCGGCAGATGGTTTCGATGGCGCCATTCTTCTCGAGGGTTTGATATCCTGAAAGCGGGGTTGACTGATCCCCACAATGAGGAACACGAAGGGGACAACAGTCGCCAACTCCAATGGCTGACCTAGTCCAAGTTCCCAGGAACGGCTTTGGTGGAGGCCTGAGTATCACATGGCGTCAATGTCTCGGGCAATTCATGGGTTCGCTTGATAAATCAACCAGCTTCATCCGGGGAAAATAGGCGGAGGATTGTTCCAGAACACAAACTCCAATCCTTACCTGCTGAGTCGGCAGAGATCAGAGAGCAGAAACTGTCTCTACATTCGATGGTTTCTTAAATACCTGTTTTCAGGACCGTCGTAAGACACTACACCGAGAGATAGCCTGGTGGAAGGGGTTCATGTCCTGCTGATTAAGAATCATATCTGACCTCACGTGAAGCCCTAGAGGTATAGGAGAGAAAGGCTTGCATCAGAGTATCCCAAGAAGCCGCTTTCGGGATCACGTTGAACAGTTAGTTGTGCCATCGCCCTCAATCCATAGACTGTGCTGCTCATGGACGCTCCAGGAGACTGGGACAAGAATGAGGCCGTTTTACTGACCTGCGTTAGAAGCGAATTAGCATTTTGAGTGCTCAAACCTGATAGAGTAGTAACCACCGGAAGTTGTCGCATCATACTGGTCGCAAAGGTACATACTGGGAGATAGTCGTCCTAAGCCTCATTGTTCGAGCAGGAAAGGCAGAGCAGGCTGTAAGCAACTTAGTACTACTTACTAGTAGTAGAGGTAGTTGGTATAGTGAAGCTGAAAGGCTGAGCCAATGACGTGGGGTACAAACAACTCTAATTCCACCACCACCAAATCTGCTGTCACGTGCAGACTTCTTCTCGCGTCGAGTCGCTTGTGATGGCCATCTGGGCCTCGCTCGAAAGATCTTTCCAATACCTTTAACACTAGGAACGCCCCGTTGACCTCTGGGTGATGTTCGGATGAGGTCGCTCAACTTAGGATCCGCGGAGGCTGGTATGGAAGAAAGATCCTACCACAGCTAACGCCTACGGTGATACTTTCGTAGCCTCATGATCACAACGCAAGCATTCACAACCGTCAACCTCAATCCGGCCCGAATCCACTGAACGGCGAGACGAGGGGACCGAACCCACTACTCCAAGATGCAAGGCTTTAATATGGGACGTTATGTCCCACCCGAGCTAGAAGGCACTGTATCGTTCAACGTTGCCTCCGGCAAAGGCCATGCACTGGGCAACCGCGCTCGAAAGCTCAAGACCGAAGGCATCCTCACCGTTCGATTCGAATGTCCCTTTGCCATCTGGTGCACTCACTGCAATCCGGAACAGATCATCGGGCAGGGCGTGCGGTTCAATGCGGAGAAGAAAAAGGTGGGCAACTACTACAGCACGCCGATCTGGAGTTTCCGCTTCAAGCATACCGTTTGTGGTGGGTGGATCGAGGTGAGGACAGACCCCAAGAACGCAGAGTATCTCGTCGTGGAGGGTGGCCGCAGGAGAGACACCGGTGCAGACAAGCTACTCGATGGAGAAATCAGGATCGGCGTGTCCGAGGAAGACAAAGACCGACTCGAACGTGAGGGCGGGTTCGGGTCGCTGGAAAAGAAGGTCGAAGACAAGGCATTGTTCACTGGTCAGAAAGAAAGACTGGATCAACTATTGAAGGCCAGTGAACGGGATTGGGCCGATCCCTACGAAAGGAGCAGGAAGTTGCGCGCCGAGTTTCGCGTGGGGCGGAGGAAACGGCAAGCGGACGAGAAAACTGGGGAGGCGCTCAAGGACAAGTTCGGCCTCGAGGTGGACATGTTGAGCGAGCAGCCCGAGGACAGCGAGCGCGTCAAGTATATTGAATTTGGCCAGCAGAACGAGGCCTCGAGTTCTGCAAAACCCTTGTTTACTAGTCCGTCTCTACAGGGCGGGCTGCCGGCGAGGTTCAAGCCGCATGCGAAACTAGGCAAACGAGAAATCTTGCAAAGCCAGTTGGTCGGTAATACTCGAATCGCCACAGATCCTTTCTTGCGCGAACAGGATGTCTGGCAGCCCAGAACTAAACGGAAACGGGCAGAGGAGGACCAAGAACATGAACACAGCAAGGCTGTGAAAGCGGGAAACCTGGCGTTGGTGGCTTACGATTCTGAATCATCATGATACCCCGGATTTTCAAGTAAAAATTCCACAGCAATGGTCATTGTCACATAACTCGTTTCTTTCTTGCATCTATGTCGATGCTCGGCTGCCTATTTCTGGGCTGTTTGAATATCTTGACCGGGCTTGCTCGATGCCTCCTGAAGGGATGGCATAGTCCGTCTTTGAGCGGCTGCAAAGCCACCTCTTGGAGGCGGCGGCGCTGGATTTCGGCTGGCCCATGGCGCCTTGGTGACGCCGTCAACAAAGCCCTTAGGACGTTGAGATGCTGTCCCGGCCCAGGGAGCTGCCGTGCCACTGCCTGGCGGCGCTCCTCCTGGCCGTACTGTAGTTGCCGACTGCGCACCCGTAGGATCCCGCAGTGGCTGGCTGGCAGAATGAGTCGATGTTGGGGGAGGCCTAGCCTCAGGATCCTTCTCCCATCGGAACAGGGACCCAAATGGGAAATGTTGCACCACGGGGAATTTCGCCAACACCTCTGCGTTGTACATTTTGATCATGCCCTTATTGATCTTGCCCCAACCACCAGCGATGCCAGAAATGTCGTACAGCATCGGGCTATGTTCCCAAAAGGGGCCTTTCTTGACATCGTAGATGAACCCAATGGCCGAAAAGTACAGGTTTTTGTCTTTTTCCTTTGCGACCAGATTCGACTTGCTAACCCAGCCCGGCTCGGGAGCGTCCGGGAGCGAGCCTTCTGTTGGAGTGTCATCGGATTCTGTGATGGCCGGTGCCAACTGGGCCGAACCGAAAATATATGGTAGGAAGGAGTTGTCATCGAGACCCCAGACGCCGTGCGACCCAGCCGGTTCCAGGGTGTAGGTCATGATGAGTTTTCTGATCAGGAAGAGATACATCTCAAAGACACCCAGAACAATACCCCTCTCTTCCACGCCTGGTTCTGTTGAAGCAAAGAAGCCCACCTTCCACAAGCCGCCTAGGAATGCCAGAAAGCTGAGCTCGTGCCCGGTGCCATAGTCCAGCCGTTGTGCACTGCCGAAGCTGCCCAACAGGTACGCCCCCAGTTCTTCGTAAGCAGGCACGAGCCATTGAGGAAGACAGTCATTCAATAGTTCTTCCAGTTGGTCTTCGACGAGTTTGTACCATTTGCGAAAGCTGAAATTGCCGAACCGTCGCGGACCGGTGTCTGGCGGGACATCGTCGACGAATTTGGTCAGCCTCGTCAAGAGAGCACGTAACCTCTCGACAGCATCGGAATACGTAACGTCTTTCGACCCCAGTGGCCATGTCACCACCTTCGTCGTCCCATCGACGGATTGTTTCCGTGGCACGACAGATCGGTTGAGTTGTAGCGTGAATGTCACAATATCTCGGTACGCCAGAGATGTCAGGAAGAAGGTGACATCGGACCCATCATAGATCCTCTTGACAGGCTTCTCGAAGTGATGGCTCTTGATGTCGTTGATTTTCTCGAGACTAGGAAAGCCTGGCATTGTCGGTTACTGGATCTCCGGTTTTCGGGTTATGTCGAGAAATTGATGAAAGATCTCTTTCGTTCTTGTGATGGAAGCTGTAGCTGAATCAGAGTGTATTCGTGTGGGATGATATGTGAACAAGGTGCCTGGATTTGTTATACTGCCTTTGCCATATTCACATATGACGTTGTCGCCGCGGTGAGAAACTGCACTATGGTTCAGATACTCCGCTCGACTCCCGTCGCGTCGCAGCGTCACCGCAGTTCAGTCCGGTTCAGTTGACATGGTGATACGATTGCGATGATACAAACCCAAGAACATTGTTCCACTGCCTGAAGTCCACGACTTACCTCCATCTTCGTCGCAAATCTGAGTCCTCAAGCATGCACGCCTCATCATGCCCGTATCTACGCGCCGATCTACCTTGGGAGCGGCCCCGGTGGAAGACCGCAGTGCCGAAGCTGTGACCGCGATCCTCAACGACGAAGCGGGGAGCAAACCGAGCACTTCCAGCCCTAAGCGCAAGCGGCAGTCAAATGTTGACCTCACACCACGGAAACGAACGGTTGTAGAGATTCCGATACACGTCGTGCAGTCTGCCAGACGACAGTCTGGACGACTCAAAGCTCGAGCCTCAATCTCCGCCCCGTCTCTTGCGCCTAGAGGCGACCCTTTTCCATTTCCTCATGACCAAGAAGAAGCGCAGGGCCAGGGCCAGGGCAGTCAGCCGGCACTCTTGAAAAAGCTGAGGCGGTTACATCGACCCAGGTCTCCAGAGAAGTCTCCTTTCAAGGGAAAGGGTGTGTTGGAGACGCGGAGCACTGCGCGTGTGAATCTCGGCGATACCCCTTTCCGGCAGGCTCCCAGAGATCTCAGCAAGTTGCAGAAGTCGCTACTGAATCCTCGCCGCACAGCCACCAAGTCAAAAACTCCTGTTCCTGCAAACGCAGCTCTTAATGTACCGTTTCAGGGGGAAGAGATCCTTGATGTGCAATTTGGTCGAAATGGAGCGCCGCCGTCCACCTCGCCTTTCGTGGAGCCAGGTGTTGATCTGTCTCTACCTGATCACACTGCGAATGATGCACCGAATGAAGCTTCCCCCGCAAGATTCGTGAACGAGGCCAATCTTCTAGACGAGACTTACGGTTCAGATCCTCCTGCCATGGAAATGACCCGCGAAGATGAGCCATCTGCAGCACACTTCCCTTCGGCTCAACCACTCCCGCCTCCTCGTGACGAAGAGTCTCCGGCAGAGGCCCAAGAGGATGTTGAAGAAGAGAGGGAGGAAACCGATGTCGATCATATAAATGGGGTCACCAATCCACCTGATGCTCAAATGGAATCAACGAATCGGCGTCCTCAAACCGAGGCTGAACAAAGCAGAGAGGAGCAGGCGGCGGCTGAGGAGGAAGCTAAACGACAAGAACGGGCGAGGAAGGCGTTGCGGGGCGTTGAAGAGGCAGTCAAGATTCAGGGATGCGAGAAACTGTGGGAGGAGGCTCTTGTCGGAGGTCTGCAGCTTGCCGAAATCGGGAATCCGAACGAACCGACCTCGACGGTTGGTAAAGCGACGTTGCGGGCGTTGAATGACTTGCACAGAGAGTACAAGAAGCTGGCAAGAGCGCAGTCACCAGATTTGCAAGAGTCCGAACAATCTCTGCGTGAACACTACCGTATCTTGGAAGAAAGATGCAAACACCTCGCTGGGTATCGTGGCCGACTGGACATGTCCCATAAACGGGAGAGATCGAGAATGATCAAAGATGTCTATGGCCATCTAATCCCAAGCTCTCTGTCGCTGAGCAGAGCAGGACTAAAAGTTCTATTTAAAGACAAAGATCCTAGCGTCGACGCATACGAGCGATTATATGAGCTGCTGATGATTACAAATATTCTGGTGGAAACAGCCACGAAATGGCAGCCGAGACCTGAACTGGACAAAGGGGCCAAAGCCATTGTGAAGCATGACATCGGACCCAACATCAGCCGGCTTATAGGACGCTACAAGAGAGAATTTGAGGAAGCAATCAATGATGCACGAAGAAGTCAGTACCTGGACGACCTGGCAGCGCGACAGAAGGAGGAGAGGGAGACCATTAATCAAATGGCTCAGCGAAAGAGGGCACAGAAACTGGCGGAATACCGCGCCAACATGCAGTCCATACCCAAGGTCCCGTACACTGGTATCCCAAGTTCCCAATCCATCGTTGATATTGACGACGTGATCGTGGATGACCAGTCAGTGATGGATGTCGATACCAACAGGTCGACACGGGCCCCTTCCCAGCATGTCACTTTTGCAGCAAGGCCTCGACTGAGACGAGAAGCCACCGAAGACATACCGCCTCCTGTCCCGACTGAGTGGAAGGACGCAGAGACCGAGATACTGCTGAGGGGACTCCAGAAATACCGAACTAGCTCAAGATTCGAAGACATCGTCTATAAGTACGGAGCGCCTGGTGGAGGGCTGGAAAGGTTTGACATGGATCAGATCATGGCAAAGGCCAAATGGGCCAGGCGGACTATGGCCCAGAAATTCCAGGAAACCGATGATCCGGATTGGGATTGGTTGAGGACTGTCCCGGCATGATGAAGCAGGAGAGTTTAGCAACAAAAGATGTCGGTTTGTTTGAGAGATACCCCAATTGCCTGGCAGTCATGATGGGAGCGGTGTATGGGTTCTTGATGTATTGAGATATAGGGTATTGGGCAGCAACAACTACAGGCCAAGCTCGACGCCACCTTTTGATTCAAAACACGTGAATTAAGACATTTCAAGAACATCTCAGACCCAGAAGAGAAGGAGTGGTGAAGTTGTTGTTGTTGACTGTCTCGCTGTCTGTGAAATGCATCTGTATGTCCCTGTACTCTGCCGTATGTTTGGGATACGCGGTTCAACTGCGAACTTGAACTGCAGACGCATCTTGTCTGGACTACAACATCAACTCGTATACAACTGAATTAGTTGCCCGACTGTCTCGGTCGTGTCTGTCGTGTCTGAGTCGCGCAGACAAAGAACGAGAATCATCAGCATCATCATCATCATCATCATCATCGTCGTCATCACCGTATAAAACTGCCAATCGTTTGAGCCAATGGTTCTAACAGGCATTCGTTGATCCTGTCACCTGCCTGTCAATACTTTATTTCCCTTTCCTATTCATGTGCTTCTACTGCCCCTCACGCATAAGCGATACATTGTACAGAGGTCATCAATACCGCCGATATGGACAAACACACCACAACACGCAGTGGTGTCGCCGACGAAACCAGAAGCAGAACAACACATGCGTCCACCAAGCCATTGACGAGGCCAACCGCACCGAGACTCTCTACCAGTACCCGTCCGAGTACGACCTCGTCCGTGGCCAAGACAGTCGGTGGAGGGTCACTCAGTAAGCCTCCTGCGCGCCCAGCTACCACCGCCACCACCACCACCACCACCACAGTGCGAAGACCTCCTAGCTCAACCGCATCTTCTACAACTGCAGCACATCAGAAAAGACCGTCGGTGAGCTCGGTGGACGAGAAACCCTCCGGTGATGAGAAGACGAGAGCTGGCATATCTGCGAGGCCGAAGAGAGCGTCAGTGGCACCATCGACCAGTGCGGAACGTAGCTCGACTTTGAAAACAGTTGCTGCCACCCCTGCTCGGCGTACAACGATCGCCCCCGCCTCCTCAACGAGACAGAGTGTTACGAGTCCGTCCGGCGCCCGGAAAGCGCCTTCTACCCCCAATACCTCACGGAGCGGTATCACACCTCGGTCGAGACCACTGGTGTCATCTACTTCCAGGAATGCCGTCGGCGCTGGCGCCCTGGCCGAGAAGAAACGCTTGAGCACAATCCCCGCCTCTCCAGCAGTCAAGATAGACGTGGAGGAGCCTGAAGATAACAAGGAAAATGCATCATCACAAGGGGAAGAGAAACCGAAGGCCCCTGTGCGTCCTGCACTGGGGTCGAGGCAGTCGACACGGTCCGTTATGATCGAACAGAAGATACGAGAGTTTGAGTTGGTGAACACTATGCTGCAGGCCGCCATGACTGCCGACGGAGTGGAAGATGAAGAACAAGAATTGATCAAACAAGAAGCTTCATCTACCATTGCAAAGCTCAAGTCAGACCTGGCAAAAGTGCGCGAGTTTGAACGGGTTCATGGACGGTTGCCGACTGAAGCAGAGCTGGAGGACGCCCAGTCTGCAAAAGAAGAAGCTGAACCCACATCACCTACTGATGAGCAGGAAGCGGAGGCTCCAAGCGCCGAAGGACCACTTGTAGCAGAATTGCAGCATGAGCTGGCTCAGTCTGAAGCGCATGCCGAAGCCTTACAGGCCGAATTGATGGGCTTGAAGACGAAACTCGAGGACTCCAGCAAGACCGCAGACGAAGAGAGTGGCCGCGTGCAGGAGGTGACCGAGGCCATCCGAGCCGAGTATGTTGCGAAGATCGCCGAGATGACATCCCTCCACGAGGAACAAGTCCGGAAATTGGAATCTACGCATCAGAATTCGGTGCAAGAGTTGCGCAACACTCAAGAATCCGGAACGGAAACCTTGAAAAAGTCTTTTTCTCACCAGCTCGCGGAAAAAGAATCCAAATTTGAAGAACTGAAATCTCAGCTGGATGAAGCCCTCAAGGCTGCTTCCGCAGTTAGCTTGTCGAAAGAGGCCGAAGTTGACAAACTGCGGGCCGAATTGGAGGAAATGCGTACAGCTACTGCGAAGGATCAGGCAGCGAAAGATGCTGAAATTGAAGCACTCAAGCTCGACTTGGAGACGAAGAAGATCGATTCAGAGGCAGCCAGCCAAACCTCCCCGTCTCCTGCTTCATCACCGGCTCACAATCAGGAGCTGGCGGACGCCCAGCAGAAACTCGCAGCGGCTAAGGCTAGACATCAAGCGGCGAAAGAGAATGCAAAATCCAAGATTGCGAGGTTGCAAGAAGACTTTGACAACAAGGTGAATGCACTAGAGGGAAAGCATAAGGAGCAGATCGGCGAACTCCAGGACAGACAAAAGCAGGCGGAACAGGACGTAACCAACAAGCAGAAAGAACTCGCTCAGCAGCAGGAGGAGTATGCAAAGGTTTCGGAGGAGATGGCACGCCAAAGCCAGGTCATGCAAACGTTGAGGGACCAAGTCCTGGACTTTGAGCAGAGCAAGAAAGTTGAAAGCGACGCGCAGACTGCCTTGATTACTCAGCTCCAGGATGAGATCAATCATTTGAGACAAGAAAAAGCAGACGAGGCTGCTACTGCCGCCTCGTCACTCGCCGCCGCCGAAAAGGCACACGTCGAGAAGATCCAGGCCACTGAAGATCGATTAAATCAGGTGCAAAAGGACCTGAAGAATGCCGAGGCTTTGCATGAAAACAAGCTTCAAGAAGTCCTCAAGAAATCGGCTGACGACCTGAGTGCGGCGAATGCCGAGCTTGAAACGTCCAAGACATCACACGCCGACAGGCTTCACACGCTGGAAGCAGATGTGCAGAAGGCCAATGAGTTAGCCGCAATGAAACAGTCCGAAAATGACGGAGCACTGTCTGACCTGCAACATCAGCTGGACACGGCAACAACTGCTCTGAAGGAAGCTATGACAAAGCATGAATCATTACTAAAGGAGCACGAATCAACGGGCAGCGCCGCCCAAGATGAACTGGCTGTTCTCAAAGCCACCCATTCTGAAGAACTCGACCGACTTCGGACCGAATACCAGATGAAGCATGACGAAGAAATTGCTGCCTTGGAAATGAGGCATGCTGAGCAGGTCCAACAACTCGAGCAGAAGATCCATTCGTCTCAGAAGGAATTGGCCACCGTCAAAGAAACCCACGCAGGCCAGATCAAGCAACTGGAGCAGCAGACGAAAGCATCTCTCGCAGATCTGGAGACTCTGGAAGCGGGACATCTGGAAGAACTCGATCGCGTGAAGACTGAGGCGGAGCAACTGCGGCTGAAAGCTGCCGAGGAGGCGGAGCTGAAATATACCGAAAAGCTTCAACAACTGGAGAAACGGCTCAGTGCTGCTGAAGCAGAACTATCAGAGGCCCGATCAACATATGCCAAGCAGATTGAAGACTTTGAGAAGCAGAAAGGGTTGGACCAGGAAAGTGCCCTAGACGCCCTCAAAGAGTCTCACTCTATTGTCCTCAAAGATCTGGAGGAGCAATTGAGGCTCGCTCGAGAGGCTGCAGAAACAGTTACGGCTGACCACGCTGAACGGCTCAAGCAGGTAGAACAACAGCTGTCGGCTCGCCACGCCGAGGAACTTGAGTCCTTGAGAACAGAGCATGCCACAAAGCTAGAGGAGGCCGAGAACCTAATAGAGCAGGCTCTGGAGGAAGTCCGGTCGAGCCTTCTCGAGGAAAACCGTCAACTCGTATCACAATCGAAATCCCTCCAGGCGGATCTCGACGGCACAAGATTCCAGATTCAAAGCCTGAAAAGCATCCTGCAGTCCATGGAGGAGGAGGCCGGAGAAAAAGACCAAGAGCATGCCGTTACTGTCGAAAAGATGGAACAAGAGTTGTCAATGTCGGTCATGAAGCTGGCAGAACAATCCGCTCGGATGATGGATCTTAAAATGCAGCATGACCAAGCTTTGGCCGAGGCAAAGAAGGTTCTACAGGATCAGTCTCGGCAAGAGATGGAGAATCTACGAGCCGATCATGAAAAGGCGCTGGCAGACCTTCGAAGTACTTTGAAGAGTGAGCATAACCAGCTGATTGACAAGATTCGAGGGGAACATGCCACATCCGTCGAAGCAAGCCAAAGCGAACGTCAATCTGAACATGAGGAAATCGAGAAGAAGCTGAAGGAAGAACACGCCCGGCAACTAGACGAGGTCATGAAAGCCTTGGAGACTCAGTGGAAGGCCCAAGTTGAATTGCTGGAGGAACAGAACGCGGCCGCTGGCGCCCGCCTCGCACAAGCCATAAAGGATCATGAGGAAGCTTTGCAAGCCACCAAGTCGGAGCACGACGCCACGGTTGCCCGACTACAATCTCAGTTACAGGATGCTCACGCCGCGACGCAGGACACCACAGAGCTCGAAGGGCTTCGCGGTCAACTCTCCAACGTGCAGACCCAGGTCAAAGAGATCGAGCAGAAACACGCGGAAGCAATGATACTGATTCAGGATCGAGAATCCACTCTGGCTGTGATGAAGCAAGAGCTCAATGCCGCACGTGAAGCAGCGGAGAAAAGACGTGACCCGGCGGAGGTAGAAGAGCTCAACAACAAATTCATTACTGCCCAAAATGCCCTCGACGACCTGCAGGTCCAGCATGACCAATCGGTCCGTGATGTCCAAGCGGAATATGATGGCAAACTCGAAGAACTTTTCACCGAGCTCAACGCCGTGAAGGAGGACAAGCAACAGGCGCAGCTTCCTGACACCACGGAGCTTGATGCCGTCACTGCCAGGCTTGAGGACGCGAAGAAGACGATCACCTCTCTGGAGACCCAACTGGATGGAGCAATGCTCGAAGTCGAAACGCAGCGGCACCTGGCAGAGGATGCCCAGAAGGAGGCCGAGCAAATCAAGCAACTCCAAAAGCAGATGGACGTTGTCGCCCTCCCAAGTCCCAAGTCACGACGAAAGAGCCGCAGTCCGAAGCGGAGGTCGATGAATCCTCTGTCTCCCGGAATTCCCCAGCAGGGTCTCGAATCCAGCAGATGGGCCAGCGAACCAGACAAAGACCACGCCGCGGCAGGTGATGCCACGCCTTCCAGCACTACTGGACAAGCTGTTCCTCCAGCAGACACCGCTTCTGGTGTACAGCAAGGCCAGGGCGCGAATGATGTGGTTGATACAGCCACCGAGACTACATCAGCCGGTCCAGACGGGCCAGCTGCCGCCGCCACCAAAGCAACGACCGGCAAGCGCAACGTTGCCGGCCAGCTGGCGGGGATCCAAGAGCAGATCAAGCAACTAGACGATCTCAGCGAGGATTTTCTCGAAGAACATCAGAACATGGCGAAGATGTTGAGTCGGGTGGACGATGGGACCACCAATGTCAGCACCAGCACAGTCAAGGTCGAAGAGGACGAGAATGATGAGTGATCAAGCTGGCCATGATCGGTCAGTCTCTCTTACTGCATCCGTCACTGTGATGCCGATATCGAACGGCTGCCGGTTCGAACAGGTTCTTCTTTTGCATGCTGCATTGTTTGCTGTCTGGTCCTCCTCCTTTTCGTGGGGAAGGAAGTATAGATGGCGGACTTTCCATTGTCTTTGGAAAGAAGGCCGAAGCAGGAGTAGAAAAACAGGAGTCCATTTGGGGCCTTGCAGCTCGTCTGGTGCAGTGGTTCGGGATGTCTTCCTTCCTTCTGCTTTCTTTCCTGGGTCTCGTCGTTGGTCGTTGGTCGTTGGTTCTTGGGTTTGGGTTGTCAGACTTCTTCTCGATTCAGAATATCCAATACCCCCGACTTTATGTCTTTGTCGTGTTTTTTCCCCTCCTCATTCTTGTGTCTGCGTCTTTCTCTCTAGTTAAGCAGGCGAGCGAGTGAGCGAATTCCAACGAACAGTCATGTCGACTGACTAGTCCATCAGCGAGCATTCGATCGTTTCTTTTGTTCTTTAGGAATACAAAAACAGAAAAGTATCAGTTTCGGGCTCAAGATAAGGGCTCTAGAGATAATACCAGGACAGTTAGGTACCTACCTTAACCTGCTGTGTTACTTCTCTCATGGAATTACAGAGCAAGTTCGAGTACTTTGTAGTATGATTGTGGATTTACAGAGACTTATTCATGAAGGCCTTAGCCTTGGGCTAGAACAATATCATCGTGGTGATGACATATCTTTAAAATTAGAATGATGGATGCCTACCTTAAAACGGAGGTAGCTGGCAGGCAGCCTTTGATAGTTGACTAAGTTTGGCATGATCTGACGTGTTACAAGTCAAGTCAAAAAGCAAGCAAGCAAGCAAGCACTTCGGACCAGGTCTACGGGATACTGATAGATTTCAAGCTGAGAGAGATATAAAGGGGGTTTTTTGCTTCTCCTTCTCCTTCTCCATGGATGATATGTTACTAGTAGTAGTAGGTGACATGGGGTTCTAATCCGGTATGTCCCCCTTTTCCACAAGGCAACATGTTCTATAGTATGAGGCTTCAATTTCCATACCACTGCATGTCCATTATATCATAATCTTAGCAGTCGACCGGCCTAGACTTTAGGACCAAAACAAATTTCACACACTCATTCCATCTCTCCTAGACTGTTGAGGGAGGGGGAGGACCAGCAACAAATCTCCCACACTATCATTCCATCTCTCCTAGACTGTTGAGCAACCATTCCGGCTCGGCGTCTTCTTCGTCAGGATCGTGTGAGAGGAGAGACGTCTGAGACTGTGACCGTAAGCTGGTGGGAGACGACCTTGGATTTGAAGTAGGCGGAGAAGAAGAAGGACGTCTTGGTTCGAGGGGAGCAGGTTGATTGTTTGAGATTGGGTTGGTTTCATCCTTGACAACAAGGCTAGGATCTGGGTTCGCAGTCTTGTCCTCATGCTTTTTGCGTATTTGGTCTTCCTCGGCTGATTGGCGGTGGTTCACTGATGCGGACGGATCGAGGAGTCGTGGTGTGTCTGTTTCGTCATCTTCAAGAAGAAAGCCGCCTGCTGCTGAATCCTCGAAGTCTTCGTCTTTGCCGTTTTTCGTGTCGCCATGCTTCGGTTCCGGTGGAGAGGTCATATCCGTATCCTCTGGAAAGAAGCCGCCTGCACCGGCATCGTCGTTGTCCATCGCAGGGAATGGCGGGTGGTGACTTGGAGCTTGTTGTTTGTTGGTATCATCAGGAATGAATCCTCCGGTCTCGTGTTCATGGTCTTGGAATTGGAAGAAGCCTCCTGCCTCCTGCTCATCGTCTTCATCGATAAATCCACCAGCGTCAGCTTGGTCTTCACCCGCTTCCCCTCCGATATTTGCATCCTCTGGCTCCGGGTTGAGAAGTTCCTGGCTCTCCCATTGATGAAGCTTGTGCGGAGACCTGACCACAACAATAGCTTGATGTACGACTTCCGGTGGAATCAGCTGGTCGACAGGCTTGAGATGTGGTAGTGCGGATATGGCATCGGTGTCCGGTTCGACGTTGACTTGGCTTGTTTGTTCTTGATCAACGTCGGGCATGAATCCGCCGCCATAATCTTCCCCATCATCCCGATACGTCGAGTCTTCTTCTTCTTCGTCATCATCTTCAGCCACGTTCGTAGTGTCTTCTTCTCTGTCGCCATAGTCGCGATGCACCCGCTCACGAACCCGTAATGCAGTAAGCCACCTCTTCCAAAGCGCCAGGATGACTCGGCTGCGTGCTTGTTCTGCCTCTTCTGTTGCCTGAGATTCCAATCCTTCAATCACGTTGATCATCGCATTGCACATGTGCATGCTGACCACCACTCCGTCAATCACGGCAGTCCCTTGTCGCCCTTTGAAAACAAATCCGGTGACTGCATCGGTGTAGTCGATACCGAGGACCCGCGCAGCCTCGGCAGCAAGAGGATGGCGAATGTGTACGGCGCCAGCAGGGATCATTGAAGGGACGTAGACATCGAGATTTCCGTACCCATTCTTGGGAATTTTGCCATCCACCACAGGCGGCGGTTCGTACAGTTTGGTCTGGTACTCGGCGTACAGGGCCATGCCTTCACTGGTCTCAGCGTGATCGTCATCGTCGAGATCTTGATCTTCTGGCGTCCGTCTCCTCTTGGGCATCACCCGTTTGAGTGGCTGTTCGCCTTGCTTGACATCCCTGCCTCGCCGATACCATGCATCTGCGGTCCGACACACATGAACATCGCGTCGACGAAAAACACTTTCGAGCTTTGCATTTTTGCCGGATCCCGTGCTGACTTTGCCCACTTCATGCTTCGGATGGATGACCTCGTTCATCCTGAGATGCCGCTCGAGAACATATACAGGATGTCCCTTAAAGTCCTGCACGTTTCTCGGCATGGCTTCGCTTTCGGCGCGTCTGAGCAGATTCGCGTCTTCGATCTCGTCTCTAAATTCGTCAAAAGGTTTCTGCAGAGCACCCATGAGGCGGGTCCACCACTCTTCTCCGCCCTTGGTGCTCTCCACACGCTGTCTTCGCGTTTTGGCGTTATACCATTGAGCATACCGTCGTGTGACGTCCTTGGCGGAGCCATCGTCCTCCAAGGCAATCACATAGGTCATGCTATTCAAGCGATCGGCCGCTGGTGGCTCGAACCCCGTTTTCGGCTTGTTGATGGTATTGCGCACTATGGGATCCAACGGAATCCACGTCGATGTGGATGGAGAGTATACTTCGACCCAGAAAATCGGATAGGGGGACTCGATGATTTTTCTCTTCTTCTTTCGAGTTGTCGGTGCGGGACGGGAGATGGTTGAGTTCTGTGTGTAGTTCTGAGGAGGGGCATGGTAGTACTGCGACTTCGGCTTTTCCGGCGTCTGGCCTTTGGCAACGCCCGAGAACGGCAGGACTTGGAGCGAGCAGACGAGTCTCGTGTCGACCGCGACCGATCGAAGGAGGGCGCAGAACAGCTGAGCACCGAGATCTCTCGAACCGGACCGCGATCTCGCAGCGGCCTTGAACTCATCAAAATCAATGAGGTCTTCAGTGTCGTCACTCTCCTTGATTGCATCGACATCCTCTTTCCAGTATGCCCGTTGCATTCCTCTTGCCGTAATGGTCCACAGCTGCTTCCAAAGGGCGCAAAGTTCCTCGATCCCTTTCATGAAAGAATGCGACCGCTGATACTGTGGTTGCGACTCCTCCACGTGAAGTAGCGAGATCACTTTGCGTGGTACGAGCGGCTTCAAAAGGCCTTGCACCGACTCACTCTCACACCAGCGATTGCGACTGCTCAGATGTGCCAGTAGACAAACTAGATGCGCCTTGTGCACTTCCAGGCGTATCTTCTTCTCGGCTGGTCCTACTGGTTTGCGTCGTTGAGGTCCTCGCCTTGACGGCTCCAGCGTCGATCTAGACAAGTCCAGCTCCAATGACTGCTGCTCGGGTTTTGAACTTGGTCCGTCTTCGTCGTCTTCGGCCGGCTCTAGTTCGACGTCCTCAAACTCGACGTCGGATTCGTCGGATCCTTCGAAGTCATCATAGACCACTTGCTGTAACTTCGGTGAAGTTCCGTCCGCAGTAGCAGGAATTGGGTCGCCATCTGCGCCAACCTCTGGTGTGCCGAAGAGATCAAAATCGAGTTCGATCTTGGAAGAGGACTCCTCACTGATCTTCCGTCGTTTGGAGGATCTTAGCTGACTCGAGAGGTCTCGTTCTTCAGCCACGGCTTCTGCCACCATCTCACCGTACACGCTCGGGATGCCATCGTCGAGCACTTCTCGGCGACGCGTCGATTGACGCGTCTTTCGACTTGAGCTGCGGGCTGGCAGGTTCTTTTTCGGTGGCATTTGATGTGACGAGTCTGTCTCTTTGAGCGTCGATCATGGCGTCCCTCCCGAAGCTATACTTGATATCTCGATAGTCAGCTGCAAAATGACAATCAACAATGGTATGGCCTGTACACCTGCCCCCTCACCAGCATGTAGATAGAAGCGACTCTCTTTACGTCTGATCAAGCCCGAGTTGCCGCCTAATGTCGCGACTGAAAATGACGTAGTGGCCTACGGGCTGCCACGTGACGCACAAGTTTGCTGGAGGACAGTTTCCACCTCGACTTTACATTCACATTGCACACCCAAAAAGAATGCTGGATCAACTGCGACTGCAACAAAAGAATCATAACCACTTCTGCATTCAAAATGTGGTAGACGCAAAAAGCAAAAAGCAAACGCGAGGGGCTGAACTGGGAATTGAACTATGATGATGTTAGGATGAATTGATCCAATATGGAATTGTGGATCGATGCTTACCCCAGGACCTCTTACAATCAAGATGAACTCCCAAAGCAAGAATTCTACCTCTGAACTATTCAGCCGCGCTGAGTGAGTTGTTTTCCAACTCAGAGACAGTTTGTGACCTAAAATTTCGTGACATTGAACTATAACGCAACAATTAATTAGTGGCCCCACTTGCTTATCTCCACCTCCATTGCACTTGATATAGGCTCTGCCTACTACTTTAGGTAACTCAACGAGCCAAGATGTCAGAATACTAGCAGCCAGAAGCACAGTGCACATTGCCTTGTGCGGCCTACTGTGCACAGTAGATCATCAAAAAGGAGGTAAGTGTGAGGAATACCTACAGGTAACTAGCTTACAGCCGTGGTGTATTGGCCTGCGATGAACACCTTGCACAGCTTTGAATCGCTCTTAATGGACACTTCTGTTAGCAGATTGACTCCTGTGACTCCTGTGCTTCAGTCATTGTTGATCAAGTAATACCGGCAGCTAGGTGCACTGTGGGTGTCAGCCAAGATCCTTGACCTGACCACCGCTCACAAATTGTCATCGACGGCGTCCCTTTAGGCAGATGTGGAGGTGGGGTTTGGACATAACTTATATTGCGAACCCCAACACCCACCTCCCACCTTCCACCTAATGATCAAGCAGCAAATCAGAGTGTTATCGGCAACGGGACACTAGTATTTACCATCTTCGCCTATCACTGTTCTGCCATCCTACCATACTCCTATTGGTATGGAGACTTACATGGCCCGAGTTGACCTCTGTGTTTAGTCTTACGCCTTGAACGCATTTGGTATCAACTTCGCCGGGACACGGGCCGTATACTGATTAGTCCAAGCCATCGAATGGCATGATATGCTTGTTCGCTGCGGAGATATTCACCTCCAGCCAACAATAAGCCGCTGGCTCCTTTTCGACATCGACTAGTAT
Source organism: Capronia coronata CBS 617.96 (assembly GCF_000585585.1). Classification (NCBI taxonomy): domain Eukaryota; kingdom Fungi; phylum Ascomycota; class Eurotiomycetes; order Chaetothyriales; family Herpotrichiellaceae; genus Capronia; species Capronia coronata. Next base: position 3,231,391 of record NW_006912895.1, on the reverse strand, counting down.
TGTGTCTGGATGACAGGCCTCCTTTGAATCGTGGGTCACTTAACAAAGACAGAAAGCGGTCCGCATGCGCAATCATCGCTGGATGTCCGTGACTAACGATACACCACTCCGCACTTCTACCCCAAAAGACGACCGTGTTGTCGTTGCTTTTGAAAAAAGTTTGCATCAAGCTGGAATGCGGTCAGACTTATCTTGACACTATAGCACCGATATCGAGAGCCTCCCCCTTCACTCCTTCGTGAAGGTTCAGTAGCGACAAAGAAACACGATCGAACCAGCAATGGCTGGAGGGGTTGCTGATGCCGCGAATGGACACGGCGTGGAGAGGACGACCAGCCGTGGCACAATCGTCCACACCGCAAACCGTGGCATGAGTGAGGCCGCTGTCGAGATCACGTCTGGTCCGATGGACCAACATGAAGCACAGACCGCATTGCCGGTTACAAGCGACCTGCGCCGACACTTGATGGCCATATTGACAATATTCGGCAATCTTTTGCAGGTAAGCGGTTGATGAGAAATGCTGGTGGTGTGCCACAGATGCTGAGGATTGCTTTTAAATTGAAGATGGTGGTCAACTTTTCTGGATTGGGCGGCGGATTCGAACTAGGAAAGCTACTCGGGGCCAGTACTGCAAATGCCCAATGGATCGCTGCGAGTTATGGGTGAGGAGTGCTCCTGGACTCCAACCTGTCTTAGCCATCTGCTGATAGCCATGTCTAGCTTGACTCAAGGAGCATTTGTCCTCATCGCAGGTCCAATCGGGGCCGTCTACGGACACAAGAATATGCTGATATATGGCACGCTCTGGCTGGGCGTGTGTAACCTCGTCTGTGGGTTCTGCGACAACTTCATCGCATTTGTTATCATGCGAGCACTGGCCGGCATTGGCGGAGGCTTCATCATGCCGAACGCTGTGGCCATTCTCACCATCACCAATCCTCCTGGACCGACCCGAAATCTGCTGTTGGGATTCTTCGGCGCATCCGCCCCGCTTGGGGGATGGCTGGGAGCACTCTTTCTCGGACTATTCCAGCAATACACGGCATACAAATGGTTCTTCCTGCTCATGTACGCTCCTTTCCATACTTGCACTCTTCCGTGGACTCACATCATTACGCCAGTTTCCTTCTATGCACTGTCACGGCCCTCGCCCTGAACATGCTCATTCCACATGAAGTCCCCGTCAATCGGCATGGAAAGCTGGATTGGACAGGGGCGGGCTTGGTTGTGGCGGCCTTGATCCTATTCTGCTTCGCCTGGAAGTGAGTTCCCTGGCTGCAAGTTAATGGGCCATATGGTGCTAATGCGTCATCATAGTCAAGCCGCCGGCGCTGGATGGTCAGATGCGGCCGTGATTACATGTCTCATCGTCTCCATCGTCTTGCTGGGGTTGTTCCTGGGTTGGGAACAATACGTGGCCCCTCATCCTATCATGCCCCTCAGCATCTTCAAGGCACCATCGTTTGGCGTCCTCATTCTCGTGGTGCTCTTCAACTTCATGGCCGTGGGCATCTTCTGTTGGTATCAAGTGTTGTGGCTGCAGGAGATCTGGAATTGGTCGCTGTTGCATTTTGCCTTGAGTTGGACACCTTTCGTCATCTGTGCCATTGCTGCCGCTTCGCTCTCTGCCTGGCTGGTCCCTCGACTAGACGCCCAGTGGATCCTGGCCATCGGCACTCTCACCATACTCGCTGCCTGTCTGCTGATGGCGACCTTAACAGAGCGGCGGATCTACTGGCCGCAAGTCTTCCCCTCAGTTGTGCTGTACGCCTTCTCCCCCGATCTGGTCTACACGGCTGCCCAGATCATCGCCAGCAACTCCGTCGGTCGCCAACATCAAGGCACAGCCGGTTCACTGATCAGCGTCCTGAATTTGTATGGAGTCAGTCTGGGCCTGGGGTTTGCAGGAACAATCGAGGTCCAAACCAACGATCATGGTCGAAACAAAGTGTTAGGGTTCCGGGCAGCACTGTATTTTGGTGTAGCCATTGCTGCGGTCGCTGTGCTCGTCGATGTATTTTTCATCCGCTGCGTGAAAGACAAGAAAAGAGGCTGGGACGAGAGCGATCTGATTCAGGTAGATCAGGAACTGGAAGATCGGGCCACGACGAGTGGAGCGTCACCCCTGACGGCCAGCAACCGAGTTTAGATATGTTCTCATCAACAAGCAAGCATGCCACAATGAATAAAGACCATTTGTGCCGTCATTCCAACAAGATCGCACGTGTGTATATTTGATGTAAGAGGGAATAGACAAGATACAAAGTACAAGACAAGACAGGCGACAAAGGGAAAAGGGGGCTACACGTGACTCGGCTATACCTGCTGTTCACGTGCGAGCCTCGTTGTCGGCAGCAAGTTGCGGCGAGACGTTCGAGAAATTATTTCGCCCGCAAAAACAAAAAGTTCGAGGATTCAACAGAAGTCATCCGCCGTCGCTATCACCATCACAGCCAACGCCTCACCATGAAGAACCTGATAGAGCAGGTGCGTGAACGAGAGCTGAACAAGGCGAAAGGTACGGAACGAGATCTTTTCGTCTTCCTGTCAAAAGAGGATTATATTGACGATGCATTGCAGATTTCGACCCCGAAGATGATGTTGTGCCCTCCGCCAGCGAAGACGAGTCTGAAAGCGACGACGGTCCCGGAGACGACGCCGGTCGAGAACATTACGAAGCTGTGGGGAAAAGTAGACTGCGAAAACCCGAACAACCAGCCCTCGGTGCGAAATATGGAGGCGTGGCAGTCAGTCGTGCTGCGTTGAACGACCAAGACGACGAAGACGACCCGTTTGCACCGGTGGACGAGTCTGACGACGACGATCCCTTCGCTGCACGCAATGGCGCTGCAGATGGTTCCGAACAAGAGGATGGCTCAGATGTGTCCAACAATCTCGAGGCAGGATCCGTTGGAGACGAAAGCGAAGAGATCGACAGCGACGAAGCACTAGGTGAAAGCGATGTCGAGAAATTCAAGAACTTCACGTTCCGCGGGAGCAAGAAGAACCGCATAGAGCCGTCGCGGGATGATGGTAGTGACGACGATGTATCAGACGAAGAATCAGATGAAGAAGAGTCCGGCGCCACAACGGACGATTCTGACATCGACATGGACGACGACTCCGAAGAAGAAGCGTCAGACAATGGCGACGACTCCTCCTCCGTCTCGTCTGCCACCAGATCCTCCCCGCCAGCATCGCGATCCAGCAAACCCTCTCACAATCCGGAGCGGGAAGAACTGAAACGGCTCGCATTCTCATCTGCGTCCACTGCAGGCCTGGCGTCCGCACTGTCCGCCGGAGCCAATGCAGACGTCCAGAAAGGTCGAGCAGTCAAGCAACAACGGCAGACATTCGACCGATTGTTAGACGCTCGAATCAAGCTGCAAAAGGGTATCACTGCCGCGAACGATCTGGGGTCGGCTACTCTCACAGACGAAGAGGTCCAGCACGCCGCCAAACAGGCCGAAGACGCCGCACTCGCGCTGTGGTCAACGATCGACTCGATCCGATGTACTCTACTCTCGAGCTCCGAGTCAGCGGCCCCAGGAGCCTCAAACACCACGAAATCCCTCAAACGCAAACAGCAGCAACAGCAACAGCCGCAGCCACTAAAAGCGACACGCTCAACGCCTCTCCCAGAAATATGGGAACATAGCAACCTCCTCGAAGAAGCGGCGCGCCTCACACGCCGTCAAATCCTCGATAAATGGCACGCGAAGACCCAACCGGTTCTCGACACTGCGCCGCGCTCGAAACTGCTGCCGTCCAAGTCATCATCGTCACATGGGAATTCCCGCCTGACCGATGTTCTGGATACATATCTCGCGACAGAATCATCGAAATTGATCGCGCAGAGCTGGATTCAGACTGTCAGTCCCAATGCTACTTCGACTTCGACTTCGACTTCGACTTCTACTTCTACTAGCAACGAACCTACAAGCCCCAATCCCAACCCAGCGACCGGAACCTACGACGACGGAATCTTCTACCAAGCCCTCCTCCGCGACCTGATCGCCTCGCGCACCGCCAACTTGAACGCCACCACCAACGGCCTCTCAACCACCACCAACGGCGTCGCTGATGGGCCGTTGCTGCTCCCGCCGAAACTCCATCCGTCCGGCAGCCGGCATAAGAAGGTCGACACGAAAGCGTCCAAGGGCCGGAAAGTGCGGTACACGGTCCATGAGAAGCTGGAGAACTTCATGGCCCCGGAGGACCGGGCGACGTGGGAAGACGCGGCCAGAAGCGAGTTCTTTGCGAGTCTGTTTGGGAATGCTGTGGCGAGGGTTCTGGATGAGGAGGATGAAGATGGGCCAGAAAAGGAAAACGAGATAGATGAGGCTGAAGCTGAGGCTGAGGCGTTGCGCTTGTTCAGGAGTTAGATTGGACGGGACGGTCGGGTCTAATCTCTGGTATCAAGTCTCAGTACCTAGGTAGGAGACATCCAACGATACTGATATATCGCTACCCAAGACAAGCAAGGTATAAATAGGCACCTCTGGTCCACCATATAACCCTTCCCTGCCCCTGCCCATTGGATGCTTGTCAAGATATCAATGTCAGCCAGTGTCAGTCAGTCAGCTGTGCAGTAGTAGTATACTGTGGTATACCCAAGTACCTTGCTTAACCTCCGTATTCCACCGTGACTACAGAACAAGTGGCAAGCTGCTTCTACTGAAAGAAAAGCAAAACACTCCATCCTCCGGATAAAGATTTAGGGACGGACTATTTATGGAACTTACAAGATCTGTTCGAGTGTGACTCTTGTCCTGGTAATAATGGGTATTCGATCCTCTTCTCTACTTCTCATTCTTAGGCTGTGGCTTGTGGCTTGTGCCTATACCTGTCCTACTCTCCTGTTCGATACTGAACGCCAACCAGCACAAGTCAATACAGCTGTATTGATTGAGAAACTTCTCCAGCCCTGTGGACAATCTTTTCCCATGGAACACACCTTGACAGTTCGTGTCCGCAGAAATCGATACAGACTGACACCATTCGAGCGATGCGGAAGGTAGTGCTCGCTTCCTTCGATCCCGTCCTTGCGTTCAATACATTGATCCGCTAGTCCAATCGCCGCTTCGATCCTTAGAGTGATTCAGTGACAGATGCAACCTCCACCAGCAAGCAAATAGCAGTGTTTGGCAATGCACGCTGTGAATAAACTCGAGTTCATCGTCTCCTAGTATACCCCGGCACCTGATAGGGCTGTGGAATGAACCATTTCGGCAAGACCCCCGCCTCGTGCTGTCGATGGATATACGCCGCGGTGACATGTCCGTTCTGCGTGAAATTCGACTGCGTCTCATTGTTGAAACCCGGAATAGGCGAATATTCTCTCGTCAGTTGCGGGGGATTGGGCGAGGAAGGTATGGATATCGACTGAGAAGAGCGGATAGGAGATTGGTCGTCAGCAACGGCACGCTTCTGCGAAAACCCACCAGGGTGCTCGTGGTGGTCATCAATATCGTCATCCTCAACTTGGACATCTGCGGCTTTGTTTTGGTCAGCGCGACTTCCTGCTCGTTGTTGACGCGGTGTCACAAGCTCCTCGTCGTCGTTGATCATGACAAAGTCAGGCTTCTTCGAAAGTCTAAGTGTGGGAGGATCAAGGTCTAGATCGAGGTCGCCCTCCTCTTCATCGCCATCTTCATCTTCTGCAGGATGGAATACCTCGTCAAGTCCCAGATCGATGTTGACCTGTGATTGAGATTGGCCATTATATTGCGGCAGTTGAGTCATTGAAACATGGCATGAACTGGAATCCTTGATAGTGATCTTTTCCGCCTTGTCCTCGTCACTTCCTCCTTCGACGTGTAGTGTAGGGTAAGAAGCCATATTCAAGTAGCCTTGTGTTGGTTCTTGAGTCGACATTTGGGAAGGGCGGTGGAGGGAGGCCGGATGGACTGATCTAGGAGTTGCAGGTTCTGTGGAAAGCAGTGATGCTGAGGAGGAACTGTGTCCAATGTCGTTCAGAGGCAATTTTGTAGTCGAGACATGGGTGCTTGACTGATGTGAAGTGCCATGGTTCGGGAGAGAGATCTCGTCGGATTCATCTTCACTGTCCGGTACCACTTTTGCTGGACTTTTGGCTGTAGATTGTTCGACTAGCCGTGGCAATGGCAGAGGTGTCTGCAGGGGCTCTGCATCCTCAGCCAGAGTTGGCATCGGCATGGCTCTATCCGGTCCGGTTGAGGAAGGACTGTGAATCGAGAGTTCGAGAGCAGCAACAGACAAGGTATCTGCTGGTTTGAGAGGTTCCATAGGTGCTGGAGAAGAAATGCGATACTCTACAGCAACGCTGAACTGCGTATCGTTTGCGATGGGCGAGCCAAAATCAGCATCATCAATATCCTTGACATCAGCTTCCTCAGCACAGATCACCTCGTCTCTCGACGAGTTGCGGCTTTCTGAGGGCAAATCGTTGGCCTCATGAGGCACCCGGGTGTGCCCAATCCTCTCTTTGATCGGAGAGAATGCGAAGTCACGCACAATCGGCTCAGCTGCTGCATCGCGTGTCAGAGTTCCTTGCTGCTCTCCTGTCTTCTCTGCTTGCATTCCAGCACATTCCTCTGGTACAATTGGCCCAAGAAGCTCCACGATATCTGGAAGGGTGTCTTGAGGTTCGGTATCTGGAGGACTGGATTGAACATTCTGTGGCTGGCTGGTTGCCGGTATCTCGGCCTCATTCATTTGTCTAGCGACTTGAACTGGGTTCTGTGCCTGTTGAGGGAACTTCCCCGTTCCAGTCCTATGCCCTGCTTGACGAGGCGATGAGGACAAAGGAATGGACCACAGGTCTATTTGAGAGTCTTCGACTCGTGGACTCCTCCGAGGCTCCGTCCTCTTTGGCAGTTTCAAGGTGACAATCTTCTGCTTCTTCTTAGCGGAACGCTTACGAACTCGACGGGGTTTTCTAGGAGAAAGCTTCGACACTGGTCCCAGAGGAATATTTACCGACCGCTCGGCTAATGGAGTTCTTTGTGACACCGTTGGAAGTTCGGTTGTTCTGCGGTCGGTCCTTCGTGTGCTAGGGGGTAGGCTCTCGGGAGACTGACTTGACAGCACGATTGCGCGGTTTTTCTTGGGCGTTTTTGGCAGCAGCGTTGGCTCATGTGAAGTCGGCCCAGAGTAAATCAAATCGTCGTCGTCGTCGAGCGAGTCCTTGATTTCCAGCGGATAGCCCAGTGAGGCTCCTCTTTTTTCTTTATGCTGTTCATTCTGTGGCGTGGTAGTCCCAAAGGCTTCTTCAAAATAAGCCAGGTTCTGGACAGGATCAGAGAACACCTCTTTCTTCGTTGCCAGGCGCCTAGAGGCACGCCTTGACGAGCTGGAAGGCTCTTCATCTTCAACTTCGACCTTCCTTTTCCTTCTGCTGGGCTGGTAGTCTTGGCTCTCTGTGTTCATCGGCACATCCTTCCTCTTAGCTGGCGGGGCTGCCATGCTTGGTGTTGCTTTCCGTTTCCGCGGTTTTCTTGGACTGTCGTAGGTGCCGTCAAGTTGCGGCAGGGCTCGGATTTTTGGTTCCGCCGGCGGGAGCATGGTATCGTCAAAGTCTGCGTCGTCTGGGGGAGGAAAGCTGAGGAAATCCATCTGCGTGAGAGTCGAATCGCGCTTCTTTAGTGGCCGTCGCCGGTCTGTCGTCGTCGACTTTGCCGTACTGCGTGGCTTCTCGGTTGGTTCTGAGCATACGATCTCCTCCTCTTCAAAACTAGTAGCTGGCGGCGTCAACCATTGGGCTTGAGTCAAGGTTTGTTGACTGTCCCCAGGCCGCCGGCTGCTGCCAAGTTTGCCCTTGATGTCATTGAGTCGGGGTCGTTTGCGCGAGAACGGCGTCGCGGACTTGGTCTTGCGCTTGGTACTCGTGATTGTCCAGGTTGGGTTGGACATGGCGCATGTCGACGGCAACAAGCCGTTGCAGGTGCGATGGTAAGCGAGTGAATGAACCGCAAGTAAACTTGGTGGAAGGCTGAGCCACTGCAAGTCATTCTCAACTCGCTTCTCTGCAACGCGGGGCACGTGAACCGCGTCGTGTCGCGTCGCGTCAGCACGTGATTCAGCCTCGTGGGTTGGGAGCCGTGTTCAGGGGCACAGGTGGAAGAAGGTAGAGGAGCAGATCACCCGAATAGTATTTACTTCTGTTCAATAGACCGGCCTATAATGGCCAAAATATATATGCTACATGAAAAGCCAAGATCGTGGTCATACAAGCCACCTTGTTTTGGGCGAAACGCCGTTCCTTAACCAGTTCCTTTTTGGATATCATCATGACCATTCCCATTCCAACGCTCTGTACCATGCCGCTTACAAAATCACAAACCACAAGCTCTCACACCAATATCTTAGTGTCGTATGTGGCGATGCCTGAGGCTGTCTCCCAGCCCACGCTTGAGTTTCGACTCGAGATGCAGCTTCTCATGGGACTCTGAGCGGCGGACGACGTCGTCTCTCGACCGCGTGTCAAGCAGCTCTTCCAGAGACGTGCGTCTCTTCAGGCCCGACTCGCCTGATGTATGAATGCGAGCTGGGTTGTTCCCCTGCCACGTGGCAAGGCTAGAGCATTCGTCCTGGAAGGCGGTGGAATTGGCGTATGGCAGGATATCTGCTGGTCGCTCGGTGAACTGCAGAGCCAGGCCGCCGTCGACATGCCAGACTATATGACAGTGCATCAACCAGGCTCCTGGATTGTCAGTCTCGAATCCAATCACCGTGTAGCCCGCAGGGTTGCCTGGTCCGGACGAGCCCACCAGCATGGCGGTGTCACGACGTGTTGGGTTGTTGAAATTGAGCGTTGACAGTAAGCTCGTGGTCCACGTGGCACTACCCTGACCCAGCACGCTCATGTCATGTCCGTGCAAGTGTATCGGATGCGAAGCGAAGAACTGGTTCTGGATGATGAAGTAGACCCATTGGTTTGCCACGTTCAGCGTGATTGGATTTGAAATCAGTGAACTGTTGCTGCCATCTGCGAGAGTCTTGAGAGTCGGTTGAGTGTAGTTGACATTGATGGCGCCGTTGTTGATGTACCAGCGGACGACACTGCCATCGTCGCTGGTGGCAATTTGTGCAACCTTGCCAGCAGGCACCGTGGCAGCCGTGGCGGCGAATTGGTCTGCAGAACCAGCAGTCTTCTCCAAGAAGGGCACCAACGAAGCGATTGGCTCGTCCGCGCAGATGGCGAAGTCGCTAGCCGTCTTGTTTCCGTATGTCGATGTCGGCAGAGTAGCCTCTGCACCCTCGTAGAGGATGATGCCATTCGCATTCCCGAGACCGCTGTTCCCACAGCCACTGGGACAGCCAGTCTGGGTGACAGCCCGCAGGAAGTAGCCCGCAACCGGCTGGTTCATCTCGACAATGACATCGTACCGTTGGCCAATGCCAATGTTCAGCCACTCGGTAGTGTACGGGACGATAGGGACGTAATCGGCGGCAATCACGGTCATGACATGATCGTCAATGTGCACAGAGTACATGTTCTGCACGCCCGAATTGATGATGCGGAATAGATGTTTCTTGCCCGGCTGGACCGACCACAGAGCATGCTGACCGGCAGAGAGATCTTGGAGGGTGTTCTTGCCGTTGAGTAGGTAGTTGACGGTGCTGCTTGGACCCGAATGGGCGATTCTCTCATTCATCTGGGCTGCGGTGGCATCGAAGATATCGTCAATCATGACCGTGCCCATGTCAATATCGTAACTGGCGGTGGCAGGGCCGTGGACGACCATGGGGCCACGAATCCCGTCCCCGTATTGGGTCATTGTGTGAGAATGGTACCATCCGGTGCCATACTGATTGAGCTTCATCGTGTATGTGCGGGAAGTTCCTGGAGCAATGCCACATTCGGTAACACCGGGGACACCATCTTGATCATTGGATTCTTTTTGCGTGATACCTGCAAAGCCACATTAGCTGCTGGTCGGTAGCTCAACCAGAAAGCGCACTTACCGTGCCAGTGGATCGAGGTAGCGTTGTTTTCTAGGTTGTTGTGCACAGTTACCTCGAGAATGTCACCCCAGTTGCATTCAATGAGTGGTCCTGGAACCTGGCCGTTGATCGCAAAGGCCATCTTCGGCCCACTGCCATCGTAGTCAATGGTGGTATTAGTGATTGTCAGCTCATACGAGCAAGTCTGCCCCGTTGAGTAGGCGGCGGCATAGTAGTCGGTGCTGACGCTCCTCCCATCACACCACTTGCTTCGATCAGCCGCGGTATTGCACGAACCATCCGAGATGGCAGCTTGAGGAGCCGTCACGTTGGAGGACGCCGAACCGGGAGCTGGCAAGGTCCCATCGTCCGGCACACTGGTGTAAGTTGGTGCCGGCAAGGAAGAGGTGTCCGTGGGAGCATCGCCGGTCCAGGTAAAGACCTCGGCGTCAGTGCCGATCGTGCTCTCTTCGCTGTTCGGGTTACCGGCAGAAGTAGGGTCAACCAAGAAGCTTGTAATCGTCGTCGAACCGCCAGACGAGGCTTCGCTTTCTGCATTCGCAGCGACAACGACGGTAGCAGTCGTGCTTACCGGTGCCAATGTGCTATCAGCCAATGCGCTGGTACTTGGCTCCGAAGGCGCGGTAGATGCACCATTTCCATTCACGGTGACGGTGGTAGTCGCGCAGATAGTAGGCTCAGCATAGACGGTTGACCAGTAAACAGTGGTGGCTTCCTTGAAGATGGTTGCGGTGGTTGTTGTAGTCGTCGTGACAGTGCTAGTAGAACAGGCAGTATCTTCGTTCTCGGCCAAAACCGTTGCTGCCAGCGCTACGGCTAGTAGACCGGGCACCCTTGTAAACCTCATGCTTGCATGCTACGGTAAAGTCCAGCAATATTGGCTGAAAGAGGATGTTTTGTTGAGCCAAAAAATGAAAAGAGTGGCGAGGCTGTTCTTTCGGTTGTCCACCCCAGACAACGTAATGAGTGTATTAGCACAGATGGCGTAAAGAAGGGCTGGCAAATGTTCAAAGACAGGATCAGAATAAGAGAGGGGGGAGTATGTAGATGATGAATAAACAGAGTGCCTGCAGCAGGGCCTGTTGATGAGCATGGACTGGCAAAGGCCATCCATCGACTTTGAGAAATCCATTCTGGTACAGCCCCTTTAACCAAACAAGCAAGGCGACAGGTCGATGACAGGTCGAAAGGCCGAAAAGCCGGCACAACCATTGGCTCGAGGACACGCGTCAAGCTTCGAAAGGAGCATCAGGCGGACTGTGGTAAGAACCGTTGGAGCCGGGACGAACGCCAGCGAGATGTCACACGAGTGTCCCTGGCAGCCATGCAGTCTGTCCTGCATGGTCTCGACCTCCAGCTTCATGAGACGTGAGGAACTGGGAGCAGTGGGGTTCCCGAGCTCGACAGTTTGACGGTTGCTCGTACCTTGCAGAAGGAGGTCGCGTCTTTGGAAAAAAAAAGTGAACATATCGGGCTAGCAATCTCGGATATCGCGGCCTGAGCCTCGCATGAACCAGTCTCACAAGTCTCCCCATGTAGAAGACGATCCATCATGCCGTGTTTGTTCCTCACCAGAGAGTAAAGAGACATACTGTTTTGCTGCATGTCTCGATTCACCAGACCTAAGATGTTTGACAGTTTGTCAGGGCTAGGGAGGCCACATGAGGGGCTGGACGGTGGGCGATGGACGTTAGAGGTCCGAGCTGTCGCCGTCGCTGTCAAGTCCTCTCTCTGTGTACGTACGCGCGTTGTGGCGAGAAAGTCGGGAGCTGTCCGGCCTCGTGAGGAGCTGACGCGTAGAAGCCACCAGTTCCGAGTGCTTAGGATGAAGATCGAGCTTCAGGCTGGTATAGAGATATAACATGATTCTTGTCCGATTTGCTGGGATTACACCCTCGGGTCTCTGTCGCCTGTCAATCTTTCCTGCTATCCTGGAACGTACAAGTCTCGGGGGGCTTTTTGCTCAGGGGTTCTCCAAGTTTTCTTCTCTCAAGGGATGTCAGAAGAGTTCGGTTCCTTTGGCCGAAACTTTCCCATTAGGCTTGGATGGGCATTACGCCTGTTCTCTTTCAGCACAACTGCCTGTCCATTGATGGCCTCGGATCACGCCCTGGGGCGCCAGTTGTGCTTCATTCAACGGTGCTGAATCTCTCGTAATTTCGGGAGTTTATACCTAGGTCTCCTCAAGGTTGCTGAGGCTTGAGCTTCTGGACACGGCTCTGCAACTTCAGTCTTGGAAGCACAATCTGTACTCACGGTCTGTGACCTTTTTGTCGCCCCCTCCGGGCAAAGTGTCTGGACATTTACCTCGTGACGGGTATGAATGGCCTAAGCTCTGTAATTTCGCATGAATACTCTATACGAGCTTGGCCATGAGTGAAGTCTCTCATCTAATCAATTGTGTATTCATTCGCCAGGGAATGGAGATGGATGGTAACCGTATTACCCGAACGTGCCTTTGAAATCTAGAGAAGCGACCTCTGTCATTGTGCCTGTGATGTCTAATGGTTGCAAGAAGCTGAATTGGCATTGTTGTTTTGATTGTGAGGGAGACAAGGAGACGGTGGCACATTCCTGATCCTGTCACATATTTCATTCGGCAAGAACATAGCATGAGGATCTTCGTGTGATGTCCAGACTACCTGTATGGTTCGAATCAAACAGATGAAGATTGAATTGCAGTACCAAGTGGAAAGTTCTCAAAATGATGCGCTCCTCCCTGGGTATCTTATGCATCAACGCCAGATGGACCAAATCTCTCACGGGCTTTTACGGCAGACTTCAGATCTCCCTTGCCAATGTTTCCAAACCACAACTCGGCCATGCCTCTGCTCTGAGGCCTCATTTCATGGCAAAATCAAATTCCTCATAGTCTTCTCTCAAGCCTTGAGCGTCCTCCTCCTCCGCCAACTGCTCGCTTCCATCCTTGCGCAGCAGTGCATCCATCCAGTTCACCCTATTCTCCAGCTGTAACAAGCCTGCCATGACCTCTCGACCGAACCAGATATTGAACTTCTGATCGGTTGGGAGAGGGAAGTACATGGACTTTGTCACTCCGAACTCCTTCTCGCTGTTGCCATTGGTGTGGTCGGCCATCTCGACAGGATCAGACACCCACGTCCAGACTCGAAAGAAGTCGGATTTCTCGGGCAGTTGACTGTCAGGATCACATGGCTGAAATGCAGGATACTCGTTCCGTTCGCCTGCTACTTTGAACGCAGCTTCGACCAGACCTTTCTTCACATGGTCTGCCTGACTTGCCATCAACTGCCAGTGATGGTGACGGATGCCAGTACGGTTGACCTCCCAACAAACTGCGCCGAGTTGACCTTGACTCTTTGAACCGATCATTGTGCTCAAGGCCTTGCGGAACCGGTTCATCTCCTTGAACTCATTGGCCACTTCTTCGTCCGTTCTTTTGCCTTGAGCTGACTCGTCCGCGGCATGGTAATATGGTATGATCATAACATGTCCGGAGAACGACAGCTGAGGGAAGGTCGACGGCAAGGGTAGCGGCCCTCGGGAGGCTGTGACCATACTTTCTTCACCCAGAGAAACCACTAGATGGGTTTTTGCTCCAGCCTTGTTCAGGCACATGAAGCAATCATTGGGGTCTTTGTTGTGGTTCCTGCGCGCACGTTTGGACCGCCGTTCCTCATGCCCACCACTGCCGAAGCGTCGGTATGTGTCTTGGTCGTCCAGAGCCGCTCGCTTCCTCGGTGGCGAGGTCCGGATGAAGGGTGATACCCCAGGAGTCTCCATTGTTGGCGGAGGTCGTGAAGTGTCCAGTGTGAACGCAGTCATCCATTCTTTCGTGGGAGCATTTACGCCCGGGAGGCTTTTGAACCTAGTCACAGCCGTTTCGTCAAGCGAATTGTAGTCCACAACGTGTTTGAAAGGTTCGCGTTCCCAAACTCCTCCAGGACTGCTTGAGAAATGGTACCATGGCTTCAGCGCTTGACACAGATTGGAGATCGATTGTGTGCCCTGGCCACCGTCCAATCCTTCTGGCAGTGGGATTTTTGACCCGTTGGTAATGCCGGCTGGCCATTGATTTGTGACTAGAATGTTGGCAGAGTGTGCGCCATGGAGGCCCCGTGCCTCGCTGTCCAAGTACAGGGCGTCACACTTGCCCAGTTTCTGGGTCAGGGACGCTTCGTTCTGCACAAGTCGACCTCCGAGGTAGACGATTTTCACCCCTTCCGTAGTGGTCATTGTTCCCTTGCGACCGAGGTAGAACAAGTTGGGACAGAGGTCATCATCGCCTTCGAGCTTTTCCTTGACAATATCTGGGAAAGCGGAATCGCCGATCGTGAAATATGTTGGGAGAGGCACGTTGATCTGCCCGTGAAGCAAGGCTTGCAATTCCTCTGAGTTGGCGTCATCATTCTCAGCGGCAAACAAGTCACCGACAACCAAGGCGAGACTGAAGTTTTGCTTGGCTTGCAGTTTTGAGATCTTGCTGAAAGCCTTTTTGAGCTGGCCTTGGATACCTCCGACCACAAGTCTGCCGAATGTTAGATCAGAGTAATGGCAGATTGTCATTTGGCTTACATTTTGGCGATCCCCATCTTGATGAACGTTCTGCCAGCGAAAACCTCAAGCAAAAACCTGAGAAGTGATGAATAGATTCAAGAATGAGCTTGGTTGATGTCCATAGCAAGCGAAAAGAGACAGTTGCGACTTTGTCTTCCACAAGCGAAGGTAGCAGATAGAGGAATAGAAAGAAAAGGAAAAGTTGTACCCATATATATAGTTCGCAGCCCTGCGTTCTCCAGACTGTTAGTGACAATGCGCTCAAAGACAGTGACTGAACATTGTCCAGTGTCCTTTTGCGTGATATTCACCTGGAAGTGAAGAAATCGTGAATGTTGCGGCGTGATATGCTCTTTACTCCACCGTAGACATACGGCAGAGTTCACGACTGCCAGCTGCTGTTCTTATGCGGGGAAAAAGTCGAACTTGACCTGAAATGTCAAAATGTCGCCGCAGCCTCCAAAAAAATAAATCGTAGTCCAACATCTTTTTCGGATTCCATATCGTCCTGTTCCAACACCTGTGGCTGCATTTCCTCACAGGCTGCGTGGGAATTCTTTCAGTCATGGTATGATAGCAATCCACCAAAGGTGAGTTTGCTATCATGTCTCCCATATCCCCCGGAGTCCCTGGCGGACCGCATCGCAAGACGAAGAAGCCTGACGCTTCAACCCATCTACACCGATACGAGTCCTTCACGAAGCGCATCTCGAAATTGAAAATTGACCCTGTTCATACGGTGGAAAAGAGGAAGCCTTCAAACAGCGACACCGATCTGACCCAAAGTTTCTTCCGCACCGCACTGGATGAATGGGCGGAATTGAACTTGTCGCAAACATTCACGAGTTTCCTCAATAAGGCAAGCCCTCTGTCAGAGAACTTGCCCCAGCTGCTTCACCATGCGGATACAATCTTCGATCTGCTTGTACAGCACATTGAAAAGAGAGATGCTCTCGCGTTGGAGCCACTCCTCAGCCTCCTTGCACACTTGGCCCACGATCTCGGTTCGCGGTTCGAACAGTACTTTCCCCGAACGGTGGTACTGGTGGCTCAAGTCGCAGCATCTCACGACAGCGCCGAGGTCATTGAGTGGTGCTTTACTTGCCTAGCATGGATGTTCAAATATCTCTCCAGACTGCTTGTGCAGGATTTGCGCCCGCTTCTCGACATCATGACACCGTACCTATCGGCGAAAAAAGATTACATTGTTCGATTCAGTGCCGAATCCCTGGCATTTCTGTTGAGGAAGACTGCCGTGTTGTATCAGAAGAAGAAAGCTCCTTTGAATCTCGCCATGAAGCATCTGTTGGCGCGGCTGGTCCAAGATGAAACGTCGACGCAGCTCAAGGCATATCAATACGGTGTCATGAGTTTGTGTGTGGAAAGTGCCAGAGGGATAGACTACCAGTTGCATTCGAGTGCTGCGTCGTTATTGCGAGGTCTCTTGGACGCCGCCACACCCTTGACCGGCGAAGAACAAGTGCGGTCAACGGTGGAGGGCGTTTTGATCGCATTGATCCATCAGACAAATGGCACGGGATTCCCACCTGCGTTGGAAGTTGTCCTAGACTATGTTCGCGAACGAGCCATGTCCAGTGATCCAAGCCAGGTCCTTTTCGCGCTCAGACTGATCACCGTGGTTGTTGGCACAAGAAAAGGGACGAGAATTACCAATTGGACGGCGGTGATACAGGCATTTATCAGCCTCACGCAGAGCGCAAGTGGAAGTGCAGAAGGGCAAAGTCAAGCCAAACAAGATATGATTGCCATTTCTGCAGGGATCTTTCAGTTTGCGCCAATGGACCAGTTGCTGCCGTTCTCCCAAAAGTTGTTGGACCTTGCAACGACCCAATTGTCCGCACGAGAGTTCTTCGCCTTCTGTACAATCTGCGCCGACTTGGGGCAGGAGAGATTTACAGACCTGGTGCTGCCACGTCTCCAGCAGTACATTTTGAAGCAATGGCGCGGCGATGAGGTTGGTGTTTACTACTTACTGGAAAGACTACGGCAAGATGGTATCACTGCCAACGGAGTTGGGAGCGGAGCCTCTCTGAACTGCCCCGACTTTGAAGCGTCTGTGATTCGTGAACTCTCTGCAAATGCAGTCGAGGAGACAGCTTTGCCAGTGGAACAATTCGCAGGTCGGATACATTTGCCGGTCAACCTCCGCCATTCTTCCGATCCCAAGGTGGCGGCCGCTCTCCTTGCTGCTTATCGGCCTTTGATTGTCAGCGTTCTGAAAGACACCGGCAATGACTCAGATCTTCGTCGCCGGGTGCTTCTGGGATGGGCATTTGAGACCTATATCGACTTTCTGCCTGCTGGTGACACTGGCATACAGGAGCTCGTTTCCCTGGTGCTCAGTGCGTCTCCTGTCTATTTTCGCCTTCCGTCTTTCCTTCATGCTGGTATCAGTTTGTTGCAGAAGAGTGGTGCCACTGCTGAGGCGCAGGGCAGGAGTCTTGAGAGCGTCCGATACGTGCTCATCCAAAACGTGCTCAGCCCTTCTTTATCATTAAAAGAAGCTTCCATGACGATGCTCACCCTGCTGGCTCCACCGGAGATCAAGGAATGGCTTTCTGAGGCGGCCGATCTGATGCTCGAGATCCTCAAAACGCCTTACACGCCAGCGGAAGTTCGGAAAATCGCTATGTTTCTCAGACGCCTCCCACAACGCCAAAACAGACTTGATGCGGAGTCGTCTTATCAGAATCTAATACCCTTTTTCTGTCTCGGCATGCTCTCCCACTATCACGATCAGACAAGAAAGGAAGTGTGCAACGTTCTGGCTCAGATGGTGGAACCCACGTCAGTCGAAGAATCGATTGTCAACGTTGCTATTCAGTGGCTACAGACGCCTCCTATTTCGCAGGATGCGCCTGAGGTCAAGCCTGATCGGGCAGGACAACGATCGTCAGCTTTTGAATGCACAAGTCTGTCACACATAGACTCCTTGTGTGCCACACTGATGGATGATTTCGTTCGAGCCAACGAGCAACTTCGCAGGTTGGTCGAGCGTGCGCACCAATTGGAGAACACACGAACTCCAGAAAGCGCACGAACACTAGCTCTACACGTCTTATCAGCAATCCCAGCGTCTGCTGAACGCCGCTCCCGTTTGTTGGTGCCGATATTTCTCGCCGCACCAATGAACCGTGGACAGCTACAGAAAAAGCCCAGCTCGGAATCTTCTACCTCTTCACATACGCTAAGCCCGGATGTCGATGATCACGAATGGTCCCTTGCCGACCGAAAGGCGTTCCTGGCACTTTTAGGCAAGTTCGTCAATCCGCGCGTGCTTTTCAGGTCGACAGAAGTCTACGAGAAGCTTGTGGACCTCCTGAGCAATGGCAACACCGAGATCCGAAAACTCGCTCTCCAGGCAGTATTGACTTGGAAGGATCCCGCTCTTGTGCCATACCAGAATACTCTCGTTGAGATAGCCGAAGAGAAAACCTCGACCACAGATCTAGGCGCTTTGCTGAGCGCCGAAGAAGACCAGAGCCCGGTCAAGCCAGATGACCGCCGTGTGGTTTTCCCTGTCCTGCTAAGGCTGATCTTTGGTCTCATCGTTGGTCGCGCAGGCACCCCTGGTTCGCAAGAAGCGAGGAGACGCTCGATCCTGCGCACGCTATTCCGCATGAATGAAGGCGAAGTGGCCACGTTCCTCGATATCGCTCTTGGGAAGTTGAGGGACGTCAAGATTGCCGACTACAATCCCGAATATGTCGGTACAGACCACGAGATGATACCGGAGGATCAACAGTATGGGTTTCTGCGGCTGTTATTGTCGATGCTAGAGACATTGCAGAGCCGCTTTGCTCCCTACGGTCCCCAGGTTGTGGATGCCGTAGTCTTCTGTCTCGTCCGAGCATCTCGGCAGAGCCATGCAGTTGCACAACCGTCCGTCTCATTGTCAAGTCTGGCGCGCAACATCAGACGAACTGCATTCCAATGTCTTGTCTTGCTCTTCGAGCATTGTGAAGGAATACAGTGGCCGTCTTACTTGCCCACGGTCTTCGCTATTGCGATCAGTCCTAGAATGGAAGCGTTTGCTTCAGAGGCAAATCAGGGAATATCGGGTCTGCTACGACTTTTTGCCTCTTGGGTGCATTCCAATGACCTGATCGGCTACCTGAAAGAGTACGATAGCCGAATACCGAATGTCCTGTGGCAATGTCTGACTACACCCTCGACACAAACGGAAGCAAAGGCCTTCATATTGCAAGATATCGTCATCCCTTGGGTGACCATGGCCGACGATAAATCGATTGTGCCAAACAAGGCGGCAGAGCTTTTGAGCACAGAGGCGGATGGCTTATTGAAGGCCCTCATGGTTCTTCTCGAACGCACACCACCCAGAGAAATCCTCACCGCCATCACGACCGTTCTGCCCAAACTGGCACCTTTTGCCACTTCCCCGGAATCCCGGCGTTCTGCAGTCGCTCTTCTGATCAATTTGCTGCGTGATGCCAGTAACAAGGTGCCTCCGAATGTCAAAGGTCAGCTTCTGGCCTCGATCCACAGCTTCGTCGATGCTAGCGTCGATGTTCTGGACGAGAACTCGCGCAAAGAGTTGTACGAATTGACGTCGTCGTTGTTCAACTACTTCAAGGATTCCACTAATCGTGATGTACTTTGTGAGATCCTCGACATCTTGTCCCGGTCAGATGCTTCATTGCAGCAAGCTGCTCAAATCTGCCACGATTTAAACTCCAGCTCGACTCAACGACTCGAAGAATTCGACTATGAGAGGCGACTACAAGCCTTCCATACCATCAATTCTCTTGAAGTCAGCGAGCAGAACAAGGTCATCTGGCGTCCAATTGTCTTCAACCTGCTGTTTTTTGTAAGGACAATGGAGGATTTCTCTATACGGTCGAATGCTCTCAGTTGCCTCAAGCAGTTTATCGTCAAAGCATCCGAAGCCGAGAACTCTGAGCTACATGATCTGATTAGGACAGTGGTTCTTCCAGCCGCTAGGAAAGGCATTAGACATGAATCGGAATTGATACGAGCCGACTTTGTCTCTCTTTATGGTCTTCTCGTACAATACGCTCGCGGAGAACCGGATCTCGAAAACATGAAAGTGCTGCTTGTCGGCAACGACGAGGAAGCGTCCTTCTTCTCCAATGTGCTCCACATCCAACAACATCGGCGTGTCCGAGCGATCCGACGTCTTGTTTCCGAGGTTGAAAAGGGAGCCATCAACGCGCAAAACAATGCGGAGGTATTTATTCCTTTGCTGGAGATGTTTGTCTACGATCCCAGTTCGGATGAGTCAGCGCAGACCACGAAGGGTCAAAGCATAGCGGCGATGGGGACAATGCTGCAGTGGATCAACTGGAAACACTTCAAGACATTGTTCCGCCGCTACAGAAACGACATCAACTCGACGGAGAGCACGCAGAAATCTGCCAGTCGTCTTTTGGCGCACGCAGCTGATGCTCTATTAGCTGCAAGAGTCCAAGAGTCCAATATATCCGAGACAGATTGCGAGAAGTTCATTCCCTATCTGGCCAAGTCCATCCGAGATAAAGAGGTTGTGCAGAACGAGCTGAGGACGCAGTTCATACCGAAACTTGCAGAGATGGTTCATTACAAGGACGAGACGGAGGTCAGCTTCCGGATTCCTGTGGCCGTGACAACGATCAAGCTGATCAAGATGCTGCCGGAGGAGGAAATCCAGCTTCTAGCAGCCCCTATCCTCCTCGACATTTCGCATATCCTGAAGAGTCGTACTCAAGAGACCCGCGATGTTGCACGCAACGCTCTTTGCCAGATTGTCAACCTTCTCGGAGCATCGAGTTTGCAGTTCGTGCTCAAAGAGATGCGTTCTGCGCTCACCAGGGGCTATCAGCTGCACGTGGTGTCATACACCCTTCACTCAATTCTGGTCGCCATCACTCCTCATATTGAGCTTGGAGATCTGGATTACTGCCTGGATGATCTGGTGCTGGTCGTAATGGACGACATCTTCGGCGCCGTGGGCCAAGAAAAGGAAAACCAAGACTATATCAGCAGTATGAAGGAGGTCAAAAGCAGCAAGAGCTATGACTCGATGGAACTACTCGCTCGCTCCACGAGTGTTGGGGCGCTTTCGAAGCTCGTTGCCCCAATCCAGACCATTCTTTCCGGCACCCTCAATTCCAAGCAAGTCAGACAGGTAGATGAGCTCTTACGGCGA
Source organism: Capronia coronata CBS 617.96 (assembly GCF_000585585.1). Taxonomy (NCBI): domain Eukaryota; kingdom Fungi; phylum Ascomycota; class Eurotiomycetes; order Chaetothyriales; family Herpotrichiellaceae; genus Capronia; species Capronia coronata. Next base: position 3,210,717 of record NW_006912895.1, on the reverse strand, counting down.
ATCGGTTTGGGCGTGTCGCAAAACCCATCAGCGAGCAAGCGGGATCTGTTGGTATTCGCCTATCAATTGATTCAGTCATTGTACAAGGAAAAGGAAAGCAACTCCACTACGGTCAAGTCGCTTACGCTTGAGGAAAAGAGTCGGCAGAGGTATCTAATCCAACTGACCTCGAAGAACAAGTCGACCAGCGGACAGACATCGCCATTGTTGTACAAGCTGGCGCGTTTCGCTCTGGATCTGGTGAGGTCTACTCTTCACAAGCACGACGACGTTCTCACGCCTGAGAATGTCCACGGTTTCCTTCCTGTCATTGGTGACGCCATGGTTGAAGGGCAAGAAGACGTCAAGATATCTGCCATGCGGTTGTTGTCCGCGATCATCAAACTGCCCATGGATGAGCTCGACCAGAATGCACCTCTATACGTGCGGGAAGCTGTCAAGATGGTGAAGAATTCGACCGACACGAACGAAGAGGCTGCTCAGGCTGCACTGAAGCTTGTAGCTGCAGTACTTCGCGAACGCAAAAGCGTCAAGGTCAGGGATTCGGACATTGCAGACTTGTTGCATCGCATTACCCCAGATATTGAAGAGCCCGACAGACAAGGTGTCAGCTTCAACTTCATCCGGGCGGTCATGGCTCGAAAGGTTCAGTTGCCAGAGATTTACGAGTTGGTGGACAAGATCGGCATCATGATGGTCACGAACCAAACCAAGAGTGCCCGTGATGTGGCTCGAGGCGTGTATGTCCACTTCTTGCTGGAATATCCCCAGAGTTCGACCAGATGGTCCAAACAGCAGAAATTCCTGATGAAGAACCTCGAGTATGAGTATCCTGAAGGTCGACAGTCTGTCATGGAAGCCATCAACACGCTGGTCGCGAAGGTCAAGGGAGATCCGGCACAGGAATTGATTTCAACCTTCTTTATTCCCATCCTGCTGCGAATGGCGAACGACGAGAACAAAGGCTGTCGAGAACTTGCTGGGGTATTACTAGGACAACTGTTCCGTCTCGCGGACCGAAGCCATCTTCGAGACCTTCTGGAACCTTTGAAGGCGTGGTCTGAACAGGAAGACAACCAGGCATTGCAGAAGATAAGCCTGCAGGCGTACAGCATCCTCTTGGGCACGGGAGCAGCACTAGAGCGTGAAGAGGTCGTACAGATCCGCGATCATCTGGCCAAGATCCTCCAGACGCCGGTCACCGAGGAGGGAGATGAATGGGAACTTCTTTTCCAGGGCTTGCTGCTCTTGTCGCGACTGGTTGAGACTCATCCCGACGTGGTCTTGACTCAGAAACAAGCTCGGCTGTGGCTGTCCGTGTGGAAGTTGTTGAGCCATCCCAATGTCTGGATCCAAAGCACCTGTGCAAGCCTCACCCAGGAATTCTTCCAGCACTGTACCTCTTCCTCAGACCTCGCCAAGCTGCCGTTGGTCTGCGATCATGGTCTTCGCCTAGGCAAAGAAGAGTTCCTCGAGATCTTGAAGGCCAACGTGCGGATCATCAAACGGACCCAAGGCAACGAGGATCTCAGTGGTCTGGCAGTACAAAACCTAGTCTTCATGTGTCAATGCATGGATGTCAACGGGCTGACCATGGAAGTGGCCGACAAAGGCGACACCAACAACGAAGGCGCTTTCGCAGAAGACCCAGATTCCGACGACGAAGCTACAGCCAAAAAGACCAAACAAATCCCCGCCATCCATTATCTTCTGGACCAGATATCGCGCATCTTACGTCTCGAAACCAACCGTCTGACGTCTGCGGCATTGGGTCCGAAGCTCTCCGCGCTGACCTTCCTCTCGACCGTGCTTCCAGTCTTGTCGGACACCAGTCTGGCCGGACACAAGGTACACGACATTCTCCTCCCTCTGCAGCATTTGACGGATCCCAACACGATCCAGCCGCGCTCGGCAGACCCGTCGTTCGCAGCGACTTACCAGACTCTGATCGAGCTCGCTCACGAGGTCATTGAGAAACTGCAGACCAAACTCGGCGACACTGCCTACGTTAGAGTCTTGACGGAAGTGAGTAAGATGATGCGCGAGAGGAGAGAGGCGCGGCGGAGTAAGCGGAGAATCGAGCGCGTGGCGGAGCCGGAGAGGGCGGCGAGAGAGAAGCGTAAGAAAGGTGATAGGAAGAAGGAGCGCAAGAAGGAGATTGGCAGGACATATCAGAAACGAAGGCAGGAGATGGGCATGTAAGAAGTTCCATTTAGGAAGGTTTCATGTCGGGTCCAGGTCGTTGTGCTGTTGTGTTCATCGTTCATGGTTCATGTTTCCCATGCATAGCGTCGGCGTTGATACGATGGTAGTAGTGTTTCTGACTCAAGAATGATGAATGATTACAAAACAGCAGAGGGAAGAACGTACAGCATACCTCCTCGCACAGCGTGCTTGTCTTGTACAGAATATATGCTATATATGCTCCTTTTGAGTATACCTACCCCTGAATCCTTGAGCCTCGCCCCCACGATTCGGTCACAACTAGCAAATGAAGAATGACTGTCGCCGTGGCCACGCTCAGTGTATCATAATACCGCCGGCCCAGTGATCGTGTTGTATCCTAATCATGATCATGATCTCAATTGTGATACCTGTCCCATGTCCTCGCTCCGCTGTTGATGGCTGGCTCCCTATTCGGATCCTGTGCAGTCCCCTGCGTTCTTCACACCACTCTTTTCCCTTGAATGTCCTTGGTGTTTGCCTCCTCGCTCTCCCCCATCTACTTGTCCGCCCATGGTGTGTATCTCATCTACCTACGTGTCTGAGGTGAGAGTATGCATCGTTCGCTATCCATTCACACTCGCCGCCTTCAAATCAGGCACATCCGTCCCCACCGCTGCCGTGGCACCCGCATCGACCGGCAGAATGACCCCCGTCAACCATCTCGCCTGTGGTCCTGCGAGAAACCTCACGGCCGTGCCGACATCCCAGCCATTCCCTTCTGTTTTGAGCAGACTACGGTTCTTTCTCGCTTGACGGGCTGCTTCGGACATTTTCTTTTTCGGCTGTTCTTGTTTCTCTTCTGCTTCTGCTTTCTCCCCTTCTTTCTCTTTTCCTTCCGCTTTCTTTCCGTCTCCGCTTGAACTTGACGTTGACGTTGAACTTCCACCAGCATACATCATAGGAGTATACACCATACCGGGACAAACACAATTGACCCGAACCCCCTGCGGCGCATGATGCGCAGCCATGGCGCGGGTCATGTTGACAATGGCGCCTTTTGACGTCGGATACAACAAATGTGGAGTTCCGCCCTTCAGGCCGGCCACCGAACTCATGTTGACGATGCTGCCGCGATACATCCAGTTTGGATCAATCTCGGTGTATATGGATGTGTCGGGATTAGTGTCGGTTTCGGTTTCGGAGTTGTTGTCGGTGTTGCTGTTGCTGTTGTTAGGACGCTTATATATCATGGCCGGCACAGCGTATTTGGTCATCATGACCATACTAGCCACGTTGACTTGCATTGACGCCGCCCAGGCCGTCATGTCGACGTCGACAGCTGTGCCCGGCGCCCCGGCAATGCCGACGCAGTTGATGAGGATGTCGAGCCGGCCGAAGTGGTGGAGGGTGGTGTCGACGATTCTTTTGCAGTCTGCTTCGATGCTGACGTCTGCGGCGATGGCGATGGCAAGGGGAGTAGTGGTACTCTCTGGTTGGGATGCAGATTCGGATTGAATCTGAGAATGTATCTGAGACCGGTCTGTGTCTGGATCATCCTGGCTTTGGCTTTGGCCTTGCTTTTGTATGTGTGGTGTCGTGCTGGTGGTGGTGGTGGTGGTTTCTCTTTCAGCCTCAATCATCTCAACCGTTCGCTGAGCCAGTTTTAGGTCACGGTCCACGCAAACCACAGCGCATCCGTCCTCTGCGAGCAGAATGGCACAGGCGCGGCCGTTGCCGATTCCATCACCTGCTGCACCGGCGCCGGTTACGATGGCCACTTTGCCGGCCAGAGAGCGTGGCGGTTTGGGGAATTCGTAGTTCATGATAGAGACGGAGAAGTCGAGTCGAGTCGTGTCGTGTCGTGTCGTGTCAACTGGAGTGAAGTGAAGTAGGTATGATCGGGTTCAAAAGAGTGTGCCTCCCATTACTCTTCCTCTGCAAACAAAGCTCAAGACTGTCTCTCTTAAACTACTAAGATTGAACTGACAGTTTCCCACAGCCGAGGTTGCGTTGCACTTGACGTTTAGACGATGGTCTGGTAATATTTTGGCTTCAAGTTCGTACCGCAACGTGTTCTCCCTCGGATACCTGGTACCTCTGAAGACGGCAGTAAAATGTCGTCACACAGTTATATACAGACATAGATGAACAGGATGGCAGAAACCATGGTAACTTAATTGTGGTGTCTCTGTTCACTTACCGTCGGAGAGTCGGCATCACAACACTTACTAATGCCTTGATCCTTCGTCTCCGACGTAGTTGGAGTCCATGATGGATACACAGATGGAGTACAAACTAACGTAGAAGACTCGGATGCTCGGGAAAGGACGAGGACAGTCTCCCACCTCGGCGCTTCTCTGAGTCGAATAGAATAGTAGATAGAATAAGGGCTTTTGTGGGGAGTTGCCTGTAGAGAGTATGTATAGACTTGAGTGTGAGCCTCGGCTCGTTGACTATATTAACCATCCAAGTGCCCTATCCACCCTATACGCCCTATACTGGCTCTGAAGACTAAAGGATAGAGATGTATGCGTTGTTGGCTAGACGAGATGTTGTTTGGGCCGGTTGTCGCTTTGCCTTAGTACCTGAAATGAAATCGTTCAATCCAGGACGACTGTCAACTCGCCTTCATGCCTAGAGGGGACTTTCTGTGAAGCGAGCAGATCGAGCAACCAGCAATCGTGAAAGTTCATTGATCCGTAAGATGATATTCAAGGAGAGAATGATAGATGGATACATGCATAAATATTCAGATCGAGCGTTCGTTCATACACTCAACCCCTGACTGTCCTCGCTCTCTTCGTCAAGCCATGCTGACCGTGATGCTAGAGACCAGTGAAGATATGTCCCGGGTATATATCCACATACTCCAGCCCTGAAAACAACCTCTCTGGTCGATTTGGACACTTTGAAATATGATGGCGCGGATCTGTCTGCCTCTGATGATATAGATATAAGGGCGCGGATCTGGACGTGGTTGAGTATTGCCCAGCTCTTTCAGACTCCTCCTCCATGCCGGGCCATGCCTGTCAACCGCAACCGAGAACATCCATCTCTTGGATCATCTGGTATGTGTGTGCTGGGCACATCCCTTACAGCCCCAACGGGTTCTCTGCATTCTGCTCTTTCCCACCCACAGGTTCTTTCATCCTTTGCGCTTCCGCCTCCTCCTGCTTCGCCGGTCCGCCTTCATGGTTGCCAAAGCCGACGCCGACTTGTTCGCCCCAGCCCTTGCCCATTCTCATGACGCCCCCAATCGTCGGATCCACGAGGCCGCCGATGGGCCCTCCGGCCTTCTGGAGGGCCGGGCCTGTGTACTTGCCGACCGGGGAGAGCATGCCTTCGACCTTGTCGCCGGCTTTGTTGCCGAAGTTTTCGGGTTTTGAGTACCACGAGCCGCTGTCGCCGCCGCCGCCGCCGCCGCCGCCGCTACCTGTAACTCGATCCCCAGGGATTAGCCATCGATCTTCTGCTGAGGACAGTCGCTAATATTCTTCTTCTTCTTATTCTCCTTGGTCTCTGCAATGCTCGCCCGCGGAAGTACTACTCGTCCAGCGACGATTCCCCGCAGCACTCATGTGGTATTACTGTGTAGGGACAACACACCTTGACCGCCCTTTTGTTCGGTTGAGCCCTCGGGAGGGATATTCTCGGCGTTTTCGTTCATCTCGATTCTGTTTTCCTTGTTGTCGTCCGCCATGATTCGACCTGATATGTATATAGAGTCTTTCAATATGATATGGTGGGCCGTCCCGTGAGTTAGCAGAATGATAAACTAGCGATATCACAAAAGGCAAGGAGACATCTTCTTGAGCATAATAAGAGTTTCAGCGTCTCAGCCCCAGAGCAGCCTGCATGCGCCGACATCATAGTCGCCTTTAGGGTTCCCTGCCCTCCAACCGCGCGGTCCAGATTTCAGGGATCAAGGGACTTCTGGACTGGGATTGAGATGGCTTGGTTGGCTGGGGGGATTGCTGGACACCACAGTATGACGTCGATGTTGGAGAGTTCTGTCGAGAAAGATGAGCAGGGATCTTGCCAACCTTGCCCGGAACTTGGTTGGAGATCCAACCCTCTTTTTACTCTGTAAACAAATATACTCGGTATACTGGTGCGACGGCCTCACACACCCGCGCGGCAAGCTTAGACGGTTCTCGACAACCATTGACCTTAACCGGGGCTATTCGATATGCCTGGTCAAACTCGTATTCCGGCATGCTAGAATGTCTGGTTGTTACAGAACCGCAAATCTTTTGAAGCGGTCTCGAGACGGACAACACTATGCATCCTCCTCGTGCCCTTGGAGAATATGTTGGTGGCTTTGCAGACGGGTAGCCGCGTGCAAGGTCGAGAATGCAGTCGATCCGGTTTGTATATATAACTTACACATATATAACGATGTTGATACAGGCGTTACCACGCCCTTGAAGCTTATTTTGACATCCGGTAGCGATGCCAACAAACATGCAGTTGTCACGGCGCTTGCTCTCCCAGAATTTAGCGAATTTCAATGTCCTCCTCCTTCCAGAAATCAGAAACCAAGGCCTGGCCATCCATGAGATTATAGACATAACAAGGACCGACCAGACGATAATGGTCTTCGGCACGTCGAAGAACAAACGGCGTGGGACAGCCTAGGATGATGCAGATATAGTCTCCGTCGTCACCATCTCTCGTCTCCCGCGGCACGCAGCAAGTCAAGTGGCGGTCTTGTGTCAACGCCAGTTTCCGACCGAAGCTGTATCTGAAACTCTCCGACAACATGTTGATGTATGCTGCAAAGTCCTCGTTGAGAGGCATGGTGGGTACGAATTCGTGTTCGACGTTTCGGGCTTTCGTAGACGCGTGCCGGGCTGTATTGTCCACGGCTTCCAGACACAGCGGAGTGATCGCTATGTTGCTCGCTCGGACATAGCCCTCTCCTTCGCGCTCAGGAGGGATGATCAGGTCCGCAGTTGCCGTTTGCCAGCCCTGCAGAGTGAATTGGTGGGGCGGCACTTTTGGTATCTCTTCCTGCACAGCCGTCATCCAATCCCAAGTCTGTGCAAGCCAGGCAGATTGGCCAGCAACTTGCTGGTGCGTGATCGTGTTCGGATATGGAAGATCCGGACCAGTCGAATAGATCTTATCGACGATACAGCCTCGAACAATGAGTAGCCTATCGTTTGGTATATCGGACTGGCTGACTGGACCCCATCTGAAAGAAAACTGAGTGTTGCCACAGGCATTGTAGACCGAGTTCTGAAATTGTCCGGATGGCCTATAGAGCTCAGAAAACGCATCGAGATTGGGTTCGGTAAGCACAAGAGCCCAGGAGTGAACGGGACTGCTTGTTGCTAGGCAGTTGTAGAGGACATACGGCCCAAAACCAGTTTGGATCAGGTGTCGTGCCACACGCATGCCGAGCTGCTCAACGCTCTCGTCTGTGTAGTTCACTGGTATCCGATCCTTACTCTTGCCGCCCTCCAAGAGGCCGAGGATGGCATATACTTTGTCCCTCTCGTCCTTGGCGAGGAATCTCTTTGTTCGCCACAGGAGACTGTGTAGAGGGAGCCCCTTTGGCAGGGCGTCACGAGCATCACGGATGAGGAGAGCCGAAACGTGAGGCTGATCAAAGGCCCAGACGCACTGCGCAAATTCCTCGCTGGGTTGTCCTTGGCCTGGCCCACGACGGCGGTCTGAGTGGTAGAGCCAGACCATATGCTGCAAGGCACGGATCACGCCTTGGGGCAGATATGTCCCAGGACGCTGGTCATCTCCGATCAGAAACGTTGCTCTCTTTGCAAGAGCATATTCTTGGATGATCCACACGCGAGAGAACCACGGCCTCTGCATGAAGCAGACGAGAGCACGCCAGAACGCGTCTCTGACTCCAGGCAGCTGGAACCCTGAAAGAAACTGAAAGCAGTCGTTGAAGCTTTGCGTCTGAACAATCTGGTACGCTTGCTCCCAAGTGTCGAGCGGGATGTTATAGTAACGATCCAATACTGCAAGCACGTCGCTCGAAGATTCACTTCCGAGATCCATCATGACCTGTTCCGCCCGCGAGAAAGTTCTGTCTATGTTTTGGACTTGCTGTGCCTTTTCAGCGAGACCTTGTGGACTGCGACCCTGGTCAATGCAAAGAGCGTCCGTCCACACGAACAGGCTCTTGTCCATTTTGCGGACCCTGACCAAAGCAGCATGGAGGTTTGGCGTTACCCGGGCAAGTCGCCCATCACAATTAATAGCTATTTTGAGGGCATCATTGTCGTCACCCCATGCATAGGAAATGGCCGTGTAGGAATGGCTGGGCCGGAGATGGCTCATGTGAAGGATCCGACAGCAGATTTGGTCCCCACGATGCTGCGCCGGGAGAAGTTCCACGACGCGAATATGGTCATCTGATTCGAGAGGCCTGTATAGATATTCTCCCTCGTCCTGCGGAGAGAAAGGAGCCTGGGATATGCTCGGTCCACTGAGCAACAAACCCAGGGACCGGGGAAAGGCTGAACATAGCAATTTTGAAAGATAGCCGTAGCCTCGTAAGAGGCAATCCCATCTGAACAGGGACATGCCGGTTTGACTTACATCTGCAGTGAAAAGGGTAGGAGACAATCCGCCATTGCCCTCGTCTTATCTGGTCACCTTTCTTCATCTCATGGAGGCTGTGCTGCTGCTCATGGCGGTAAGGACGAAACATAGCCACCTACCGATCAGGGGGGTCTGACACAGATCCATGCTGGCGCCTCCCAAGCGCGACAGCCTTGTTGTCCTCCCAAGCTTGCAGTAACGCTAATGAGCTGAGGGCCACCGGGAGGGTCGCAACTGGCAAGCGGACGGCGCGTAAGCAACATGTTGAAGCGCTTCTTGAAGCATGAAATGAGACAATGTATCAATAAAGCCAGCGAAGAATTGAGATATAGGAGGAACCGCGGCGTGCTTTCCATTCGCAAGCAGATGTCAACATACCTGCTCTAGTTCACCTTGTTTCGACGTACCAAACGCAATGTGCATGGCCTGAATACTGGGCTCCTTAGGCCTCTCCTCTACCATTTACTGCTTTTTCCGCACGAACAACACACGAAAAGCCACCCCATAGTAGCCATATTTCGTAATTTGGCTGAATAGCGGGAGGCTTCTGCATCGGGCCACCAACTAGCATCTAGTGGTCTTGGGGAGTAGACCTGTTCTGCCTGATTCTATCAGATCACGTCGACAATCCCAGCTGACCCCCATTCGTGTGGTTCACATTCCTACAGGGCTGATGTTGCATGTGGCAGAATGCACACCATAGTCATCTAGTATTTGTCCGTGTAGACGCCCACGGGCCTCGTGACAAAGCGATTGCTCCTCCTTCGCGCCTCGTCAGGAGTGGCAGACCCAGTTCCGCTCTCACTTCCGTCTCGGGCTGCACTCTCCGTGCCGAGTCCCCTCGATCCGGCGCGCATTTTGGCCTCGAGCAGAGCCAGCGCATGATCCCCCGCTGCTCTGGCCACCTCGGCTTCTCTCAGAAGTCCCTTCCTCGTCAATTCACGCTCCTCTTCAGGGAGGACAAATCGATGAATGGTGCGGTGATCCACGACTCTTTCCTCTGGGTCGCCTGCTCCCTCCACCCATGTTCCCTTCCCACATCTTCCTTTCCGGCGATACGCGCTGTATTCGGTGGCCGCGGCCGCTTTCTTTCCCCTGCCAGAACGTTCATGGAGTTTGCGCGGATCAGGGTCGGTCTTGGGCCAGGGGAAGCCGTAGAGCATGCTGTGTCGCTCACATCGAGGACACTCGCGTCGAGTCTGATATCCGTTGGGTTGGACAAAGAACCCATAACACTTCTCGTTGTGGCATTGCACCCAGCGATCATGGGGTTGTGCCAGCAGCTTTCGCGTCAAGATGTAATCTCCTGCAATTCGGATTGTACCGGTGACCGGGTGGACGGTTAGCTTGGTGACTGTGGTTGAGGTCGTGGTTGGTTCGATGGACGGCAGCACGTTGGCTTCCCCTGTGGCGGTGTTGGATGCTTCGGATTCGTGGACTTCTCTAGTGACCGTCGTTGTTGAAAGCGTCGACACTGTATGTGGGGTCACGGTATGGGCGGATTCGAGAAGAGTCTCTGTATTTCCAACCTCACCGTTCGCATAGGGGGGATACTCTGTGTTCATCGCGGAATCCTGGCTGGACGATGCCACGACGATGGTATCTTCATCTGCTTCCAGCTTCGTCATCTCCATAGACTCCACCTTGATGGTGATAGCACTGTCACTGATGGTTTGGGCAGGAACTGGTTGGCCAGAAGGCCCGGCCTCATTTGCTGAACCATAACTAGACGGAGAAGTAGGGGCGGGAGAGAGAGGTGCCCGTGAAGAGATCTTGCCGAATAATCTAGCAGTCATCTTGCTTTCACGCAGACTCTTTCCAGACTGATTACTGCCGGGAGACTTCTCCTTCTCGCTCCTTGACTCACCGGGCTCTCCGCCTGAAGGCGTCAAGACCGCAGCCGCATCCGTATCCTCAGCAATGTCTCGCTCTGTCAATCGCAATGGGCTTTGAGGCGGGGACAGCGTTGTCTCCTCCCTGGATATTAAGCTTGGGATGGGTTCGACAACTCCTGACAATCCCAGAGCGGTGGCCTCCCCACCATTGTCGAATGCGGCACTGCCCGGCGGAGTCCACGAATGTTGAAGTTTGGAAGGCGACTGAGTAGTCTTCAAATGTTTGGACGGAAGGGCAGCAGAAGACTGCGAAAGTGATTCCCGCTCGCGTTTGCGTTTCAAGCTGCGTGGCTTCATATTGGCAAGGAGATCTCGCGACGGAGTTGAGGCGTTGCTACCAGGCTCAAGGACAGCGGCTTTCGAGGTCCAACCGTTGCGTTCAAGCACCTCACAGGTGTGGCAGAGACAATCGATATTGCCAGGACCAAAGTAGTCGTCACCGTACGAAACCGTGATTTCATCTCCGACCTCGATGTTCTTCATGGCAACCACTTCCATGCCGTCAGGTCCTCTTGTCACAAGCCGACCGTTGGCATCGCAGTCATGATTGGCAAACCGGGCAGGACCCAGGAATATGGACGAGTTCTTCTTGCGACTGGACACGACAATGCTGAAATTGCGATTCGTCAGGTCCAGATCCGCCGACTCTTCTGTGGTCAGGGGGACGAGGGTGCCGGTAAGGTATTTGACGGTGTCACCTTGTTTGATCCTTCGACGCGCCATCACGGCCGCTTCATAGGTGGTGATGGTATACCGGTTGGTGGTTGACACCTCCCAGGGGCAGTCGGTCTGGTACATGGCGATGTACTTTCGCAGGTGATTGAGGAAATGCTCGTTTTCGGCCTTGGAGCGTAGACTCTTCTTGTATCTTTTCAACCCTGGGAGTGCCAGCAGGGCCTTTTCGGCAGCGGCAAGATCTTTCTCCACAATGACCTTGTGCAGCAGGATGCTAGGGACTTCATCCTCCTTGATGCCTCGAATTGGAATATGCTTGGTGCGATTCTTCCGGATGCGCGACTTGTAGTAGGCCTGTAAAGCGTCAGCACGACCGACGCCCCATGATCATGATTGTTCCGACATTATCTATGAGTGCGTCGGAACACACGTCGTCGTGGGCAGCCAGTTCGGCGAGGGAGAGCCGGTGCGCCTTGTCAGGCTCATTGGCCGACTGTTTTCGAGTCATGGTCGCGTTGTTCACCCGAGTCGAGAGCGACTGGGACGATTAGACAACAGTTTCGTACTTGGCAGAGTTGTCTGAGGAGGTTGCAAACAAGGAAAAGGAAACCGTGGACGCCGCTGATTGCGGGCTGAGAGGATCCAACGAGCGGAAGGGGTCGACGGGTCGAGAATTGCAAGGGACGGATGGTCCACGCGCGGCTAGGGTTCAGTTCAAGCCAACCCGAAAGAGACGGCAGTAAATAGAGAGAGAATGTAGTGCGACATGACGGTCGCGTGGATGAGGCGCGCCAGCTGAAGGAAGACTGAAAGGAGAGCTGCTCAGCTGTGCCTCACTTTTGACCTTAAGGGGAAGGGATAGTCGAGCATTGAGCATCGAGGGAGCAAGAAACAAGAAGGGAGGAGAGGAGAGGAGAGGAGGGGGCTTTTGCTCTGTGAGGCCAACGGACGCAGCGCAGCGCAGACAAAGTCAACACTAACAGACACAATCTGAGCGGAACGACGGGATGGAATCTGGCATTAGTGAGTTTGTTAGTTTGTTAGTTGGTTAGTTTCTCAGCGAGACTCCCGTGCTAGTAGTAGCAATCGCCCTCCTCACCCTTTTGTCGCGTCTCCCTTGAAAGTGCGTGTCGGGGGTCTGGCTGCCTGTCAAATAAAGTGGCCAGCCAGTGGAGATCTCATTCTTCGGCCACAATGCAAACCGCTGTCACTTACTGTCACTACTCTGTGTCCAGCGCTGCAGGCCCACGAATCGGGGACACACCTAAGAAAAGGACGAATTACTTCAAGTTGTGTCCTGTCACGGCAGGGGATGAAGGTACTCTGTGCAGTAAAGATTCACCGTATCGTGATGCGGGCAAGCATAGACTGATGAAGTGTAGCTTTCTTTGGCTGACAGTGTCGCCGCTTTATGGTACCCAAATATCAAAATACTAACAACCCCCTGAAATATCCTCAACCAGCGACACTCCTTCAACGTGCAGCATCACAACAAAACAGTGCAACAGAGAATCTGTTCTGTGTTTCTGATACTGATGGTCAGTCCGCACCTGTTATGTCCTATTTACCAGGCAGCATAAACAGCATCGACATACCAGGGTTACATGGTCGATATGACAAGCGATGCTCTGAGCCTGGCCCCAGTAGTCTTCCTCATACCGGTAACGATGAATGCCATACTAGGAAGACCATATTGGATGCCATAACGGTATGGTCGCTGAAAGCACTGACTATCTTGACGCAACTCTTACCCTATGGTATGTTGAGCAGAAACGTCAAGGAACTCGAGAAGAAAGATGAACCGCACCTTGAAATCGTTGAGACCTCGCCATGAAAGGATCATCAGGTCTTAGAAGATTCCTCCCTGTCGTGAGACAAAGTGTGATTCCCCCCTCCCCTGTGACATATCACGATCATCAACTGGCTAGACTTCGGAAGAAGCCATATTACCGCTTGATTGGACGGGCAGAAGGAGAATTGCTCAAGGGTTGCTCCACCTTCTCCGCAGTCCGAAATGATATTCGACACGACATTTCTGTATAGAGTCCGAGGTGACGACTTGTATCTTCAGCTATGCCCAATATCATCATCATGAGCAGTTACAGCTCACCCACTGCACCTGGTGGGAAGTTCCATCACTCCAACATTCCATCATCGTCATCATCGGCCTCCACTGAACTGAAGCTGGCTCGGCAGGACTATTCAACCACGATTGCGTGCCTGATCAATGGACCCCTTTGTGAGCTCATCACGTTTCATGCCAAGGTGAAGTCATGATGATGAAATGCCTGGCCTCAAAGCAGTTTACCCACAGGTAAGGTATATAGAGGTGAGGTATTCGACTCGCTGTCCTTTCTGGCCTTCAGCATACCGAGACAACCGATTAAAGTCTTCCCACATACCAGCTGCAAAAGTCCAAACCAGACCAAATATTCCAGTCAACAAGACCTAATCCAATATGTCTGGCAATACCAACCCCGGCAACTTCGCCAACCGTCCCAAGGAGGAGGTCCAGGAGATCGCAAGCAAAGGTGGTCAATCCAGCGCCGGCGGCTTTGCCTCGATGGACCCTGACAAGCAGGTATGTTTCTTTTGGCAACCCAATCATCAAGTGAATGAATATTGACGGTGCATGCAGCGTGACATTGCTTCCAAAGGAGGCCAAGCATCCAGCGGCTCCTTCGAACCGGGCAGTGAAAAGGCCAAAGAAGCTGGAAGAAAAGGCGGCTCTGCTACCGGAGGATCGAGCTCTTGAGAAAGTAATGCTTTGGTGCAGTGGTGGCTAGACTGCAAGTCAGATGGTGAATGTGCAGCCGCATGAGAGCAACCCCTGACGTGCTGGGGCAGGATAGCAGTCAAATGTACAACAGAATTTGGTGTTTCGACAGACTTCGGCTGAAGCAATGTGACAATTTATACCACCAGTTTCCTGCTCTGTATACTATTCAGCCGATGGCCGCCAACACCTTTGATCCTCCATATATTGCAGTATATTACAATAAGTGTGGCATGGTCTGCCTGCAGCTGTCTGCCATCCTACCAGGATGTAAAGTCGACAATGGCTCTTGCGCGGTCTCTTGCGGTCTTCAGAACATAATTCCGGCCACCTATTCCCTTTGCGAAGTATCTGCAATTCTTCGAGAAAAAAGTAAACTGTTGGCAGTTAGTGGTATCACACGACGTACCTCTCGCTTCAATTGAATGCCCTCCACTCATAGTCGGCTGCTGATGACGGCGATCTAGGTGCCGACCCTTTCGCCAGTGATGATTCCCCAGTTGCTCAATCTAATCGGCTCAAGGAACACCTAGCAGTCCCTTGTACCTTGCACCTGAGAGAAGATTGATGACCCGCGTCACGCGTCGCCCCCAAGACGCGTCTCCACGTGATGGTCATTTTCTCCAACAAAGTGTCGTTTCTCGCATGGAGAATACTTGTTACTACTACTGGCATTCAGTTGAACTCCATTGCGCCAACATGGGGTACGATTGGAAACCTGAAGGTTCAACTTTTGGTCCAGTCCATGATACACAATGATGCTTAGCCAGCATGGCCCAGACCTACTCCTTCGACGTCGAACCTGTCGCCCGCTTTGCAGGTCAAAACGCCGCAATCCGAAGGCCCAGAGTACTATGCTGCCCGGAATTGTTCATTGACAGAGTAAACTGACCTTGACCAGGAACTCACATTCTTTTCCTACGATGAGGACCACCAACTCCGCCACGATGCTTCAAGTCTGCGCTACTACTATCCTCCTGCCCTACCCTGCGACCTCAACAGAGGGTTCGAGACTTTTCGGCAGCTAGACGACTCGGCCGACGACCATCTGGATGGCTTATTGGACGCGCTGATGCTGTATGAGAAGGAAAAGGGGCAGAAACTCGAGACGGACGTGATAACATGGCGTGGAATGATGACAAAGGTGTGAAGATTTACTCAGCATTGAGTCTCTCTTGCTCATAGGATATGACAGATCATGGTCGCGCCGTACTCCTCGTTCGACGACTGGGAGATGAATGCGACCTGTTTCCAGGGTACCATCTTTATCGAGGAGAACCATAATAAAAAGATTGCTTCTCGTCAAGAACAATTCTCTACACCCGCCCGACCTGGCGCCATGTCCCAAGACATTATGAGTTTCTGGGGATATAAATTCGAAACAGTGTCGCTTCTGCCAGAACCCTGGTCTGAAACGCCAAGGGAGTACATCGACTCTCGCGAAGATGAGATTGTGAGCAACTATGCACAGTATTGTTCCATTGTCCGCACAGGATTTGGAAAGGTGAAAATGATCATAGGTGGTGAGGTCGATGCTGTCATGGACTTCAAGCCCGAAGACAAATCCCAACCGATCAACTGGGTCGAGCTCAAGACCACTGCTGCTGTGACGAACGAGCGGGCACAAGTCAAGTTCGAGAGAAAGCTGCTGAAGTTTTGGGCCCAGTCATTTCTGCTTGGAGTGCCAAAGATCGTGGTTGGATATCGAACAAGCCAGGGGATCCTCGAGCGTCTGGAAGAGCTGGACACCCAAGCCATCCCGGAGACGGTGCGACTGCGGGGCAAGAATCTGTGGGATGGACAGACTTGCATCAACTTTGCTTCAAGTTTTCTTGAATGTAAGTCAGAAGGTTCGTTATTGTCTTCACCCGACTGACAGCGGTAGGGCTGAAAGGTGTCATCACCGAAGGTGGCGTCTGGAGGATCCGAAAGCGAGAGAAGTCTCCCAGACTTGAGATCTTCAAGATCGAAGAGACAGGCCACGGAGACATTTTGTCCCGGGCGTTCGTTGAATGGCGAACACAAGGTCTGTCCGGTCAACAACAGGAACCCGCGACTGCCCTGAATAATGCGAATGGCAATGGCACATGCCGAAACCTCCTTGAGCCACCATGCTTGTAGTCCGAATCATCACAAGGATGCGGTGCTTTCGACAAATATGTCGTTCCTGGTCACCGCACGACCTGGCACATTCACACTTGAGCGCTCCCTGCAGAGGTCACGTCATTCTGGTCGACTTCGTTGGCTTTCAACTTCTTGCCTGCGGCGTGCTGCGGCAGTCTTCTTGTGCCCTCGACTCGCGAGATGGCCGGCCCATTCAGCCTCTGTCATGAGTATCTTATCACAGATCTCGCACCTCCTGGCAACGCGGTCGGGCCTGCCATCAGGGTCATCGGGCGCGGGGAGCATCCGAGTTGCCAAATCAGATAGACTCCGAGGATCGGGAAGCATGTCACCTTTTAAAAAGCTGCCCACAATTCTGGTAGCCGGTTCTTGCACAGCAGACTTCCACTGTTCAAGAGCAGAACAATCAAGGAGGAAGAGCTTGTCCAACACTCCAGCCTTGACCAAAGCGTTTGCCAATCGGATACGAATGTAACGGTTCTGGCGCTTTGCATAACGTCTTGTGCCAGCCTTGACAGGCTCCACCGCTTCTTGCAGCATGCGCGAGCTTCTGGCGGCGTCGAGCTCCTGACGTTGTCGACTCTCCAGCCAAGGTTCCATCTCTTTGTAACCGATCGAAACCCAAATACCCTTGCTCTTGTCAACGGGTGTCCCCTTCCTTTTCAGATCTGCCTCCAGATCCGCCATTGAAGCAGCTTCATCCACAAGTCCGTCTGCGACCATCGAGTCTACCCGCGCATTTAGGCGTTCTTTCAGGGCCTTATCTTCAGCCTCTAACCACAACAGGACCGTTGGATAGCGGAACCCATTTTCGTCGGCCCCAGGTCCGTCTTGACCAACGTTGTCCGGGCCGTCGCAAGTGGCTTCGTTGTGATGGTCTGCTTTGCGTGCCTTCTGTTCAGCATATACTTCGGATGCTTTTCTCCCTGTCTTGAGCCAGATCTCGAGAGACCGCTGGATCTTCCGTCTGTCCCTTGGATGCCATCTTCTCGCCATGTCGGGATCGACCTCTTGTAGCTTCGCAAGAATTTCCTCCGTGGATTTCGACAGAATAGGATATTCCTGGAACGGCTCTGGACCTTCAACTTCTTGTGATTCGCTTTCGGTAGCGTCTTCAGCAAGGGTGGCATCCTTGAACAATAGAGCGTGGGTGTAATAGTGCGTCCCACCGACCACGATAGGCAACTTCCCCCTTGACCGGATCTCGTCGATGATGCGAGAGCTCTCCTTGACGAACTGGTTGACCGTCCAAGGTGTCTCTTCTAGAGCGATGAAATCGAGCAGGTGATGTAGGATGCCGTTGCGTTCATGGTCAGGCATTTTGTTTGTAATGATGGGCAATCCCTTGTACATTTGCATGGCATCCCCGTTGATGATCTCTCCATTGAATCGTGTTGCAAGTTGAACGGCCAGCTACGTTCGGCTATTAGTTTCTCCTGTCTCAGTACTTCTCTCACCTGGAAAATCCTACCTTTGACTTGCCTGTGCCCGTCGCACCGATGATCACGACGATGGGATCTTTGGGCGCATGCGACGCCATGGTGATACCTCGTCTGAAGACCAGAGACATTAACATATATCCTTAGTCGATGTATCCCTACTATAACGCCGTTACGAGCGCTAAGAACAGCATGGCTCTTCAGAATGGATCGAGCATGCCTGCAAGGGTCGTTGCATGATGGCCGTTTTTTCACTGCATGTTGCCCCCAAAGCACGAAATAAGATACTTTCGGCAAGGTGGAATCCAAGGAAGCCGTCTCCGGTGACCAGATCTCTGCGATTGATCATTCATTCGTTGATCCGAAGCAGAAAAATAAGACTCTTTAGCAGTCGGGACTGTTGTGCATTGTCAAAATAAAACTGCGTATCAAGTAGTAATGTTGCACCGTAGTTCAAGCGGCGAAAGTTTTTTGTTCGAGCGCAACTTGAAGTTGAAGTTGAACTTCACGACAGTCAATTCCTGCATTTCAAACAATCCTCTGCCGACGACGACAAGAACACCAGCGCCTTGACTCGCACTCTTCTCACATTCCGGTCGATTGAGCACTCACTCCCCTCCATCATGGCGGAAGTTGTCCAAGCGCGAACAAGCTTCGCACCCTCCGCATCTCCTCCGACGACGACATCTCGCAAACGATCAGCCTCGCCCGACGGCGAACCGTCGACGCCTACAACCCCAACGACTACAAGCAACGCACTCACAACAAGCAACAACGAAACCTCAATCTCGCAGTCCGAACCACCAGCCAAGAAAACGAAACTGATCCGCCGCAAGCGGCGCCCGGCGCGGCCACAAGTCGACCCGTCGACGATCAAATCCGAGCCGCCGCCACAGACCGGCACGATCTTCAACATCTGGTACAACAAATGGTCGGGCGGCGACCGGGAGGACGCATACCTGTCGAAAACGGCAGCGCCGTCACGATGCAACATCCGCAACGACTCGGGCTGGACGCAGGCGGACAAGACGAGCGGGAGTTATTTCTGCCTGTTCTTCGCGCGCGGGCTATGTCCCAAGGGTCACGAGTGCCAGTACCTGCACCGGCTGCCGACGATCTACGACATGTTCAATCCGAACGTGGACTGTTTCGGGCGCGACAAGTTCAGCGACTACCGCGACGACATGGGCGGGGTGGGCAGTTTCACGCGCCAGAACCGCACGCTGTACGTCGGCCGCATCCACGTCACGGACGACATTGAGGAGATTGTGGCGCGCCATTTCCAGGAATGGGGCGAGATCGAACGCATTAGGGTCTTGACGGGGCGAGGGGTCGCGTTCGTCACCTATGTCAATGAGGCGAATGCCCAGTTCGCCAAGGAGGCCATGGCGCATCAGGCGCTGGATAATAGTGAGGTTCTGAACGTCAGGTGGGCCACGGTCGATCCGAATCCCCTCAGTGCGAAGCGGGAAGCTGCCCGGTTGGAGGAACAGGCTGCCGAGGCTGTGAGACGCGCCTTGGGCGAGAGTGCGGTGCGCCAGATCGAGGGTCGGGAGACCCAGGAGGAGCGCGAACAGCGGAGGAATGCGTCGAAATATGGACTGGAAGGGTATGAGGTGCCGGAGGAGATTTGGTTTAATCAGCAGAAACAACAGCAGCAGCAGCTGGATGGCCAACAGCAGGGCGAGAGAGGGTTACTGAAAGCGCCGCCTCAGGGCTTTTCGGGTCCTGCAGAGACTGTCGCTTCATCCTCGAATGATCTGACAGCTGCCGCGACGCAGGATTACAGTGCTAATGGAAATGGCAATGGCAATGGCAACGAGGACAACAGTATCATAGGCAGTTCTGTGCTTGCGAAGCTGAAGGGCTATGCGTCGAGTACGAGGCCGTCAGATACATCGAATCCTGCGCCGGCGGCTGGTCCGTTGGTTGCGTACGGGAGTGATGATGAGAGCGACTGATGACCCGAAATGCTACAATCCCTCAAGTATCTGGAGCAAACCAGCATGGTACAATCAATACATTGCACATGAGGAAGAATCCTTACACCACGAGGTCCCAAAGCAGATGGACTCCAGCTTCTTTACCAAGTCAGATCATCGAGTTCCGTGCATTTTTGTACCCGATGAAACCATTCAATTCCTTGCTTTTGATCTAGCTTTTCAATTGTCCTACACCCTTTTTACTTGTACACTCGATATAAACCACAAGTGTAACTAGGAATGAAGCAAATCACAGCTCGCCATGCTTGAGACCAGCCTCGCCACTGAGATCGAAGCAAATCACAGCTCGCCATGCTTGAGACCAGCCTCGCCACTGAGATCCGGCATGCGCATCATGACAACGACCAGACTCGTCCAGCCCGTGAAATGCTGGGTGCGCTGGCCCTCCCCGGTTTCGGGATTATACTGTTCCCAAGCGAAGCCCGTGCGCTCCCACTCGTTGAAGACGTTCTGGACCAGATTGCGCCTGAGCTCGGAGTAGATTTTCGTGGCTTGAGTCTTGACTTTGGCCGGTGCGGCCGGCGACTGCGCTACAGCCAACAGGTTCTTGAGGATCAGGTAGTTGATGTTGACCCAGATGGGCGAGCGCCAGTAGTTCTCGTCGGTGCCGTAGAACTCGTCGGTCTTGGACAGGGACCGGATCCCGTATGGTGACCACAGTTCGGACTCCGAGGAGATCAGGGCCAAAATGTGAGGCAGGTTCGGGTGCGTCGGGGGTAATAGTCCCGTTAGGAAGGGGAATAAACTGATATACCCTTTGTGGCAGACGTGGATCGAGTCTTCGTAGTCGTCGATCGACACGTCACAATATATTTTGGCCTCGTCGGACCAGTGCAGGTCGTCGATGTTGCGGACGATAGCGTTGCTTTGCGTCTTGAAGTCGGACGCGTCGTCGGGCTCGGACAGAAGTGTCGACAGTCTCAATAGGGTCTTGGACATCATGCCGACCCAGGAGATCAAGTCGGTGTGCAGTTCGCCGGGATGCGGCGGCTGAGGCCGCGGATAGTCGTCAAGACCTGATGGAAGGATGTGGCGAGGGGTGCGGCCTCGCCAGCGGTACGCTTCTTTCGTGGAGAAGGCTTTTCGGTCGTACGACTTGATGTCGCCGAATTGCGTCCGACGGAACCAGTAGTATTGTCGTTTGAGCAGCGGGTAGAGAGACCGGAGTTCGGACTCGATCCGCTCCTTGTCAGCCCCGGACGTGGTGGCGGACAGTTTGTCCATCAGGATGTCGATGATTAGGAACAGGGTCGGCGGGTTGGCGTAGTGGGGATACTGGACTTGGAATTCTTGCGGGACTTTGCTGCGTGCTTCAGGGCCGAGGATCTGCTCTCGGGCAATCCAGCCATCCTCGTCCATGAGATTGAACCACGACTTCACGATATCGATCGTGACATCGAGATCCCACTCCGCAATGGGGACCAGATGGAAGCCCTCGTCCCACAAAAAGCCACGCGGGAAGAAAGGCCTAGACGGGACGCAGCTGAAGAGTTCTGCTGGACCATCTTTCTCGACCTGTGCCCGAGCTCTCGCTTCTGCCGTTTCTTCCCAGAAGCCTTCGTTTTCCTCGTCATATTCCGGAGCATAAGAACGATCCACAAGTGAATCACCATAGAAATACCCAATACCGCCGAAGAGATTCGAAAACATCGACTCGGCAAAGGCCGTGTAGGCAGGCTTGGTGAATGGCGCGAGAGGAGCGAACACTTCCTTGAATTTGGACTTGAATTTGTCAGAAGTGGTTGCAATGGTCTTATCCAAGGTCTCTGTAGACACGGAAGGTCCTGAAGCCGAGTTGAACAGAATATCAAACTCAAAGTCGCCCACAAACACCTTCTGAACCATGTGGAAGTTCCCAGGTCCAGGATTCTGGGGAATAGTGAAGGCAGCCCAGGGCGGTGGCATGTTCTCCTGGCCATATTCTTGCACGTAGGCATCAATCTGCTGCTTCATACTGGCAAAGACAATGTTCTTCGCCTGCCAGATCGACTCCGGCGACATTGGCAGGCTACTCATCAAGGTCCGATCAAGTGGTTTGGCGTCCCAAGATCCATGCGTCCGGTACGGCAGTCGATTCTCCGAGGGCTCCTTGAACGAGATATCAAACTCTCCCAGGTCCAGGGTTTGGCCGTGCAAAGTAACCACCCCTTCGACGTCTGGTTCCTCGCTCGTGAACCCGAGCTCGCCCAACCCTTCCATGCCAGCATAGAATATCAGGGTTGTGACCAAATTAGGCGGTGCATCCTCTCGCAGGGTTCCCTTGACCCTCGTGGCCCAGCTGCCGCCATGTTGTCCTCCAGGCACCTTTACAAAATCAATTGTAAGGTCAATCTTGTTTCCAGTGTCGTGTATGACTTCGCGACCACCATTCCGGGCGTCATATTCTTCCCAGCCGTAGCCTGCCATCCCCTCGTGCTGTTCGCAGGTGTGACGGAAGTTGAGTTGAGCTGTGCCATAGTTGTCGGTATTCGCCCACAGCAACCCCGTCAGGAGACTGTTCGGTAGACGTGGTCGCACGCCGAAGTAGAGATTCGGTCGGTAGGGACCCCATAGGAGGGTGTCGGTGTCGTTCGAAGTTGCGACAGATGCATGCGCCGAATTGCTGTACAACGAGAAAAGAGCGACGATGCATATAAAAAACGAGAGCGGCCGTGCGGCACTCCTGCCACGACTCATCATGATGCCAGATGGCCGACTCCCAGAGCCTTCGAGTCAGTTGACTTTGGCTGCAATAGACATGGTACCCTCGTCTTGAGGACTTGAGTAGGACCTGAAGGGACTCCCTAGACTACGACTACGGAGATACTGATACACTGCCATCTGGCCTGGCGAGTGGGACGACGCCGGTAGGGGTCAAATTACGGTGGCGCATTGAATCAGTGCGTAGTAATAGTTCTGGTAGCGCGGAGCATTTCTCGTCTCAAGCGCAACCTCAGCCTTGCGGCAAACGTGCATCGCCATCTGCAAAGTAAATGGTGGGTTTTAGGCATTTTCACATGTGGTTGTTACTGAACAATGGAGCGAGCTTCTGAAACGATAGGTGGCATACACGCTTGTGCTGATGGTGGCCAGTTGTCCCATATTCAAGCTGGACAGCATACATGACAACGGCGACCTTGTTGAAGGTGGGAGTTTGTCGACCGCCACAGTATTTCTAGTGAAAACAAACAATGTAGTCACGGCGATCGCTGCCACTCAGAGAGGAGTACTGTGGCTACTAACAAGTCGCAATTCTGATATATCATAAGCAGTCGTTACCTTGTTGACGTGTGCTGCATATAACGGTGAGGCGAGCACGATACAGGCGGAGCGTGCTTGCTTGTCTAATGACAAGGACACGATGTTATAGGTACACTCCGGATGGGTAGCTTCGTCAGCACAGTCGGATAGCAGCGGTCACCAAGCATGACGAAGAAGACAAAGACAGAAACGATGGTCGACAAGAGAAGAAACCAGCAAACTCGGATATCATTGACACAACAGCAAGAAACCCCCCTCCCCACGGCAACGCCATCCATCTACCTACTCTTGGCCATTTTCAGGCGCAGGAACGCCACCAGGTCGGCCCCCTTGACCTCGTCCTCCGAGCGGGAGGGACTGCGCACCTTCAAGGTACGCTCGCCGGCCCCTCCCCTCACGATCACCAGCCAGTAACCCACGTTGTCGCGGGATGCCATCTCCAACTCCTCAAGGGAGCGGAACTCCTCGGACAGCTCGGCGCTGAGGCCCGCCGCCCACAGGGACGACAGGACCTCAACGCACGAGGTCTTCAACGTCGCCGCGTCGAAAGAGGTCACCAGGATATCGCACCTGGTGAGGAGTTTGTTGGCATCGGCCGCCGCGGGTCTCGACGACTTGCCGTGCGGGTGCGGCTGGACCTGGCCGCGAACGTAGCCGACCAGGTCCATGATGTTGAGGCGGAATCCCGCCGCCCGCACGGAGCCCTTGTCGGACTTGGTCTGGTATTCTTGGATGAGCGCGTCGTACCGCCCACCCACCGCGAGCACCTTCCGGGTGTTGCTCTCCATGCATTGGAACAGGAGGCTCCCCCGGTACAGGTGGTCGGAGTTGTTGCTCAGCGGCGCCACCAGGACCTTGGTGTGGATGTTCATCCGTCGGAGAAACTGGATGACATCGTCGAGCCGTGCCAAGAGAGGCAGCGCCTTGCTCAAGTGGTCCGTGTCGCCGAAGAGCTTGGTCAGCTTGGTGCGCACCTTCTCCAAGTCGCCGTCGAAATTGAATCGCGACAGGTCCGTCACTGACGTCTCGGCGATGTTCATGGCTGAGCTGCGGAGCTGCTCCCGGACTTGGGTCCAAGTCGTCGTGCCGGTGTTGAGGTGAGAGAGCGCCTGCTTCACCTTGGAGATTTCGTCGGGTTTGATGCGGCAGAAATCGAGGATCAGGTTGATCAGGTCCGCGTGATTGAGATAGATCGTCCAGTTGCGGACAGCGAGTGCAGGGAATTCCTGGAGCATTTCATCTAGGATCTTGATCACTTCGGCTTCTTTGATAGACAGATCTCTCGCACTACGGGAAACAAAGTCGAAATCCACCTCGGGCACCTGTCTCGGCTCATTGCCAGGTACAGTGGCGCGATAGACGACTCCGAAACAGTAGGTCTTGGTGAATTGGCAGGGATTTTGTGCCAGAGTGCGTGCGAAGGGGAGAGTGAGGTCAACGGGCAATTGGACGACCAAGCCAGACGGATCGAGGAACATTGCAGCGTTTGCATAAAAGTCCTCTTTCGGGATGATGCCTTGTCTACCAGCTTCGACGGCGCCGTGTCGACGGAAGATGATTTTGAGCTGATCACAGACATAGATCCACAGCATAGAATCCGCGGGCGACATGCCATGCGCTGTCTTGTCCTCCCAAGCAAGGCTGGATACGGCGTTGTTCGGTTTGGCAAACAGATTGCTGACCCACTCTTGATATTTCTCGGGATTCTCTGCTGCAACCTGGTCAATGTAGCGTTTCAACTTTTCTTCTTCCACCGGTTCCGGGATGAGTCCGCTGTCGAGGAGATCTTTCGCGGTCGGCCTTCGGTTCTGATCCGGATCGACAAGCTTGAGAATGATTTCACCCTGTCGACGATGGACATCCTCCTCGAAAAATTCGGGTAGAACAGGTGGCACTCTTCTCAGCCCGTCCATAATCTTGGCCTTCTCCATGGCGGAGGTAAAGGGATAGCACATTTCGAGAAACATGATTCCAAGTGAATACATGTCTGCACGACTGTCGTAGTGGCTTCCACGAATGTAAAGCTCAGGGGCCGTGTAGCCTTGTGTGCCCAGTCCGGTAGAATCCGTGATCACCATACCTGGCTTGGAAACATGTGATTTGGATGTTGCTTGACCAGCAGTTGCAAGTCCGAAATCACCGATCTTGGGCGTGTCATCAGAGTCGAGAAAGATGTTTTCCGGTTTGAGGTCCCGATGCACAACACCGTGACTATGGAGATGCGCAAGACCCTCGACGATGCGTCGAAATAACCGCCAGACTGCAATCCCATCTGCAGACAGCCCTTGTGCGATGCGATGTCGTAGACTCTGTCCGTCGCAGAATTCCATCTGTATGTACAATATGGACTGTTCGTTCTGAGGTGGTGAACGCGAGCGGAACGGTGTCATGAGACGATTAGATTGAACAACTGGGGAATCATCACTGGCGAAAGGGTCGGCACCTAGATCGCCGTCATCAGCAGTTGTTGATGCGAATGGATCAGTAAATTCGTTCTCTTCCAACACAGCCTCGAGCTCGCTGACGTTGAAGCGATCGTCTCCGTCATCAAAGCCGTATTGCTGGTCAATCGAAGGTGGTGCCTGATAATCAAACATCCCACCCTCAGAGTCGCTGTATTCTGCACCCTGGTTGCGGTAGACCGATGGCTCCATGAAGTCGTGGCCCGTACTGAGAGCTGCAGCATGTGGTAATGGTCGCTCCGGGATAAGGCGTTGATGCATGTCTTCCACTTCGTCGTGTTCAGTCTCATACCACGCATTGTAATATCTGACGATATAAGGGTGGTTTAGCTTTGCGAGCAGGGTGACTTCACGCAGAATGTCTTCCAGCATCTTTGTGGAACTGCTCTCGACCTTCTTCACAGCGTAGTATTGGCCATCGAGTTTCCGTCGTGCACGGAACACTTTGCCGAATCCACCTTTGCCAATTCTTTCTAACTCTTCCCACTCATCCTTGTATCGCGATTTGACATGTTTTTCGCTGTACCGTCTACGTCGGTTCGGTGTGCTAGGCATGTTGGGAGAGTGGTTTCGAAACATAGCCTCTCGATCCTCGTAGAAGAATTGCTTGCGACTCAGCTCGAAGGCAGTCGGACGGTTGTTGGGGTTTGTTTGGAAAAGTTCTTCCATCAATCTCTCGGTACTGGATTCAAAGTCGACTCCTTCAAGCACGTTCGACGGTGAGGTATACATCTCCTTAACCTGATTGCCCAACGCCATCTGCATGATGATCACGCCGAGATCCCAAATACATGTCTTGTTGGTCCGTCTAACGTTCTTGCTGTTGAGCTCCGGAGCAATCCACAATGGGAGGTCCGTATTGGGTTGAGTGGACTGATCACCGGCAGCTTGGACCAGGTCTTTCAGTTGAGTTCCGTAGCCATCAGAGAGCTTAACTGTGAGGCCACCTGTTGGCGATAGAAACAACATGACGTTGCCAGCATGCAGTGCCGGATGCACATAACCTTGTTGATCGAAAAACAGTAGAGCGTCCACCATTTGTCGGGTCCATGACCGTATTTTTGCAGCACTGAGTGGCCCAGCCAGGGCAATTAATGCTGCGAGAGAGCCTTTGTTGGCAAATTCGGACAGAATCGAAAGCCTCCACTGGCCCGGGCCGTCGTTTGATTCCAGATGCTCGATCTTATAGTTGATGAGATCGACAACATTTGGGTGACGATGTTCCTTCGAAGACTCCAACGCCTCTTCGACCTTTTCCAGGCACTTTTGTAGTTCACCTTCTTTGCCGCTGATGGTATCAGGAAGGTATATCTCTTTCAAGAGCAACTGTGGAGCTTGGACACGGTCGGTATCGACGCGTGGCGCAACGATTGTGATCTTCTTGTCTTTGCGTTTGAGAATGACGGATCTTCCGACAACCGATTTGAACTTGAACGGGGCTGTTGTCGACGTATCTCGACATGTCATTGATTGATCAAATCGGACAGGCTCTTCAGGGACATCGTAGAGATCGGCGTTTTCTTCCGCCGTGGTCTTGCGAGTAAGGGTGGTTTTTAGGCGGCGTTGCTTCTCGCTTTCGACCTGGGACTCCAGAAGCTTTCCTTTCATTTCAGCTTCTTGAGCTTGCCGTCTTCGCTCGCTCTCGGCCTGTTCTTCGAGCTGCTTCCTTGCTTGAGCTTCTCTAGCAGCACGCTCCTCCTCAAGACTGAGTTCTGTTTTCTTTGCCGCCTTATCGGAGATGGTTTGTTCCAAGAAATCCATAATGGCGGCGTTGACCTCGTAAACAGATTCACTTCCCTGATGTTGACGCGGAATCGTGGCTATGAGCTGCTCGACTTGCCGTTTGATCTCTGGATCTTTTGGTTGGATCTCAAGGATATTGATCTTAGGGAGGACCTTGGGGTATTCGCGAGGGAACTCAAAGATCAACTTGGCGAAGTAGTTGCGATCCTCGAGAGGTCCAATTCTGACTTTAAAGGCTAGGTTTTCTTGTGTCTGGGGCGAAGTAAGGAAACATGTTTTGCAGGGTGCGCTGAGGGACTCACCTTCCAAGCATCCTTCCTGCCACGGACCCTCTCAAACTCATCAGGGTAGATCGCTCTCGTGGTCAGGAACTCGTTACGCTGGACTTCAGGATAGTCTGCGATTTCTTCCTCGAGTCCTCGATGGGATTGTCCGAAGGATGGCGGAGCAGCAAGTGATGGCTCAGTCTTTGGAGCTTGCTCTTGAGGGATCTTTGCCCGCCTACGACCAGGCATGATGAAGGATCAAGTCAGATCCCTTCAGGGATCTGAAGTCCGCTGGTCGTGCTCGTTGCGTGTGGAGGGAAAGCTTGGCACGTGATCCCGAAAGGGGGAGGTATGCCTAGGCAGCCGCAGCGACAGCCGCGACCACCTACACAGACATCTTGTGTATGTTCTTTTGACGGATTGGTATGTTGTTGTTCGTGGTTTATGAAGAAACAAAACAATGACTGGGTTAGAGTCACATCGATAGTATGAACTGGAGACACACAACTTTATAGCCAAGACATCAAAGCGGAACAACAATATTCCGAGTGGCCGACTTCAACCTTCAATTTGAGGAACCGGCGAAGATGCGTTGCAGCAGTATTTCTCATCCACGATATCTTCCTCTCTGCTCATCAGAGACGCACAGAGAGAGGCTTTCGGTGAACTGAGAGTTCTTTATCCACTGCTTCTTTGTGCAGTGCCGGTGGTTTATGTCCGAGGGAGTGCCTGAACTCACCGATCGTCTGTTGGACACGTTCGGATCAGAGCAGTCAAGATGGTGAACATTACTGAAAAGATCAAGGAGTTCGCCTTCCCCGTTCTTTGTGTGGCGCGGCCCGGAGTCTGACTCGGTTCTAGGATCGAGGCCGAAATGGCCCGAACTCAAAGTGGGTGACTCGAGCTCATGATAGATCGGTTGGACCAGTAGCTGATGGACTCGCAGAAAACAAAGCAACAGGTTCGTGAACAGACTTGATAGTGGCGACAGAGCAACTCTGACAATTCACGCCAGAGTATCACCTTGGTCTGCTGAAAGGGTAAGTCTGATTTGTGATTTCGAGGTTGAGCGCCGTGCTGTTCTGGGCGAGGTAGGAAGAGATCAAGCAGCCTCACAAAGAAATGGCCCTGCACGTGATCCCACACGTGATTCTGTGTTAGTCACGTGCACCAGCCTTGCCCCTGGATGGGCATACAAGGCTGGGCAACATGCCAGGAGCAGCCATCTCCTTCATAAGAACACCATGTTAAGAGGCTGCGATGTGTCGAGGTGCTGCACATCCACATCTGACACCGTGACTAACTGTTGTTCAGCAAACTCGCCCGGTTACGAGCACAGTTACTCGAGCCAGGACCAGGCGCCGGATCAGGCGGTGGTACAGGCTTCGACGTGTCCAAGTCTGGTGACGCTCGAATCGCTCTTGTGGGCTTTCCGTCCGTGGGTAAATCGACATTTCTGTCCAAGATCACCAAAACGAAATCCGAAGTGGCAGCATACTCCTTCACGACCTTGACTGCCATTCCGGGCGTGCTCGAGTACGGTGGTGCTGAAATCCAGATACTGGACTTGCCCGGCATCATCGAAGGAGCCTCCGAAGGCAAAGGCAGAGGAAGACAAGTCATCAGCGCGGCGAAGGTAAAGTGGGCCGCACAAAACCATATTGTAACGGATTACTGATTCAGCTATTTGTGTTTTTCAGACATCAGACCTGATCCTCATGGTATTAGACGCCACGAAACGAGCCGAACAGCGCAAGCTGCTCGAAGCCGAACTCGAAGCCGTGGGGATTCGACTCAACCGCAGCCCGCCGAACATCTACGTCAAAGCGAAGAAAGCCGGCGGAATGAAGATAACGTTCCAAGCACCGCCCAAATATCTGGACGAAAAGATGCTGTACAACATCCTACGAGACTACAAGATGCTGAACTGCGAGGTGCTGGTGCGAGACGAGAATGCGACGGTGGACAACTTCATCGACGTGATCATGAAAGACCACCGCAAATACATCCGCTGTCTGTACGTGTATAACAAGATCGACAGCGTCACGATGGACTATCTGAACGAGTTGGCTCGTGAGCCACACACGGTGGTGATGTCATGCGAGTTGGATCTGGGCATTGACGACGTCGTGGAGCGCTGTTGGCACGAGTTGCGCCTCATCCGCATCTACACCAAGCGGCAGGGCATCCCCCCGGATTTCAGCGAGGCGTTGATCGTGAGGAGTAATAGCACGATCGAGGATGTTTGCGACCATATCCACCGCACAATGAAGGACACGTTCAAGTATGCCTTGGTCTGGGGTGCTAGCGCGAAACACATTCCTCAGCGGGTTGGACTGGGACATCCTGTTGCGGACGAGGACGTCGTGCAGATTGTCAGTGGATGGAAGGCTTGAGCAAGCGATGAGCATATGGCATGGCGTTCATGGGTGGGTTTGGGAAACTTGAATCAGTACACAAATAAGACAGCAGTGCTACTAACCAGCTTGAAGATGGCAGTGAATGTGGCTTACTACCTCATGCGCACTGGTGGTCAAAGTGACACACTGATTCGACAAGATGACTGTATATTCTGTGGTAGCATCATTGTCATATAAATTGTGCTGACGGACCCAAACTATCTCAATACCTTCCTCGGATCTAAACTGCTCACATTCGCACTGAGGGCCTTGCCATCGAAGACAAATTCGCTCATCAACTTGCCTGTGCCCGGTCCGTTTTGGATGCCCCAGCAGGTATGTCCCGCAGCAAGATACACCCCTTTAGTCTTGGTCAGCCCGACCAGCGGACCTGCGCCGGTCTCCACCTGTGGCAGGTAACAAGCCTGGCGGACTAAGACTTCTCCATCGCGCAGCTCGTCAGATAAACTTGCACAGTAGTCCACAATATCCTGACAGCGCGAATCATCGACTTGGACTTCGGCAGTAGATTTCGGCAGGGGCGCAAGATGGTCCCCTTCGCCGCAAGCGTACACTTCATTGTTTGGGCGAGCATAAACTTCGGGACTGACGCTCATTGCCCGCGACTTGGCTCCTTCCTTGAAATTCTTCGGCAGTGCAAGCTGAGTAAACAGACAGTACGCCGAGACCGGACGTGTCGGACGGATGGTGACGCTGTGGGCTCTCAGGGCCCCGATCGGAGTTCCGGGCAGAACAGTCTTGGTCCAGGGGCCGGCGGTCACGATGACATCGGTTGCGGAAAGAGACTGTTGCGAATTTGTGGCCTTATCCGTGTATTTGACCGTGTGCTCTCCCGATGGAGACGACTCGATCTTGTCGACGCTGCCAAGGATGATCTTGACGCCCTTCTCTGCGGCAAGTTCGGCCATGGACGTGGTGAATTGGTAGGGATGGACTTGTGCAGTGTCTCTTGGGGAGCCCATGCTGTCGTAGCCTTGCACGCATTCCTCCGCGACCCAGTCGAGGTCATCCGGCATCCCAGCCTTGCGGAGATTTGCGTACGACTCTTTGCTTCTCTTCTGCAGACTCACGTTGCCATCACTTGACACATCCGGCCGATGCAGGCCTCTGATGTCGTCGCCCTTGGAATCCCCGTTGGCGGATATCTTGGGCTGGTTGCTCACATGGCGACCGACCAGATCGATCTGTCCGACGTGGACTCCTCGATACCCCCAACGTTCCACGCCGTTGTGTTCTCGGGCGAGTTCGCCGTGCAGTTTGAAGCTCAGAGGCACCAGGCAGGATGGGTAGGCCCATAGGGCTATGAGACCACCGGCTTTGCCCGATGCACCACTGGCAATTCCAGTGGCTTCGATCAGGTGGATGGAATGAAGAGCTGGGTTGTATTTGGGGTGGCGGGTCAAGAAGTATGCCGTCGTGCTGCCAATGATTCCCCCGCCGACGATGACTATAGATCTTTTTCCTGGTTCCGCCATGGTGTGTTGAGGTTTGGAGGAAAGTATGGCTTGAACAACAAATGAGAAAACAACTGCGATAACGCAAATACCTTGAACGCGGAAGTCTATAGGAAACAATGCGGATGAAACAAACGCAAGCGAGCGGAATCTTCGATTTCTCTTGTCGGCGGTTGACGATGCCGACGGCGATGGAAATGACGTCACCGGCAGTATCGATATCTGTTATCTATTACTAGTATACTGCAATGGTAGAAGGTTGGATCTACCTCTTTCTATAGGTCCCTTCAACTCCCTCCACTACTTTCCATCAGGCCATCACACTTGCTCAGGTTTTGTGTAAAGATCACAATCGATGTTGTGTTGGGCTTATACAATGCAGAATACAAGTCCGCCGACTTCGACTTCCCATGACTATGACACATGTCAAGTTCGCTCGCGATTCCAATTTCATCCGATCGAACTCCGATCACTGCTGCCATATCGGTGCGCATCATGCTTCGGAAGCCTCAACACGATGAAGACCTGGTCGATTGGACAGATGTTCGAGTACCCCGTGGTGATCACAAGCTTCCACTCAACAAGTACCGATTCCTTTGTCCTGCGATGGGCAAAGGACATGGCTCCGCCGCCATTGTCAGCCCCTTTTGACCATTGTTGCCTACTTCCTCCTCTATGTGACCAGGACAATGCTATGTCAAAGAGTCTTTGAATTGATGTATGGAATGGCTACAGCTAGGTCCTTTGTGCAAAGTCCTACCCTAACACTTGACGCAACAACTGCAACATAATAAGTCCGTCAAGCATCTTGAGACCGGAGGAGCATTGGACATCCCGCAAGTTCACAGATCATAGCTAATTAGCCCAGCATGTCATCAATTCACAACTTTGTAAGTTCCCCGCCCCAAACTGACATGCCTCAGCCCGACCTTGTTCCATTGCACCCCCTTGAGGGATTCGACATCCATCCCCTATGGCGGATCGAGGCATTTCGATTGGAAAATTACGTCAGTCTCCTGCCTCTTCCCCTTCTTGACAAGAGCCAACATGACTATCTACCTGCATTGTACGAACGGTTGGAGCCAGCTTTGAAGCTTGCCACTCTCTTTTTGAAGATCGTCCTCCCGGCTTTAGCCAAGATCAGGTATGCAATGTTCCGGACTTTTGGTTCTGGCTCCCAGACCGTACGGATACTGAGCGATTCCTGGAGGGTGACAGACCACAAACTACAGAGTTTCGAGCGAGAACTTGAACGAATGTGTCGCTACTACCGTATCACTCTGATCGGCGCAGGCGAACGTGATGTGCCCGATGGACACTTCGAGACAGCAATCACAGGGTGCATTGGCAACGATGACAATTATCCTACCTCCAAGCCGGTCATTGTGCAGTCGGCAATCACCATTGATTGGCTGCGTTACCTGACTTCAGAGGGCTGGGATACCACGGACGCCACCGAGAAGTACAGCAAGTATGTGCTCATGGCCACCACACTTGTCCACGAGCTGGCACACGCCGTTTGGTGCCATCGTATGCTACCTCTTTTGAACGTTGAATACCAATATAGCGGCCAGGTTACTTTTGATCGACCAGAGCCAAGATTCATGTCGACTGATGGATTCGAAGAGATGGGCTATGTGATCGAGCTGCAACTCTTCGGAGGCCTGCTTGCGTTTCCGCACCTTGGAACGCCCACGACTGCAGAAAATACCGTTCGCCAAACACCAGAACGGCTTTTCTTGACCATCGTCGACATCGACGGCCGAGCAGCAGCTGTTCATGAGTTGACCACCGAGACCATCTTCTCATTCTTCCATCCCCAGACCTGGGCCCGCTTCGGAAACCATGAGTCGCCAAACTTCAAACTCGATCTTCTACCGGACATCAGACGGCCAGGGAGGCACATGTCGACCGTCCTGTCGGACCCGCCGCCACGAGACCTTGCCGTGCCAATCATCCGGTCTCCGAGGCCTGACCGATTGGCAGGCGCTATCACCGAGTTCAATGAGCTTTTTCAGACATTTGATGTGCCATTCATCCGATGTCTCCAGCCTCACCAACTCAAGCCTGCCATCACCGAATATAACGAGCTTTTCCTGGTCAGTACGCCACGGTAGGTACCACGGACACTCCCACATTGGAAAGATAGGAAGGTGTTGAAGATTGATGTGATACTCGTCTCTCGAATCTCGGAGGATGGTAGGTACTACAGCGAACTCACCACTCAAGATTGCTGGAACTGCATAAGCCCCATTCGACTGGTCGTTGACGTTAGGTAGGTATGGCATGCTGTCCTCTGGCTGCCTCAAGGTACGTGAATTATGCAAAGGTAGGTAGGTGTGACAGGCAGTTCTTATCTTCACGAATCCACAATGATCATTCTATTTACCTTCTCAAGGAACGTATCGCGGTCTTTGCGTATCTATACATGCAGGAGAAGTCAACGTTCCGAGAATATATCACATTGATTATCCGCATAGTTCCCAAGTCATCCATCTCAAGCGATGGGTCCTGGCACCGAAATTTACAAAGCCTAAGTCGTCCAATTTGGCTTTCCTGGCTCTCACGTGTTCTGAACGCCTGAGAGAAGCTTATGGTTGAACTGTCTAAGACACAAAGGCATGCTCATGACCCCTTGTAGGTCATGGCTTTCTCTTTGATCAGACTTCCATTATGATCGGCATTGTTCACGACGACAGCTCTGTGCTGGAGTCTTTCAGGTCCAGGTCTTTGTCTGAATGACTGCCCTCATAAATCATAATCAGGCCTTGAGACACTATCAACAGGTATGTATGTCTACGAACAATTCAGCCATCTTTATTTCCATTTGTTTGTGAATTTTCTCCTACTCTGTCCGAACGACTCCCGACTGAGTGATCCATCAACACTCTAAGAGTCTTTGGTATCCAACATCTTTCTCAGGCAGCAGTTGCACCGCCTGCAACTCCCGTATCGTCGCCTATTCTATCATCGGCCCATCCTTAAGCTGGAGAGAAGGTCCTGCGAAGTTTCCAACCAGAAACCGAAGCTACTGACACCAAAATGGGATCAACAGCAACATCTGCTGTTCCGTTATTCACTTTGTTGGGAATGATCCTCCTAATCCTGCCTTGTGCCGCCGTGATGGTCACAATCTACCGACGAAAGCGACAGCGCCGAGACCAGCCGCGGTGCTCACGAAGCAACATTTCTGGGACCAAAGACTCCAAGCAGACGGGTCCGAATTGGTCTAATTCAATCGAGATGCAGACAGTTCGGCCTCCACAACAACCACTGCCACAAACATCGATAGTACCACCCATTCAGTTTCTGCCGCGGGAGAACACCCCCAGTCAGACTCGCACACTGATGCCAACGCCACCACCGCAGGCCGCCGGTGTGGGAAGTAGCCGATTCGCACTACAGCCCGTCCCAGCACGAGAATTGAGAAAGAACAAGAAGACGGAAACGAACACGAAGTCGCAAGCGGCTCCTGCGCAGATAAACGCAACTTCAATGTCAGCAGCAGAATTGCGCAATGCGGCACACCAGGTCAACATTTCGCCCCGAATGGGGCGGCGAGTCAAAAGCCAGACCGTATCACTTGAGGATATCGCGTCCACGGTCCCGCATGCTGGGGTGGCATCGAGCAGCGAGAGTGCCGATGTAGACGGGTATCAATTGAAGCCGGGTTTAGAGATAGACCATGAAATACCGCATCAGGTGCCGAAGGGATGGATCTGAATTGGACGCCCAAGTAAGATGGAATCCACTGGTGCGTAATGGGGAATAGCGGTAAATGGACATATAATTTCATGATTGAGAAGCCAATATCTGTTCAACGCTTGAGCGCACATCTTAAATGCGTACAAAGACACGATGTGTATATATATTCCAGTCTGTATGTTCTACCTGATCAATGACTGTCATCTAATATCGCTGCTTGTCGGGCTAGGGCTTCTGAATTCCCCATCCAATCCAGCGTTTGCTATAATATATCAGGCAGGATATATATGAAGTATCTTACCATCTTACCAAGCCAGCCGAGCCCAGCCCAGGTCAAGTTCATCCATCTTACTCCAGCTAGGATATCACAGCATAGTATAGCATAGCATAGGATAGCATCTACCTAATCATGTACACTAAACACTGCAAATCATACAATATGAAACTCAGCCCGCTTCGCTCCAAAATAAGCCCATTTCGACCCCGCCTGCGCAAACGTCGTGATTCTGGCAGGCGCTGATTTCGGTCCTGGAGGCAGATGTTGATTTCGATTCCGCCCCTCGCTGGTATATAGATCGATGATCTCATGCATGCTATTTCTTTCCCTCCCTCTTTCCTTTTCCCTTTCTCTTGCTGCTCGAGGAGGACAAGGTCGACTTGGCAGAGGATGGATCTGTGGTTTTTCAAGAGCCCCTATAACAACAATACCTTTCAGATCTTCGGGGAGGGGTGGAGGATATTCTGCTTCTGCGACATCTTCTTCTTCCTCTTGTTTCGGTTGATCTGGTTCGTGGGATAGAGCCGGGTGGGTTTCTAGCAGCGCTTCACCCGGTAGAGGAGGTGGGAATTCTGCTTCTGGAGTGGGTGAGCGCTCGGGGATATCCATCGATGCTGTTGGTATGTTTGAAGCTGAGACTGTTCCCTTCTCTGTTTCTGCTGCTGCTGCTGCCGCTGTTAAAGGTAGAGTCGATTCGTTCGATTGTCCAACCATTTCCCGCCGTCGTCTGCGGGATCGTAGGTGGCTGGTGATGCCATGGTATATTGCGATCATGAATGTTATGCTGGCGACGGATACCACGGCTATGAGGATGACGAGGGCTGCTTTGGGGATCATTGAAGTGAAGAGGTCGCTGGCTTATGAGATCGAGATTGAAACTGAGGCTGGGACATGTGGCATGTGGTATGGTAGCATATAGCATATAGAATATAGTAGGTAGCATGTAGTATGTGTGTATATGTGCTGGGTGATCGAGAGAGGCTGTGTAATGGAAGAGAGACGGTCAGCGCAGGCATGGCACATGAAAGCCGATGATATTCTCGACACTTGAAGAGCTTGAAGTTCTCGATATTGGGTAGACGGGGGACAAAGAACTGCTGTGCTGTACTGTGCTGGTTAGAGTCTGAAAGTCCACGAACGACCGGTTCGGTTCAAGAATGAACAAAGAGAATGGACCGTTTCCGGAGGTCAAATGCTCGTGGGTGTAAGCATGATTTCTCCCTCTTCGGATCAACCCAAGCAGCTTGATGAGTAGTACTAGTCATATCGCCCACTGTGAGTGAGAAGAGAGGGATCTCATATGCCGCTGTCGTTTTGGAATGGTAAAGCCTGTTGTGTTAAGCCCAAAGAACCCAATGCGGGACATGGTTATTTTGTGATCGGGTTCGCAATGATGCCTCCAAAGATCTCATCCCCTTCGGCTTTCCGAGCATGTTTTCTCTTGTCACGTCGCACCTTCATGGCAAACAGGTAGACTAAGGCAATGATCAGAACGATGCTGGCGAAAATCGCAATGACAAGCCAGGCGATAGGAGACATTTGGAGGTCGGACTGCATGGTGGCGGGGCCTTTGGAATGTGTGTGTGTGTGTGTGTGTGTGTGTGTGTGTCCGGTAACAAATGTTTATATTTCAATTCCAGTTCGGATTCACAATTTCGATAAACAAATGTCAACAAGCTCGAGACTTGAGAGGTGGTAGATAGGGAGACTAGACGTCAAAGGTATACTTTCCTTCTGGGCCATAGTTTCTGAAATAGTGATATAGAGAGACTCGAGACCAAAAGGCCCTGTGGATGGATCATGGTGTCTTCCTTTGTGGCTATTTTTTGTATACAAAGCAATTGTTTCTTTGTCTAGTATCAAGACAGGCGAGAAGGACTTGTACATTGTCACTTGTGCGTTTTCGGCGACGCAGCTGATTCTGCTCAAGTGCTCGATGCAGCTTGACCGAGGACTTGGTCTCCATCCAGAGTAGTGGTGATGCCATTCTCAACCTACCTGCTAGGATGATGAAGCAGAAGACCTGGTAATTGACAGATCAGTCCATGAGCGCAGAGCTGCAGAGTCCAGTATGGCATGTTTGCTAGGAGAAGTGGAGAATTGCCAGCCACTTGGACGCCGCTCGCTGGTGAGGATACTCTCAAGTTAAGATGCTCAGCTAGTCAACGTGGGAAGAGGAACAAGCCTTGCGTCTGGAGTTGAAGAGGGCGAAGAGTGGGAGACGGCAGACAATAGATAGCAGATATATAAGAACGGTTACGGGAATGAGTTGCCGATATCCGATATCCGATATCAGGTATCTATTTAATCTAAAGATATGATCCATCCATCCAGCTAAGATAGATATAGATACGGCGGACCTGCTCTGAACGGTATACATACCGCCTTGACCAACCCGGAGTCCGCCGACCGTCTCGCCCTTATCTACTCTGTACAATCCCTATCCCTGGTGAACATGTTTGGGAACGGAGCAGATATTCTCAGTGTCTTCACGAGACATCTACTTTGCAGACCAGCAATATAGCACTCACCATCACCACCGCTTCGAAGAGTGATATCGTAGCCGGCCAGACGGATCCGAACTAGACTGAGACTCATTCGGCTGATGTACGATCCCCATCACCAACCATGACAGAGTCTATCCCTCTCGTCTCATTCGAGAACTTCCTCACCGGCGATCGAGCCGCACAGGAAGAGGTGGCCAACCAAGTGTACGAAGCCTTCTCAACCGTAGGGTTTATCTACCTCAAAGATTTCGGGATTCCGCAGTCACGGATCGAGGAGATCTTCGGATTGGTATGCGAGAGCGAGACAATCAAGAATCTCTTTCTTTGCTATTCAATGTTATAATGTTTGAAGAGTCGATCGAACCAGGACTAATGTACTAACATGAATGTATCATATCAGGCCAAGACATTTTTCGAACTCCCTCTCGCCGAGAAGCTCAAATACAAACTCCAAGACCCAAGTGTCAACCAGGGCTACACAGGCGACGGCGCCGAGGGCCACAACGACCACAAAGAAGCGTACGAACACCGCCGCTTCATCAACGCCCGGTGTCCCGACGAGTCCGAGCTGCCCGGGTTCCGACGGACTCTCGACGACTTCTACAAACAATGTCTCAGCCTGGCGATGAACGTGCTCAAATGTCTCGCCATGGTCTTGAAGCTCGGCGACGACTTTTTCACCACCATCACCACGCGCGCCGACCCGCAACTCCGCATCCTGCATTATCCGCCCCTGGAGCGAAGCGTGATCGAGTCGCAGGGCCACGCTCGAATCATGCCGCATACGGACTACGGGCTGTGTACGCTCTTGTTCCAGGACAGCACGGGTGGTCTGGAAGTCGATCCCTATCACACCGGCAAGTTCACGTCTGTTCCGCCGATTCCGGGGACCGTGTTGGTCAATATCGCCGACCTGTTGCAGCGCTTTACAAACGGTCGGGTCAAGTCGACCAGACATCGCGTCGTGAGTCCTCCAGCACATATTTTCAGGGGCGAGGTATTGCCTCCTAGGTACAGTATCCCGTTCTTTGTGCATCCGGACCCAGAGACGCTTATCGATCCCATTCTGCTGTACGATGGGGAACAGAAACTGTATGAGCCGGTCAATGCGAAGGAATATAGGGATTGGAGAACAGCGAGGAATTATCGCATGAAGGGGCCCGAGGGGAAGAACTTTGAGGTGGAAGCTAGAGGTTGATTGCTCGAAATGTCTGTGGTTAGGGTTGTCTAGGAGTGATGGGATTGATATTGGAATGTGTGTTCATGATGGAGGAGCTGCAGCCTAGCCTCGTGACGCTGCCATGAGATGCTGTGTCGAATTAGGCCTCCATCGAGAGGCTTCTGGGGTTGTTGTCCATGACGAGAGACAGGAGACCTGAGAAGAAGGGTGTTTGGGATGACATGGCGTATGATCCCGAGCGAATTGTCCTCAATGTGCCGCAATACCTAGAAACTGTCGAACTTGATGCCCTGATCTGAGTATCTAAATAATAGGCCATTTTGGTAACTTGACTTAAGCGGTACTACTCTCCCGCGCTAATGCCACTAACATCTACTTCAGCAGCACTAATCAGGGCTAATAACGGATAGCAGCTCAATAATTATCTGCTAGTACTACTAGTCAGGTCCCTACGGTTGCCTGCGTCTCCCAACCTCCTTTATCGATAGAGACCGACGTTTGAACCGCGATGGTTTGCTGTCAACCTGCTGCCATCTTCACCACCAAACCCCCAATCCATCCCCATTTCAATCCCATCCTATCCCCTCGATTTGGACACGTATCTGGTTGGGTTGTCACGTTCACTACCACCTTACCTAACCTAAGAACTCTCTGCGCCTGCGAAACATAACAACTCGTGGCTCACTGTCCTTGCGCATTCCATCCCGCATTCCACATTCCGCAAAACGCACACACCTCTCCGTCCGATTTGATCGAAAGACCCCTCCTTCAAGATGTCGACGTCCCTCTTCGTCTCCTCGCGTCGCATAGCCTCCCAGATCCCAGGCTTCACATCTCGCGCCGGGCGTGCATTCTCCACCACTCCTCAATCCCAGCTCGCGCGCATGACGCTGGTCGGCCGTCTAGGAACGGACCCGGAAATCAGCGAGACCCGGACGGGCCATGTGATCAAATACGTGGTCGGGAGCAGTTCGGGACCGAGGGATAATCGCCAGACCTCGTGGTATAGGGTGGCTGCGTTTCCGCCGGAGGGGCCGCAGAGGGAGTTTGTGATGGGGTTGAGTAAAGGGTGAGTTTGAACAAGAAGAGAGAGAAAGAAGAAAAGGGAAATTTCGGCATGCTAACTATTTTGGGTGGATTAGAACACTTGTCTACCTGGAGAGTGATGCGACGATGCGCACGTATGAGGATGCCGACGGGAAGAAGCAGACTTCGTTGAATCTGGTGCAGACGCGGTTGGAGGTGTTGAAGAGACCGCAGCCGAGAGAAGATGATGGGTCATCGGGCTTGTCGGGGGCTTAAGCGTCTCTCATACCGACGGAGTGGAATGGAATGGAGAGCAATGGCAAGTGGGGTCATCTCCTTGAGGGACTTCAGTGTTGAGTGTTCTTCGTGATCGTGATATATTCATGTGTGGGATTACTGAAAGAGAGACTTGAATTCCTCAGGTGTGGACTACTAATGGAATGCATTCATATGTACATTTATGTTCGCACTCTACTTGAGAGCGAGATGCCTCGGAGGGGATATTGTGTCGTCTTCTGAGCCTGGCAGGAGGGGAGGCTCTCGTGCGTTATCACCACTCATCACATTGACCTTAGACCACCGTTGTCTGTTGACGGACGCCTCTAAACCACTGAAATATGACAGACTACTAGTACTCCGATCTTCTTGCAGAATCTGGTTGAGCTCGTGTATTGTGACATCAATATCTTCTTGTTCCACGCGGTAGCCTTTCCTGGCCACCTCGGATCAAGTAGGTAGACACTCGGTGATACTGCGTTCTTCCTGACGGTGTGGGCGGCGTGACTTGCCAGGTAAGATAGCCCGACTTGGTAACAAGCCTTGTATCCCCTCCAGCCACGACTTGTACATTTTTGTGGCTTCCTTGCCTAGGCCAAAGAAGGCAAAAAATACAAAGCCCGTCCCAATTTGTGCCCAGCGATCGAACGTAAGCCTTCCTGAGGTTGGGACAAGAATGATCCTCTCAGACCAGCCTGGAGCATGGATGAATGACCACGAATAGTCATGGTGGTGGATGCTGATGTTCTGCACGAAACTGAGGATGGCCAACGGGCAGTAGCCGAGCAACAAAGTAAACCCCAAAGCAAAAAGGCGCAAGAACCGAGAAGCCGTGACTCCGGGGGTATTCGACAGCACAGACGACATCTCCTTTCTGTGTCTCCAGAGACGGACGATCGAGATGGCACAGTAGACACTTCCTATCACACAGAAGACCATCGGCCACAGGAAGATGAGGAAGACTGTCGGCCAGCCCAGGTCAAATGAAGGCGTGCATCCCGCCGACGTCCTGAGCCAGTATCGGGAGTTCTGCACCAGATAATGGGCGGCCATGACGAGAACAGGCAGAACTATGCACAGCAAGACCTCGACGGTGAGCCTGGATCGGCGCTGTCGGGCACTCGGGGTGACGGTCATATGTTTCGTATCGAGGATGATTGCGGTTTGGCGAAAGATGCTTGCAACAGCGCCGTCGGCCGCCACGGCAATCCCGACGTAGTTTTCACTTCGATGTCACATAGGATCTTCCCTTTCCACCAGCTGTAGCGGTCTTCCGAGGCCCATATGAGAGTATTGACAAATTTTTGGATGTTCAGGATCGTGACGCCGAGGATCAGGACCGTGGCGGCAAAGTTTCGAGCCCGGAAGTGGACAAGCAGGGGCGGGATAGACACAATGCAGGCCAACAGTGCGACGAGGGAGATGGTGATTCCAGGGGCTAGCCAATGCATGTTGCGTTTTCTGTATTGAACGTCGCGGATCTTGATATGCTGCTCCAAGGACTGATAATAGGGAGAAGCACAAAAGGGCCAGGTACAGAGAAAGCAGAACAGAACCCGTAACCAGAGAGGAGAAGAGCCTACCGACAGCATCATGTTTCGCAAGATGTGGCCCTCTGCTGGGAGACTGCGCCCAGCACGTCGTCGGTGTAGCAGCTTGTTGGGTGAAGACCATGTCTACCAGAGACATATTGCCCAAAACGGTGTTGAATAAGGACCGGTGCTAGCGAGGAACCGTGCAATATAGCAACACATACAGCATGATGCCCTCGTTCGGCCTTCATTGATTGATATAAAGCCTACCTTCAACTTTGTCCGCATAAGAGAATTGTTCATCGTTCTTCCGCTGTGACGAGGCTGTACTGGGAGCGTAGCAATGGCATGGGGAGATGAACCCTCCTGAGAAGTCGCGGACGCGTCTGGCCATGCAGCAATCTCTCTGATGTGGCCATGGCAGGTGTCAGGCTTATTAGTCTGATGGCTCTAGCAGTCAAAAGTACGTGTGTACTGTAGATTGGGCTCAACCTCAAGAGAGGAAAGGAAGAACAGACGTGACGAGCAAAAGGAGGCCAAGAAGTAGAGGCCGGTTCGGGCCGCAAAAGCCGGGGGTGTCTGACATGAGCCAAGAATATCCCGCCTTCCGCACCAATCAGCTTTGCCTCCTCCGCATTTTTGACTGACGGTGATGGTCAAGTGCAACTTCCTTGTTTGCAGCTGAGGTTCCTTCCCCTGCCATCTTCTCTTCCCCCTTCCCCCTTCCGCCTTACTTCTCTCCTTCTTCTCCCTCTCCTTTTCTGGGATGATTTCTCCAGCGATACCTGAACTACTATACTATCCACATTGATCTTTTTCTGTTCCAAGTCCACCGATCTCATTCGAAGCATTGGCAGAAGTTTGTTCATACCACCGTGGCGCTTTGGGGGCTGTTGCGTTGGCATGTCACGTCCTTGACTCATTCCTGTCCCACAGCATTTTCAAGTTCTCTGGAGCACCACTGGCGACTTACCTTCCAATTCACCATCTACTCAATCCCTTGAGGCGAGAGCATCAGGTCATCTTTTTTTTTTCGGCCTGATTTCTGGGAAATAGTGATGCAATAATGCGTCATCAACCGTCAGCCTCATTTTGACTGCTTTTCATATTGACCCTTCAACGCGACATCTGTGGGCCTTGACGAATAAGGTGCTTGGTAGCACGTTCATTTCAGCCTCATTATGGCATCGGAGAAATCCCCGTCGATCGCCCTCCCGCCACCGATCCAGACTGGTCGCCGAGTCAGTCCTTCACCACTTGGCTTGAGACAGCGCCCTTTGGGGCGAGCGTCCACCATCATAGAAGGCAATGCACAGCTCAACCGGCGGCGAAGCTCCTTTCTCTCCGAGAGTCTTTCCGAGACAAGAAAGTCTTTTCGTTCCTCCACCGACGATATATGGTTGCCGCGGCCGAAAGGGACCACTGACCTCGAGGATGAGGATGACACGTCCCATTGGCAGTCATTGCCTCTTGTTCTAGCCTTGCTTCCTGCGGCAGGTGGCTTGTTCTTCACAGATGGAAGCGCCATCATTACCGATATCACTTTACTCGGTCTGGCGGCTATCTTCATGAACTGGGCTCTCAGATCGCCATGGTAAGCTTGGCCTGTTGTTGTACCGATCTTGGAAATGAGCTGATGGAGTTTCCAGGGACTGGTATCGTGCATCTCAAAGCTCGGTCATCGCCGATCCAGTTTCTCCTACTGCGATTACCCCGATTGACGAGACTGACGAACAGCAAGATCCTTCGGCGACAGAGGGTGGTGCCGGAGACGAGGCCGCCCATGCCAAATCCAACCGCAGGGCTGCCTCTGCCGACACCTTTGACAGGGAACGGACATCCGCTCAAAGAGAACTTCGCATCCACGAGGTTTTGGCGTTGCTGTCGTGCTTCATCTTTCCGCTGATGGCTGCTTGGCTTCTTCACGCAATCCGGGCACAACTTTCACGCCCATCCGAGGGACTCGTCTCGAACTACAACCTGACCATCTTCATTCTGGTGGCGGAAATACGACCACTTTCTCATATGATCAAGATGGTACAACGGAGGACTCTGTTCTTGCAGCGACGAGTGAATGCAGAGGTTCTGCAGGAAGCAAGCCAATCAGACACCCAACAACTTCGGGACGTGGCGCATAGGTTGGAGGAATTGGAAGCTCATATCGCGGATCGCATTGCAGGGTCTGGGGAGCAGTCGACTGACCAAGCTGGTGATGTGCTGGCGGCCAAGGCATCGGCATTGGCGACATTAGATGTGAGAAAGACCATGCAGCCCGAGCTCGACGCTCTGAACCGCGCCATGCGACGATACGAGAAGAGAAGCACGATTTCGTCAGTGCAGATCGAGGCGAGGCTGGAAGACCTCGAACTCCGATTGAATGACGTCGTTGCCCTAGCTGCCGCTGCTCAGCGGAATGTCGATCGGCGGCCAGACACTTATGTTGTCACTCTTACCAACTGGGTGTGCGCAGCCATCGTCTTGCCGGTGCAGTATATGCTCTATGTGGCAAACCTGCCGGGGAGAATTGTGACTGCGGCGGTCGCCCTTCCCAAGAAGTATCTGGCCACAAGACGCAGACCCCAGACCACGAAGGGAGGCCGCCCGTCTCGGAAGGTCGCTGTGCGGCCGATCGAGCAAGAAAGAAGGCTCAAACCGATGCAGTAACACTTGAAGGGGTGTACTTCCATGTCGGCCAGGTAGCCTGACTTGGGCAGGAAAACATGGTATTGCTTGATGAGGCTTAAAATCTGAATGAGAAGGAAGGTCAAGACGATTCAACTTTCGATCCCGCGCGACCTGCTTCTTTTTTCTGCCGCACCCGCAACCATTGTTTATCGCATGTTTGGTGCGCAGCCTGCGGTGACGCGATGCTCTACCCGCCTCATTTTCCTGTGATACATCAATCCTCGCAACACGAGTTGGTCATGCGTTCAATGTAGTGGCAATACTCGAGTCTTGGAGCCCTATATCCCCTTCTTGGGCTCGCATTCTCAGTGACGCCGCTTGGCTTCATTTCAGGAAAGCTGACATATCGTTTTGCTCTTCTCGTACTCCCTTCGATTCTTGGTTGTCTTGGTGGACGAGAGGCTAAGATAGGGCAACTCCTCCATTGG
Source organism: Capronia coronata CBS 617.96 (assembly GCF_000585585.1). NCBI lineage: Eukaryota > Fungi > Ascomycota > Eurotiomycetes > Chaetothyriales > Herpotrichiellaceae > Capronia > Capronia coronata. Next base: position 3,165,865 of record NW_006912895.1, on the reverse strand, counting down.
AGAACTCACGCCGTCATGCCGCAAGCCCGCCTTCGCGAGGACGATGGCATAGTCGTCAACAAATGGGTCGACATCAACTATGATGCCAAAGAGGCTGCTCGGACTCTCAATGGTACGTATCCTCTTGTCTTCCTTTGCCAAACCCGACTGACGCTCACAGGTGGTACCCTACCATATTCACCCGCCCTTGTCACCTCAGACTTCCCCCACAAGCACGAATGGAGCAAAGACAACTTACCAGAGATCTTGTTCTACCTGGTCCCTCCAATCAGCCGGTTTAGCGACATGAAAGTTGAGTTGCTCGTCGAGGATGGGCAGCGTGTTCTGGGTGACCGAGGTGCTCCTCTCCGTCGCTTTGAGATCTTACCTCGTCACATCAGCGTCGACGTTGAAGGTTAGGAACTTTTGACTGCGGTTGCACCAAACCATTGACGTCTAGCAGGCTGGCTTATCGAAACCTGGCGTCGCTTGGACCCACGGATCCGATTCCACGACATCCTCGACCGCATGGTGGCTGACCCAAGCTATGGCGGTGGCATTGGTCTCGTCAAACCCAATCCCAACATTCTTCAGAATTACTGTCGTCGCGGCTGCCGCAGACTCCTGAAGTCGTGGACTGAGCATGGAAGAAGACTTGAGGCGCATCGTGCCGGCGTCGAAGCCCTCGAGAACTTGACGTCACTGAACTTCACCTACAACACTGTCCTGGACGTTTGTGAGCTCATGCCCAACCGATTGGTGAAGGTCAAGTTCACCCAGAAAGTCCCGCACGGTCAACTTCGCGTTGAAAAGCAAGAAGTCAGCTTGGCCAATTGGGAACATACCACGCTTGCATTGGACCACTTCGTCAAGGACGTCGCTCGGGGATATCATAGTCTCGTGGATGAGGCCCAACTCGCAACCTGGGAGTTGTTGTTGATGCTTCAAGAGCGGGCTCGAAAGCATGGTCTTCCGCACTGGTCTAAGCTGCCTAAGTCGTGTCTACCTGTCACCTGGTTTGACCGGACCCGTATCAAGCCTCGGCCCAATGATACTTTTGACGGCGGTTGCGACGTGTGTACCTGGCGACCCACAAGTCAGACTGATGCAGAAGCAGATGTAACCATACCTGCTACTGCTGCAACAAGGACAGTCACTCCTAAGCCTGAAGTCACCGAGCAGAACCGTGTCGCACCACCCAAGATCATGATTCGTCTCAAGCGGCGTGCACAGCCTGATGGCGATGAGGAGGGTCAGAAGGCAGCAGAGCGAGTGAAGAAGGTGAAGAAGACGACTGTGCGAGCGGCGACTCCACGAGCAGCGCGGCAGCAGTTTGAGGTCATCAACAACGTCAGTGTGAACGCAAACGCGAACGCAAATGCAAATGCAAACCCCAATTTCAACGCAACCGTGAATATGGCCACCAGACCCAACACATACTGGGTGCAGGCAGGGACTGTTCAGACTCCTCTCGGACCCCGAGGCGTGTACTATGCATACGCATACCCACAGGCGAACGCCCATGGACGCCAACAACCGCCTTACTCAGACCTGCCTGTGCATTCCTCGTCAATGTATCCTGGCTTCGACAATCTCGGTAGTATCCCTCTCTCTTTCAGCAGATCGAGCTATGGAATGTTTGACCCGGATGTCGATGACGGGCTCAACCTTACTCGACACCCTTTTCCTCAGCTGTGATTCTGCATCAGGGGGTTGACGGTCTCTTGAGTTTATGATGATTATCCATCATCAGTCATCATTGCTCAGTCTTCTTCGATCTTCGCTTTCGATCTCCGGTCGGTAGTCTTCGGTGATTGGAGGTCGGATGTTGCAGATTGCAGATTGGCCTGTGGGAATGGCCTTGAAATTCGTGATTGTCGGACGTGTCGATTTTGTTTCTGGTCAATGCATCCAGTCATGCGACGAACTCAGGATGGATTGTGTGGCAAAGAAACCTTGGCTACGAAGTTGTCGAGGTACGCAAGTGCTTGCCGGTTTTGAGATTCTTGATGAATGAGTGAGAGAGCTGTGGCTGAATGGCATAAAACAACTTTCGAGGTGTATTGCTGTATTTCTAGCTGTCCACTCCAGTTATACCTGAAGTGGCTTCGTTTCGAGATAGTGTATTCATGATCATTCAAGGTACCTACGGCACGGACCAACAAGAAGAAATTGTCTGATAAGTTTTCTGCTGGCAAGCTGTTATGTTCATACTATTGACCTTTCCCTGCGCCGAATTCTTTTCTTTGAAAGACGTTCGACCTTCTTGGACCTTCTCGATTACCTACACAGGTCATCCTGACATGGAAAGATCTAATCTCCCGGAGGGGAGGGTTCGAATGTGGGCAACTCACGACATGGGGAACGGGGTTCTTGGATCGGTTGTAAAGCTTGGTTGTAGTCTCTCTCTCCTTCTCTGGCCCTAACCCAAAAGCATCTATAGGCAAAGCTCCGATAAACAGTCCCAAGTCGAGTCGACCCCGTCAGAAACAAACAATTCCCAAACCCAAGGGGGTATAGCCTCCATCTGTCTGTATTATACTTTCCCCTTGTCTTTCTGTTTGTCATTCACTCTCTTCAAGATTCCTCATACAGAATCAAACTGTCCAACGAACTGAATCCGGCCGCGACCCCTCCCTCGTCGTTCTCCTTGCCCTTGGTGCGCAGCAAGAAACCCCCTTCGGTGTTGTGCAGGATCTTGGGTCTTTTGGAACCCGAGCCTGAGCCTGAGGCTCCGTGTATCGGCGTGTTCCTCCAGAGACAGGTGCCAAAGATGCCGAGCTCGGAAACGACGTTGCCGTGCACCACGTGGCCGTCGCTGCGGAGGACGGTGTTCTTGGCTGCTGGCGGGGGCCGGATCAGCTCCATCAGAATGTACTGCTTCCATTGGGAGCGGGGGATCGAGTTGAGGAAGGGTGGGATGTTGGTGCGGTAGATGTTGTTGCCGCCGCCTTCGCGCTGGGGCTTGAGCACGTGGTTGGCCGCGGTGGTTTCGGACAGGGCTAGACGGATGCCTTCGGACTCGATGTCTTCATGCTCGGTATCTGTCTTGGTGTCTGTGTCTGTGTCTGTGTCTGTGTCTGTGTCTGTCTTTGTCTCTGTATTTGTGTCTGGATTCGCTGAATCGGATGATTCTGGTGTAGGTGATAGAGCATATTGGGGTGCAAATGTGGATCGGAGTTTGTCTAGTGCCGCGGTCGGGTGGTCGGGGAGGAAAAACTTGAGATGGTCAGGACCGGGTGGTCGCGAGGTTAGGACTTGTTGGACCTTTTTGGAGCCGGACAGGTGCAGTAGGATGCTGGGGCATTTGATGGCGGCGCTCCGTTCGAGGTGGTGGCGCGCTGCCCATGAGGTCGGGCCGTCGTATTCCGAAGGCGCGTACAACGCGCGAAAGTAGACGACCGTCACTTCGTACTGGATCGATGGGGAAGATGGGGGCGTGTAGATCAGCGGTCGAGCTCGGTTGGTGTCGGTTCGTGGGATGGAGGTCAGTGCGAGGATTTTGCTGGTGGGCAGGCGAAAGGATGGGATCTTGTGTTCTTTGTACAGGTGCGTGGAGAGCGCGAGTTGGTCGAATATGTTCCGTTCCGTGTCCTGCACCAGGAAGAGGATGCAGGTCGGTAGCGACGGACGGGATTTGGATGACCCGTACGCCTCGTGGGCCGCCGCTAGGCCGGCGGTTAAGGTGGGCACTGCCGTGTTATGGGGAGGATGGCCGATGGATTTAATGGAGGGTAGTTTGTCGGGCGAATTGCCGAAGAGGGGGTGCCGAGGGTATGCCACGGGATGGCCTTGGGAAGGGTAAGTCGCTAGGTGGGTGTGCATTTCGGTGACAAGGGAGGCGAGGCCGCCAAAGGAGGACGAGATGGTGTTGAACTCAACCTGCTTCAGGGACGGCGGGCCTCGGCTGTCGTCTGGAGCGTCTAACATATAGTCCGAGCGGAACAGGCCCAGCGACATGTTCTGGACGTAGCCTTCCTCTTTGACGGCTAGATGGATTTTCCAGAGATTCGCTAGGAAGTCGTCCACCTCGAACAGTCTGCATGGTGAAAAGAACGTTGATGTCAGTAAAAGGGAATGTCCTCTCAGTGAGCAATTGGAGCCCGCTAAGGTTGCGGGGGATTAGGCTGAGCGGCTACAGCGACCCCGAAATTCTGGTAGTCCGGGAGCTGATAGCCACCAAACAAGAGGGTTACGTACTCTTCCATAACTCTCTCAAGCCATTCTTCGTCGCTGGCAATGGCCGCATATAACTCATTGTAAGTCTTCTGGAGACTCCGGGCCTGGTCGAAGCACGACTTGGAGAAGGGGCTGGGAAACAGAGTGACGGGCGCATTCGTGGCCAGTACATGATTCGGGTTTGCCTCTTCAGACACTATAGCGCTCGATGGTCGGACCGCCAATGCATGCTCTATCGACCAGTTCTTGACCGTCTGCACCAGGTACTCCTCCTGCTCAGGCGTCAATGGCGGGGGGTAGTTGTGGTAGATTTCGTGGACCATCTTGGTGCGCGTCCTAATGAGGATGTTCTTTGGGGCTGCATGCAAGAGACACTCTAGAGAAGAAACCTGGATTGGAGCTAAATCGGTATGCAGGGTGGTTTCTGGAGCTCGTGGTGTCCGAGTCGTTCAAGTTGAGGAGAGATACGCAAAATGAATTTGCGACGTTGAAACAGAGCAAGGACATTGGAAAGGTTGATTGCTGAGTCAGGGGGCAGCGTCACCTATCGCGGCACGTGACTGGGATTGATAAGGGTCCAAGGGTTCAAGTCTCCCACGTGCTCGGCTAGATTAGACTCCGTTCGGCAAAGCTGCCTTGTGAAACACGCGAACCACTTTACGCGCTTGCCTTAGAGCCCTGGGCGACTAAAGCAGTTAGTGTGAGATTTAGTGAATTGTAACCCTACTAACAGTTGCGAGTTACTACGACGATATGATATGATTTTGATGGGCGACTGCGTTTTCGCCGTTGAACAGTGAATTGACTGCGTTGTTCGCGTCGACGGTGCGTTTTGTTTTGTTTTGCCCTCAGTTCTAATTCACCATCATGAAAACATTCTCTCTACCACCTCGCGTTCTGTACCAGCACAGTCTTTTCAGTCATTGCCTTCTCGCAAGCTCTGATCATTGAAAACCACTGCTCGTGCACCGCCTCATGTCCCTTCCACGACGTGGGCCAGGTAGTGTCTCCTGCATTGTTTCTGTCTCGAGCGACTCTCTCTTTGCGAGCCTTTCAAGTTCTCAATCAAGTTCTCGCAGCTCTTTATTGCAATCACTGCGCCCTCACTTCAAGTTGTGACTTACTTGCCTGCGCCCCTCTTCCTGCGTCCTCCCTCCTGCGCCTCTTACCGCGCTGAAACACTGGTTCACAACCACCTCACGACACCTCTCTCTACTATCTCATGGTCAAGTCTTCTGGGGGTTTTTTGCTTCAGTTACTCCCTTGATCCTGCAACTCACAGACCACATGAGCAAGTATGGAGATGTCTACTCAGTCAGACAATGACCCTCGCAACTGGTCAATTGATCGAGTTGTCTATGAGCTTTGTCAAAATCCAACCCCAAGATGGTCTACTGCAGAGGGGCCGCAGTTCATTCCAGACCGCCACCTTCTGGAGGACACCCTGCGTCAGAACCATGTCGATGGAGACAATCTACTGGTGCTGGACATGGGCGCGCTCAAGGATGACCTTGGTGTCGCGTCATTTGGTCAGAGAAGAGCCATCATGAAGGCCGTTGAACACTTCCGCTCTTGGTCCCCAAGCTGGCAGGATCTGAAATTCAACCAAGATCGGATCGCGAAAATGCAGCAGGAGCTCGCAGCCTTCAGAGCCCAGCAGGAGGCACCCCTCCAGCAGTTCATCCAGTCGCAGTCGCGTACATCAGCTGCTCCTCTTAGTACTTTTGCAGGACCGGGGACCTTCCCTTCCGTCCAGTCTGAGCCTCTCACACCTTCATCTCTGTCTCACAGTTCTGCTGTTCAACCACGATTGGGTCCACAGAAAGGCGTTTTGATGGAGATACCTGACAGTGTCTTCCCGGCGCCTGCGCCTGTCACCACTCAGTCCTCTTTGCAACGCACTGTGCCAATGCCTTTGGATCACCCCATGGTCGATATGGGTGCCACAAGATCGGCCAGACCTAAAGAGCCCGCCACGGCCAAGGTCTTCCAACCAACTGGTGCACCTCAGAGAGGGGCCCAACAGCATGCGCTCGTCAAGGCCAAGAAGAGAATTGTACCAACATTTGTCCCACAGACAGACAAAGTCGCTGCCGTGGAAGCCGCCGGTATCACATACCTATCTCCTGCTACGGTGCCTGTGCAAGACATCTTCTTTCACAAAATCTTGACGGACTTTGGCGACATCTTCTATCGCACCCCTGTTGAGAGCTCCGACAACTTTGTCATCAGTAGCCACGCCCCTAATGGTCGGAGAAGAGATGTCGCGAAACGTATCCGACACTTTCTTCGTCAAGATGTTATTAAGCTCCCCCAGAGCAAGAATCTCATCAGACTTCCTTACAGCTCTAGTCGACTTCAAGAGTCAGTCTCCGAACAATACTTCACCATGTTCCCACAGCCTGGTGGACAGACCAGAGTGTACCGTGTGGACGACTTCCCAGAGGTCAAGAAGATCGCGGGAGAAAAGAATATCCTTCCTGGCACTATGGCATTGCTGACAGAGCACGGCTCCAATGTCAATGGGTCACCGCTCAAGGACGGCTCGGACAAGAAATCTGATTGGCACGATTTGGATTACTTGCTTGACAAATATCCCGTGGCCGGTTCAGATGAAGCACTCCCGGTCTATGGAGATTCTGGTGATGAAGGAGAGCTTGACGAAGCGACCTGGCAAGAGATCCAGGACGAGCGCAACGAAAAGGCCCGCGAGCTGTCGACCATGACTCGTGCTCAAGTCGAGGCTGTCATCGACCAGACGGTGGAAGAGATGAAGCAAGACTGGCGCAACACCAAAATGGTCAAGGCCCAACTAAAGGCGTATCGTCTCTGGATGCAGGCGGCCAAGAAGAAGAATCGTCGAGACGAGCTTGACTACATTGACCGCGAGAAAGCCCGTTTCGAGCGTATGAAGAATAAGATCAGACAGGCCGTGGCTGATGATATCTGGCGGACACCAGCTGAAGTTAAGAAACAATGCCAGAACATCGAAGTGGCAGTCTTTCAATACGAGGAATTTGAGTACTATAATCAAGTCCTCCACCAGGACTACCCCCCGCCACGTCCGAGTCCAAAGGCTCTAAAGAAGGCATGCAAGCACAAACAGCAAGCGCTGGACGATGGTGAGGAAATCATTGACTCAGAGTCAGAGCGTCTGGAAGATGATGCAGCGTTTGTGGTACAGGAATCTTCTGATGGCGGCTCGATTCGTCATGAGCCGGATCCAGATTGGAATCCTGTTATTCCCGACACCAAGAAGGACACAGACTCTCGGGCGTCGACAAGCCATACATCTTCCACTCCTATTCATGGGGCCGCAGAGGACGCAGAATCGGCAATGTTGATCGACTCTCGAGCCAGCGATGCGGATGTTGATAGCGAGACTAGTGATGACGAGATCGTCACACCTATGCGTCGCCGCAAGAGATACGATGATAACTCCAGTTCTTCCGACAATGTCGAGATCGCCCCGACAGCAACCAACGGCCTGCTCAGCCTGCCTTCACGCCCTCGGAGTAGCGACGCTGGTTCAGACAACTCCGATCTGGACCGGTTGCCCCGGCTTCCAAAGTCCAAGTTCCGGACACAGGGTCGAAGAGACACTGAACCTGTGGATCTGACCTTTTCCAGTCCTGGCCCAGGAAACGACTCTGCCACTAATGAGGTCAGCACTGGCACCGGCACGGACTTTGAGGTAAATACCCCCGAACTCAACCCTTCCACAGAGCAGACGCCAGAGAAGCCACGACTTAGAGAGTCTAGTATCATCTCGTTGTCGTCCACTGTGGATTCTATGCAGTTATCCCCTCAAGACGACTCCGGATTGCCTCATATTGAGGACATACGGGGCGTGCGGGCTACAGATTGGGCCCAGATTGAGAATCTTGCTGACCGACACCGAGCACTGGCCAAAGCTGTCTATGAACTCGACCCTGAACACGTTAGTGGGTTCTGCATGTTTGTTGACTCCCTAAAAACCCACAGCAAGCGCAGAGAGGTCATCTTCGACGGACTGCTGGCTTTCCATCGTGGGCAAAGTCGTAAAATCAAAGGAATCGAGGACAAGTGGCAAACAATGGCTCGAGTTTTTGTTCTTTTCTATGTCACATTTATCTGTGGACACCAACTCATGCACATGTTGTCAGTGTCTCCTGTGCACATCGATCGTGCATTTGAGGAGATAGGCTCCTCGTTTGATCGTTTCTACGGTCTCCTGACTAGGCTCCTTGAGAATCTCCTGCACGAATTTGACTACCTTGACAAACAACAAGGCACAAAGAGAAAGAGAGATGAAGAGAGCCTTTCTAATGCAGAGATATTGGACAATGAGATGGAAATTGAAGATATCTCCAGCGATCCACTGGGTCGTGATGGTCCTTCCTCCGCCCACAAGAAGCGGAAGCGCAAGGTGGTCGAAAGTCAACAGGCCCTCGATATGCAGCAAAGTGATCAGGCGCGAATCCAGCAACAGGAGCAACGACGCCTAGAGATGGCCAAGAGAATGACTCAAATGGCAGCGTCAGGAGACACTCGACACCCGATCAATACCACCGAGCCTTATGTCTACCTTCACTCACACATCTCCAATCGTGTCAAGCCACATCAACTGATGGGCATTCAATTCATGTGGCGGGAAATCATAGAAGACCCCAAACATCAAGGTTGTATTTTGGCACACACCATGGGCTTGGGAAAGACCATGCAGGTGATCTCTCTACTCGTCAGCATTTCGTCCTGCAGCAAGAGCAGCGACCCCAAGGTCAGAGGCCTTATTCCGGCGCAACTGCGGAAGAGCAAAACCCTCATTCTCTGCCCTGCTTCCTTGGTCGAGAATTGGCTTGACGAGCTGATGTTGTGGACCCCTGATCCCTTGTTTCTAGGTCGGATCTACAAGATGGAGTCATCAAATCCATCTGTACTTGCGGAGTGGTCTAGGCATGGCGGAGTCTTGCTGGCCAGCTACGAGAGATTCCGGAGAATGATTTCTCTGAGCGCAAAATCCAAAGAAAAGGGAGAGCACCAAGTGGTCGACGTGGAAAAGATCCTCTTGGAAGAACCCACACTGGTTGTTGCGGACGAAGCTCATAAGCTGAAGAATCCGGGCTCTACGATACACCAGTACGCCAAACGATTCAAGACGACGAGCCGCATTGCGTTGACTGGCTCGCCGCTCAACAACCATCTCGAAGAGTATTACACCATGGTGGATTGGATTGCCCCTGGTTACCTTGGGTCGATTGTGCAGTTTCGGTCCAAGTACTCGGAGCCCATCATCGAGGGCCTGTACAGCGACAGCACGCCGTTTGAGCGACGGCTGTGTCTTCGCAAACTCCATGTGCTCAAGCGAGATCTGGACCCGAAGATCAGTCGAGCTGACATCTCTGCCATTGAGAAAGACATGCCAACCAAGACGGAGTTCTTTATTACCGTGCCACTGACGATGCTGCAGCAACAGGCATATGACATCTACGTCAAGTACATGGAGGAAACTTTCCGCCTGACAAAGGGGAGGGCGCGTAATGCGAGGATGTGGGACTGGATTGCCATGTTGTCATGGCTGTGTCATCATCCGTCCTGCTTCTTCACGAAGCTCAATGAGCGCTTGGAGAAGGATGCTGCTGCCGGGCGTCACGAGGCCAATGTGGCCCTCTCTGCCTCTGCGGACGAGGGGAATGATGCCACGGCAAATCAGCAGGCCGACAATGCACCAACACCCGAGACCGTGAAAGAAGATACACAGGTCGACACTTCGGGTGTATTGGGCGAAGCTATGCAGCAAGTCCTACAACTCTTCCACGAATCCAACTATCCCGGCATTTTTGAAGAGCCTTCTTTATCTAACCGTACACTCGCAGTGCAACAGATCCTCAAAGAAGCGAGTGCCATCGGCGACAAGACATTGGTTTTCACACACAGCATTCCGACCTTGAACTACCTAGAGAGGATGTTAAAAGACATGGGCCTTCGCTTTTTCAGACTGGACGGAGGAACAGACGTGTCGACGCGCCAGGCTTCCACCAAGAAGTTCAACGAGAAGAATCAGAGTGACGCCCAAGTGTTCCTGATCTCGATGAAGGCAGGCGGCCTTGGCTTGAACCTACAAGGTGCAAACCGTGTCATCATCTTCGATTTCAGCTTCAATCCTTCCTGGGAAGAACAGGCCATTGGTAGAGCTTACCGTCTCAACCAGAAGGCGCCGGTGTTCGTTTACCGGTTCCAGGCTGGAGGTACATTCGAAGATTTACTCTTCAACAAGGCTGTCTTCAAGACCCAACTGTTTGGCCGTGTGGTGGACAAGAAGAAGCCCAAGCGCCATGCCACCAAGTCGAATGTCGACTATCTGTTTCCGGTCAAAGACGTTCCTCAACAAGATTTTTCTGACTGTCTCGGCAAAGACCCGAAAGTCCTTGACGTTGTCATTCGGCGCTTGGATTGTTTTCGCGGCATTGTCCTGACCGAGACCTTCCAGAAAGAAGACGACGAGCAGTTGAATGATGAGGAGCAGAAAGCCGCGGAAGAGGAGTTTCGAGACCAACGTCTACTGCGCGAGGACCCGGTAGCATGGGAGGCCAAAGAGGCGGAGCGTCGAAGAAAGGAACACGAGCAGCGGAGGAAGGAAATGGAGCAGCGAGTACCGGCCCAATCACAACCGACGCAAGCACTTTCAGCACCTCAAGCACCCGGGTCCGTTCCACCGGTGGCAGTCGATACCCGATCTGCCTCTTCCTCGGCTGCAGAACAGCATCACCGCCGTGTGCAGGCAAGCCACGCCCAACAACCTTGGATGACGCCCTCGCCCCATCTCTCCGGGCCTGCAGGACAGGTAAACACTTTTTCTGCTCCTCAAGCCTCGATGATGCCTCCCCCTTTCCGCCGATCCGACTTTGACACTACACCATACGGTCAACCAATGCCTCCTCCCCCTCCACCAGCACCACCTCTGCCACCACCACCGGCTGGTCACTTTCTTGCACGTCGTCAGCAAAACACCCCTCCTACAGTGCCACCGGCCGCTCCTCAGGGCAATCAGCCATTCCTTCAACCCAACACAACCCCTGCGCCTACTGCTGATGCGGCCAAGGGCGATTCTGACGTTGTGATGAACGAAGGATGAATACATAGTGGCGGACATGCTCCAGTCTCAGTTCTCATACTTGGAGACGCACCACGTGCATGGTCGTGAATGATCAAATGGCAATCGAGATCGAAGCAGGGAAGAAATCATCCAGTTGCGAGCATGGTGGGTGAGGATGTGGCAAAGACGAATGGCCGGAATGAACGACATGGAGAGAACGGAAGGTGTTTCACAGGAAATTCATGGAGATGGTGCTTTTTTTCTGTCTTTTTCTTTTTCTCCCTCTGTTTGACTGGAGGGGTCTTGTGTATGTGTTTTTCCCTGCTGTCATCAAGAGATACCCCCTTTGCGAGCATTGTTGCAGGCCGATGAGCAAGGCCGAGGTGGATCTGCAACCAGAGCTGCCGATACGTATTACGAGTTTTCGATGATTGTACGAGCAAATGAGCAAGCGAGAGCATTCGGGCCATATTGCCTGCAAATTGCAATGGATGACCATGGTTGCAGCAAATACTGAAGCCGTAGCTGTAGATAGATGAACAGCAAATGCGAAAAAATTGGTGGAACCAGTTTGATTCTTGTAGAGCATATTGAGAGATGTGTGTTGTAGTTGGGTAATTCAGCCTGATGTTGGCAGCCTTGCAGCATCAGGCAGGCCATCAACTACATGGAAATAAGTCATGAGTGGCTATATGTAGTTTTGTGTAAACCGTGGGTCGTGGAGGTGACTAATGACATTGTCAGAGTTGGGAATTCTCGAACTCTCAGATATAATACTTTATTATCATTTTTGATCTATCTTCTCATGAACGACGCGGGCGAGATTTAACAAGTTCGCGACCATTGCGACCCACTCCAGAAACAATGACACTGACACCATATATCTCTCCAAACGTGTTTCTGCATATCCCGCCATCTCTGAGTCGAAAGCGAAGAAGAACAAGAAAGAGCCAAGCTGGACCGGTCAGCCTTGACGCAGAATCGGAGGGTCTTGACCATAGCACTGGCACTGGCTCCCAGACCAGCTCTATCTCTAACTCCACCTCTACACCTATTGTTTCTACATCTTCTACAGCTGATCCGAATGGATTCAAGTCCGGAAGCGAGCGCACGACTCGGCCTATCCGGTCAAATCAGTCCAAAGATGGCCGGCCACCAAGGCAGCGACGGCAGCGTCTACAGGTGACGCTTGTGTTCTTCATCACGGGAAATCCGGGGTTGGTTTCATATTATCATCCGTTTCTATCATTGCTGGTCGAGAACTTGGGGCAGAGGAATGGGGATGCGGATGCGGATCGGATTAAGGCCAGGGGTGATTTCGTGGGTCGTGAACATGGTACGGGCCGTCGTCAGGGCCGGGATAACGAGCAGCACTTGAGTCTGAAGCAGAGCGGTGAAGAACAGCAGCGAAGCCAGAAGAGAAAAGAGACAGATGATGGAAAACAGTCTTCAGATTATGGTTGTGATACGGACCATGGTTTTGATGATCTTGATGATGATCATATCGTCGTAGTCGCGGGCTTCAGTCTCGGTGGGTTCGACGTCGATGTCAATATCGATGCCGATGCAGGTGTCCAGGACAACGTTAAGGGTAGTCCTTGGACTAAGCAGAAAAAAGGACCGATGACAGGCAGAAGTGGTGTGGAAAAGAGTGAGAATGACAGATCTGAGAACAATGGACGCTGGGGAGCTGAAGGCATGACAAGAGGGGGTTTGGGCACGGTTAGAGACGACTTTCAAGCACATGACCGAACTGACGAAGTTGGAGGGAATATGACTGACGCAGATGAGAGTGAGGATGACCATGAGGATGAGGATGAGGATACGCAGATCAGGAATCTACTGTATCCTCCTCTGCCTCGTCAGTCGGGGAACGGCGATAGACTAGCGGACGACAGGGGAAGCGATGACAACGACAACAGCGATATAGACGACGACGACAAAAACAAGCTCTACTCGCTCCGTGAGCAGATTGAACTGAGTTATGCCCGGGTTGAAAGGTTGGTCGATAAGTTGCGAGAGGAATATCTCGGGTTGTCATCGTCGACTTCGAATTCGGAATGTCGTGGCAATGAGAATAAGGAAGAAAAGCGAGGGGGAGACGTCGACACAGAAGAACATGGACAAGGACATGAACATGAACATGGACAAGAACATGGACAAGAACATGGACAAGAACATGGACAAGAACATGGACAAGAACATGGACAAGAACATGGACAAGAACATGGACA
>NW_006912895.1:3101323-3152388 GCF_000585585.1 Capronia coronata CBS 617.96 | reverse complement strand
ACAAGAACATGGACAAGAACATGGACAAGAACATGGACAAGAACATGGACAAGAACATGGACAAGAACATGGACAAGAACATGGACAAGAACATGAACATGGAGACAGCCAGCCTCCAACGGAACCTATCAAGGTCATCTTCATCGGACATAGTGTTGGAGCATATATCGCGCTGGAGATCATGAGGTTGTGGCACGAACGACACTCCCATTCACATACACATACTCAGTCGGGCGAGACCGAGTCAACGGGGAGAAGTAGAAGCAGAAGCGGAAACGACCTCAGCAAAGACGCGGGTTCGAGCTCGTGTGCAGATTTGTTGTCATCTTCATCTTCATCCTCCTCTTCAGCTCACGTACCGGCAGCGGCAGCAGCAACAACAACACCAATACCAACACCAGCTTCCTCTACATCGACACCTCGAACCCCAGGTCCAGCTCCAGCTCCATCACCTTCAATCCCGACTCGACCTCAATCTCCCAGTGTACCACCTTCATGGACAATCTCAGGAAGTTTCCTCCTCACCCCCACGATCATGGACATCCACCGCTCCACATCCGGCCGATTCGCCACACCGCTACTGACATCGCTTTCGCATTCACATTCACTCCCATCACCACTGCCACGCTCGCTCCAGCTCAACCCGCAGTTCCTGCTACTCAGCCTGTCCCAGACACTGCTCCACTCCGTCCTCGTCAACCGACTACCGGCAAAATGGTTATCATGGCTGGTCGCCCGAGTCACGGGGATGAAACCAGGCTCGCACGGATTGGAAGCGACTCTGGCGTTCCTCAGGAGTCCGCGGGGCGTCAAGCAGGCGCTGTACATGGCTGCTGATGAGATGAGGGAGATAAGAGCGGATAAATGGGGAGAAGAGATATGGGGTGTTGGCGTTGCGGAAGCAACAACAACAAAAGCAGAAGCGTCGTCGTCGTCGTCATCTTCGAAACAACCTCCGACCCCTTCAACAGGCGCTTCAATACCACCACCACCAACGACAGAAACAGAATCTAGGTCTATGTCTGATATTCCGAATCATGTTCAAGACTCGGAGAGACATACCCCCCACCCCAAATTCAGACCGATGCTCTATTTCTGGTTCGCGAAATCGGATCACTGGGTCGCAGATATCACGCGGGAAGAGATCCAGAAGACGCGAGGCCGCGGCGTGGTGGAAAGAGATGAGATCGATATTGATGCTTTCAACACAAAGGCCGACATGACACATCTCGCATCTGATGGTCCTCAGGATCCCAAGGATGAGAAGACCATGGTAGTAGAAGAAGAGGCGTCGCTGGTGCGGATATTTGAGACGGATGGGCTGGCGCACGCTTGGTGTTTGGACCAGACTGAATTCGTGGCGCGACGCGTCTCGGGGTGGGTGAGAGAGATACTGGACCGAGACGCTCGTGCGAGTCATTGACCGGCATATATCTTTCTGGTCCATGCTGCCAGTATTTACAACGCTTGAGCTCATGCTCTCACGCCTATCAGCATGGGTACTCCTCTTACTTCCCAGATGAGGGAACTTGGGTTGCGAGATGGCTGGGAACCCTTTAGTCAACCTGGCATCGTGGCAGTATTTGGTTGGGACATAGAACAGGAGGGCCTGAAATGCACTGATACAGCTTTTGATAAGATGTTTATCTTTGAGCGAGCCCTGCTCTCCTGAACAGATCTCCTAATACGTCGGGCTTCTGTAAAGGCGGTCCTTGAGATGAGAAGTTCATAGCGCCTGGAAAATCACCTCCACCATCCAGGTTATGTGTCCTCACACTCCAGCCTGCATCGGACGCTCGTTGCTGGCCGAAAAGCTGTTGAAGATTGACGGGTTGCCCAGGCATGGGTGCGTGGGCTTGCTGGTTGTGCAGGGTCTGTTCAGCCTGTTGCATATGTCCATTCGTATGTTGCGCAACCGCGGCAGACGCAGCAGCCTCAGCGGCTTGTCTACTCGCACCGGCGTGATCGGCGAGGGACTTCATCAATTCGCCGTTTCTTTCCATGGCGTGCTCTGTGGACGACCCCGGGGCGTCATGGAAGATGTAGACGCCATAGATCTTCTGCTCGTGGCCCTCCTTGAAGCTGATTATGACATACTCTCCCGTTATTTCGACACCAGCATTTTCTCCTTCTCTCAACTCGGCCTCAAAATTGTCCAATCCTCTTCTGTTGAGGACAATCGCGCAGTACCGATCCTCCCCGTACGGCCCTGGCACAAGCTCGCATATGAACAATGACCCCTCCACCCCTGTCTTCGTCCATTCTGGCTGTGGAATCGGAGAGAATTCGTAAACAACTGCATACGGAGCAATTGAGAGGATGGAGGATATTGCAGGATTGATACGTTTGAGCACGGCCAGGTTGAGCTCTTCGTTGGTGCGATTCGGCGGAGGAGCTTTTGTAGGATAGTCTGACTGATAGCCTTGATAGTCCGACTCGTAGTCTGAGTTCTGTACAGCTGTAGCTGACTGGCGAGGAGACATTGGTGTAGTTGTAGAAGGAGGACCGCTCTGCGGTGGTTGCGGTGGTTGCGGTTGTGTTGTGGAGGATATGGGAGGGTAGCGTGGAAAGTCGACAGACTGTTGACGTCTCGAGGTGCCAGACCGTCGATAAGACATGTCGATCTGACCAGGAAAGGAGGACTGTGGAATGTAGCAACGGTCAATATGAGATGATCTGACCTACCTCGCGGGTAGGCGCCTACTCTTTAGGGCTTTGGAGGCAAAGCGGTGGTTCTTGTATCCTCGTCTGATGCGCAGCTCTCAGAAAAAGACAAGCATTACAGCTATTATCATGGAGATTTTGTGGCACTGCAGACATACAAGATACCAAGCTGATTGACAGACCAGAATACTCTACACATCGTTGTGAACTGGCCATTCACGAGGCTGGCAGACGCTGTCTAGAAAGGGGAAAGCGCGACCCCAGAGTTAGAGGCGGATCCCAGCGACACGTCTCGCCGTCCAACTTGCACTTCAAGTTTACCCCTAATTTTTGGCCCAGCGCAGTCTGTCCGTCAGTCCAACACCATCATCCTCTCGATCCCTCCACGTTCATCATCAACATATCAACGTCGCGTGCTAGATTGAAAATCTCTTGTCTCTCGCTTACCGTGCGCCGTGACTGTTTGGCTCGGCATCGTCTTTCTCAGCGCATTGTTTGATCTTGTTCAGCCGCCAGAATGTCTTCACCAATGAACCCGGTACGCATGCTCTTATTACCATCCCTAAACAGCGTCACAGCAACAGAGTTCACATTCCTCTACACATCCTCACCGAGGAAACCACCGTGATGTTCTCTACTAACAACATGCGCTTGGCGGACGTGAAGATCCGGAGAAAGAAGAATGTCAAGAAGGGGATTCAGTTCTGCCTCATGGTTTGCGGTGCAAGCGGAACTGGTATGTTTTTCACTCTACCAATAGCTGAAGCTCGACTGACCACTGTCAAGGTCGGACCACTTTCGTCAACACTCTCTGCGGTAAAAGAGTCCTCCAGCCCAAAGACGCCGACGACGCAGCCAATGCCCATCTCGAGGAGGGAGTTCGAATCAAGCCCGTGACGGTTGGTAGGTGGAGAAACTATATATCGCATGTTGGATTGTGGTCTGATGACATTTGCAGAGCTCGAGTTGGATGAGGAAGGCACACGTGTTTCGTTGACCATCGTGGACACACCCGGCTTCGGCGACCAGATCGACAATGAAGCATCCTTCGGTGAAATCGTTGGCTACCTCGAGAGACAGTACGATGACATCCTCGCCGAAGAATCCCGCATCAAGCGAAACCCTCGATTCCGCGACAACCGTGTGCATGCATTGCTCTATTTCATCACCCCAACCGGACATGGCCTGCGTGAACTCGACATTGAATTGATGAGACGCCTCTCCCCGCGTGTCAATGTCATTCCAGTCATCGGCAAGGCTGATTCCCTCACCCCTGCTGAACTGGCCGAGTCCAAGAAATTGGTTATGGAGGACATTGAGCATTACAGAATCCCAGTCTACAATTTCCCCTACGACATCGAGGAGGACGATGAGGATACTGTCGAGGAAAATGCCGAGCTACGTGGCCTGATGCCGTTTGCCATTGTCGGTTCTGAAGACGTGCTTGAGATTGATGGACGACGTGTTCGAGCACGACAATACCCATGGGGTATTGTTGAAGTGGACAACCCTCGTCATTCCGATTTCCTGGCCATTCGCAGCGCCCTGTTGCACTCGCACCTTGCGGATCTCAAGGAAATCACACACGACTTCTTGTATGAGAACTACCGTACGGAGAAGTTGAGCAAGAGTGTGGATGGAGGCATCTCGTATGATCATCCCTTTTGTCTAGCTGTGGAAGTGCAAAATTTACTGACGATTGTGTGTACAGGGGCCAAGACTCGTCTATCAATCCCGAAGACCTAGCCACCCAGTCGGTGCGTCTGAAGGAGGAACAACTCCGACGTGAAGAGGAGAAGCTGCGGGAGATCGAAGTCAAGGTTCAGCGAGAAATCAATGAGAAGCGACAGGAGCTGTTGGCACGAGAGAGCCAGCTTCGCGAGATCGAGGCCCGAATGCAGCGTGAACAAAGCCAGGGCGTGGAAGACTTGAACGGCCATGGCCACCAAGATGCATAAAGACGACCCTGCCGGACGTTTCTATTCTTGCGGTCCAATGCAGGCATGGATCATGAGGGCCAGAAGCGACTTGTATTGGCTCGGTGAAGGCAAGGCTGGAATGACCCGGCTTCGCCAGAAGACAGGGCGGTATGAGGCCGGCACGAAAGTCTCCTGGCTCGTTTCTTTTGCTTGAGGATAGTGGACTTGATGCAGTTGCAGTTGCAGTAGAGTAGCAACCTTCTAATCAGCAGAGAATGGACATGAAGAGAGAAGACCTTTTTCCTTCGTTAAGGCTTATACCTTATGTTTTACTTTATGACTACTCGTAATGCTGTGGTTGCGGCCCTCCCTAGTAAGGAATCGTAGTTGAGCCTGGCTGTAGAGGCCGAGCAGTCGACTGACTACCAACCCCTTTCAGAGGTGGCGGAGTTGATTCGTCCGTACCTGGACGGGCCGGCTGACCCTGAGCAGATTTTCTGGTTACACAGCAGGGGATGCTTAAGAACAGGAGGAGGATTCGAGGATGCCCAGTACTAGTGGTGGACGCGGCGTGGGGTACATATTCAGGCCGGATGAGTTTTACTAGTAGTTGTCGGTTCGGCTCATCGGCTGGCCGGTCTGTCTCTGTCTGTCTGCCTGCCTGCCTGTCTGTCTGTCTGTCCCTGTGTAGGTAGGTAAGGTACATAACTAGGGATGGGATGCTGTTCACGTTCGAATTGCTTACCATACTCTCTGAAGGACAACAGAACGACGGCGGAGCAGAGGATATCAGAGAGAAGGCGCAGGCTAGGGCTAGTAGTAGTACGGCAGCTTTTTGCGGAGGAGGGGTTGTTGCGGTCCAGTTCTTGAGTTGTCAGTTACCCTGCAGTCCACTGCAGTACTAGTACTACAACGCATCTAGACATCACAAGCCTTGGATTGATGCACACTGCCAGTGCAAGAGCCGACTGGCCAAGGAAGGAAGGAATTAAATCGCGCAGTGTGACAAGAAACATGCCCCTGGTATCTCTGATCGTGGTCGCTTTCTGTCTCCCCCAAATCAACCGCAGCTGCGGCTCGGGGGCTTTCATACCTGACTCTGACTCGAGAAACCTCGATGTGCCCGCCTTGAAGTAATAGTAAACACGATCGTACCGGTAGACGCCGTGGAGATGTTGCGGACAGGACTACTAGTAGTAGATTCAACTTGATGCTTCGTCACGGTGGGATTGCACCTGCAGAGACTTTGCAGTAGTGGCGGCGAGAGTACCTAAGTAGCAAGACTGCCTTGCCGCACTGGCAGGCGACTGTCGTCAACGGCTGATCGGTGCGGGCAAGAGTGTGGGATTTCTTATGCACCTGCTCTGAACGACCCGGACGTGGACTGCTAGGTACCTTACAAAGGCATTGACTTCATGGTCGAGTGCATCATCAATCAAGCGTGCTCGTCAGTGTCAATCTCGACCTCGACCTCGACTTCATTCCTTACACTCTTCGCTGTTCAATCTCCCGATCCGTCCTCAGTCTGGGTCTCGTGGCCGATTGAACCCCGGCAACAGGTTGTCATGGTATCAATCCCGCGGCTGGGAGTCAACCTTGCAAACCCCAGAATGCAGGTAACGTCCTCTACCGTCACGCCCAGACACAAGGTAGGTAGCTTTTTCGATTGCTGCCATCTTCTGCTATACCCTTTTCCCCTCGACATCCCCTTCCACCTTTCCAGTTGTTGCTGACCAACCAACCTACAGTTTCAATATCTGGCAGGCTCCATCTGAACATCTCGTCTCGTACCAGTGGCAGCAACAAAGTTTCTTGTCAACTGTCAACTGTCGAACCCGTGCCCTCTAGATCTCGATCGGTCTGTTCTAAATTGTCCGGGCACCTCGAACCTTGGTCACATTTCAGCGGCACATGCTTCGATGGTAGATCTGCAATTGGCGAAGTAACAGGCCTACAATATAGTACACCACGTTTCGGTCACTGGCGAAAGAGTAAGTGCAGGGACGGATTCTCGGAAGCGGGAAGACAAGGACAGAGAAGAAAAAAACGAGACGGAAATCGGACGTTAAACATACTCACAACCTTTGACAACCACGAGGCAACGAGGATCGGACGACGACCCTAGCAAACCGCGACGTTGGAGTGATCTTTCCTCTGACCCGCTTTGCATGTCAGTCATCGATACTGACACTCACCTCGATCCCTCTCGCTCATTCGTCGTTGGCGGAACGGACCATTGGGACTATATTATTAGCATCGAACTGGGTCTCTGTGAGATCGTCTCGAGCTCGTGCCCTCCACTCTGCTTGTCTGTCGGGACCACCCCGCCACAGACTGCAAGCGCAGAAAGCATCGCTCATCAGGGTGTGACGCGCGATATCTGCCCGGCTTGCTGGCTTGTCGTTGCGGCTGCAATCTCATCATTAGCCGACCTTCCCCAACCGTTCGTCGTATCTCCAAAAAAGGTTGGATATTCCCACGTCCTATTCTGCTCGTGAACCTTCTTTCCTTCATATGCTCGCTGTCACGCTGGACTGCCCCCAGCTCTCGCTCACTCGGCGTGAGCTGAACATTCTACCATACCGACGGCTGTGGTCCCTTCGGTAGTCCACAGTCATGTCGGTGATGACCAGTCCGCCAACTGCACCGACACGATCCTCCAGTGGGTTTGGGTTCTTGTCCAAAATCAAATCCCACAAGGAAAACAAATACCTCGCACCTCCACGACCTGGGGCGGTCCATCGAGCTGGCAGTTATGGCAGCATCTACAACCAACCTGCCCGGTCCTCTCTCTTTTCGCTGCCTGCACAGGAGGGTTCGGGATTGAGAGCCCGGCGGCTCAGCGCAAGCCCTCTGGATGAGTTCGTGGTGGATGATGTTTGTCCATTGGAAGAAGAGTTTGTCTCGGTTTCCAAATTCGGCCGCCGGAAAGAGATTGGGAAGGGGGCCAGTGCTACTGTGCGGATAATGGTGCGAAAGGTCGATAAGAAGAGTGACCATGCTCGCCAATATGCCGTGAAAGAGTATCGCAAAAAGTCTGCGCGGGAGACGGAAGAAGAATATGTCCGCAAGGTCAAGTCGGAGTACACCATTGCCAAATCACTCAACCATCCCAACATTGTGCAGACAGTACGGCTATGCACACAAAACGGCCGATGGAACCATGTGATGGAATACTGCCAACAAGGCGAGCTTTTCAGTCTGTTGGAACGGAGGTATTTCAAGGCCGAAGACCGGAGCTGTATATTCAAACAGGTGCTGCGAGGCGTCGAGTACTTGCATGACCACGGCATTGCCCATCGAGATATCAAGCTGGAGAATCTTCTCATGACCGACGAGGGGCACGTTAAGATCACGGACTTTGGCGTGTCCGAGGTATTTTGTGGCGATCATCCGGGCATACCAACATCTCGAGGTCTATGTGGACAAGGAATGAGAGAACCACGGAGGTCGGCCGCGGGTGTCTGTGGGTCAAGACCGTATATTTCTCCCGAGGTGCTAGCTCAGGATCGAGAGTATGATCCGACCAAATTGGATGTTTGGAGCTGTGGGATTCTGTTCATGACGATCTTCCTGGTGGGCAATCCATGGCCGAGCGCGACCAAAAGTGAGGCAAATTACTCACTCTTCTCGGCCGGTTGGGAGGCATTCTTGGAGCAATTTGAAGATGCGCCGATTGACGAGAC
This sequence comes from Capronia coronata CBS 617.96, assembly GCF_000585585.1. Taxonomy (NCBI): domain Eukaryota; kingdom Fungi; phylum Ascomycota; class Eurotiomycetes; order Chaetothyriales; family Herpotrichiellaceae; genus Capronia; species Capronia coronata. Next base: position 3,144,119 of record NW_006912895.1, on the reverse strand, counting down.
GACGTATCCGCAGTGTGGACCAATCTTCAACGCCCTGCCGTCGGTGGCGCATCGGCGGTGTGTTCTTAAGATGCTTCATCCGGACCCGGACAAGCGATGCAGCATCAAGGATGCACTTCAGGATCGCTGGGTGAAAGGAATCGACTGCTGCTCACCCGAGGGCATCGGAGCGACGTTGTCGAACGGAATTGATGTGACCAAGAACGGATGTGACAAGGTGGCCGCGAGAATGAAGGTTCAACCCAAACATGATCATTTGCCACCTCCCGTGAAACGACTACCGCAGCATCGATTCGACATGGGCGATGGCACCTCACGTTATGATTGACGATAAGGTGGCAGGCAGCACCTCATTTCGCTGTTCCCACTGCGTCGCATGCGTTTCTTTTTCCTGGGTTCTCTCCTCGCGCATCGCAATTGTCTTTGTCTCTGGTTTGCGTTACGAAGTGCTCGGAAGCGCTAGGGTGTATAGAGACCGTACTATTTGCCTGTATTCAGGTGAGGACGTACAGGGCGGAAGGTACTTGGTAGGGAGGAGTTCTGGTTCCCGATCGATCGAGGATCACTGGCCGGGACACAGGCGAGGCTTCCAAAAACATGGGAGGTAGACTGCTTGTATCATCTTGGGTGTATAAATGTTATTCATGAGTACAGGATTGAGTGGACGAGAACGATACGTCGACAGGCACAAGATAGCTATCGTACAGGCTGCAGGCTGCAGAAACGAGCGCGATGCAACACTGTGAATTTGAGCAGGCAGAGCAGGTAGAGCATGAAGTAAGCGACGGAGGCCAGCGGTCTCATATCAATTGAATGGTCCAAGGTACAATCATCAAGGATTTGGTTTCTGACCGCCTCTGCTTTCAAGTTGCCAGCGAACACGACCACCTGGTATCCTTAGAAGGTGCGGGAATCGGACCGGCTACAACCGCGTGTCATGGATGGGTACAGTGTCAGGGATGGCATCAATCCTGGTACCCATATCTAGGTATCGGGAATCTCGGTGGAAGAACACGATGGAAACCATGGCCATCTCAGTTCCATGAGCATCCTGTTCGGTCTGCATCACCACCGATTGGGACACTTGCATCGCAGGCGAGATTTGGAGTTTAGTATCACACTGCATTCGAAACATGGCACCATATGGAGTGATGATTGGATGGTGGGATGCTGGAGGCCAGTCTAGCATAATGAGATTAGGTACTACGTAGTACTAGTAGTAAGGTACTACTGACTCTGGACACAGTCAACGCGTGGGGAAATGATACGGGACGCTCACTTAGTTATAGGCACCAGCTGAGGCTCTTTAGGCCGTGTCAGCCACCTAGATCGAGGTACCAAATACGTACTAGTACCGCGTAACTCACCGGTTTCATCAGCCACAACTACTGCCTAAGGCAACGATCCAAGCCACCACCGCCACACACTGCAAACTGCAAACTGCAAACTGCGGCTCAGCACAGACTACGCACCGCAACTGCAACCGTGCCACCAGCTGAACCTCATGCCACCAACTCACTTTATTGTTTGTGCCTGTCACTTCCACTCCCGAGAAACAACATCTACCACTAGTATTGAACCCTGTCAAGATCCTTCGAGTTGACCTCATCCCTTACCATCTGCGTCTCGATCGGATCTTGTCCCAGGTTTAAACCAACCACCGCGCCTGAGCAGCATCCCCATTCACCTAGGTCAGGTTGACTACACCTGGATTGCCCCGCATCAATCTCCTGTCGTTGCGGACGATTGATCTTTTCGCTCAGCACCGTTGCTCAATTCTGTTGCTAGCACCTCAGATCAAGCACATAAGGCTGTTTTTGAGATCACAAGCGAACACGAAGATATAGCCAAAAAGTCCTTCCGGATTGCCAGAACAGCGCTAGGCCAATCAAGCCGATCGACATATCTCGTCTCATTATCCCGCTCGGGTTGGCGCAAAGACGACAACACAAGGCTCCAGCCTCACCTAACATTTCATCAAGCCATAAATCAAAGACCTTTTCACTTGGTCTGACCCGTTCCATACAGCTCTCGGATCCCCAAGACATCAATTCAGACGCACTCAATGGCCGAGTCCAACACTTCCGACCCTACCGCTGGACAATCCCCCGACCAACCACGCATGGATGGCAAATTCCTATCGCCCTTCATCCATCGTCGCCCAGACGGCCAGCCCCTGACGGAAGCAGAGGTCGAGGCGGAAGAGGCCCGTCGAAAGGCTGACCGGCAAGCCACGCCAGAACCCAAGAACTTCGCCGTGGCCTTTCCTGAAAACCTACCCACTCCACCATTCCTCCATGTCGAAGGGGTTCCCAACTTTCGCGAATTAGGTGGATACATATGCCAGCCTCCTTCGACAGCAGATGTCTCGCAACAATCACCAACCTACGCTCTCCGTCGCGGACTACTGTTCCGTTGCGCACACCCAACGCATCTAACCCCAAAGGGTGCGGAGTATCTCACCAAAAAGCTTGACATTCACGACATGTACGACCTGCGATCCGCACCAGAAATCAACCGGTTGGCGGCCACCGTAGCCCACAGCGCGAAGGGTGTATATCCCCTCGCAGATCCAAACACGGGCTGCATCGACCACTGCCCCGGCCTAAAACGACATTTCACACCCGTCTACCAGAGCGAAGACTACGGTCCAGTCGCCCTCGCTACAAAACTGGCCTGGTACACGACAGTACATATGCACGACGAGGAAGTAGGCTACGCCTACTCGGAAGGCTTCGTCAAAGCGTACCGCGACATCGCCGTGCACGGCGCCACGCAAGCATATCGTCTCATGTTCCGGCATTTGCTCGAGAATCCATCGCAACCCTTAATCTTCCACTGCACGGCCGGTAAGGACCGCACAGGCGTGTTCGCCGCGCTGGTTCTCAAGCTAATCGGTGTCGACGAGGAGACGATCTGTTGGGAATACGCGCTCACGGAGCCCGGACTGGGAGACTGGCGCAACCAATTCATCGACCGGATGACGCAGACCGGCTTGGGCAGCGGCGGTGGCAGTAATTCCCCGGACCGTCCGGAGAAGATCTACATCGGTAGTGAGAGTAAGGACGGTAAGGACCGACCAGGCATGACGCGCGAAGAGGCCGCCTTGATCTGCGGCTCGCGCGCCGGAAATATACGTGCGTTCTTGAAAACCGTCGTCGATGCCGAATTTGGCGGCGTCGAGAGGTATCTCGTGGAGAAATGCGGGTTCAGTCCCGACGAGGTCCAGAGGCTGCGTGACAACTTAATCGCCGAGGTGCCGGAGGATCAGGTCGTCGTGCCATGTCCGATTGATGGCTGGTCTCCTGAGCATGGTTGTTCGGATTAATTGAACAGACATTTGCGAGACTGCTTCACAAAGCTAGGGCTGAAAGGACGGTGGGGAGGGAGAAAGATCGCTGTGTAGTAATTGCATCCGTCCATTGACAGGCGTTCGAACATGTTCAGTCTATTTTCCTGGCATAGCTGGATAGCCATGGATAGACAACAAGCTAGAATGCATACTGCTTTATCTGGACGAAATGCCGAGTAATCAACTCTTCGAAGATGCCCCTAAGCAAGTAGACGAGAACACCATATGAGTCTACCAATTTGCTCCTTCGTCTTCAGGTTCATCTCTCCACTGCACAAGAACCGTGTGCTATTATAGTAGGAAGGTGAAATCTGGCTTCTGCAGTGGAAGTCCGGGACTCGGAGGCAGACCTGGTTATATAGGCATCAGAGCAATAGTAATAGTAACCAGGAATTGCTTGTTTTGACTTGCTTGGACGCTTCAAAAGCACATTCAAGCGGAAGGAAGTGATACTGATATAGATCATATCAGCTAGCCCTAGGCCTTTCTTTGACCGCAACACCAAAGGGAGATTGGCCGATAATCTCCATCTGGCCTCCTCGGTGTGACTCTCACTCTCACTCTCCTACTCACCTCTTTCTTTCGTGTGACATCCCTTTCCCTCCTTTTGGCGTCCCACGCTCTTGTTTCCTTGGCTTTGCGCGTGCGTTTCTGTGTTTCGTGAGGAAGGGGGCTCACTCCAAGTCCACGAAACCTGAAGATCCCTTTGCGCTTTGACAGAGGTTCAAAAGCTGTTCTCACGATCTGTCTGTGCTGAGTTCGGTGTTCGTTGTCCACAGAACAATCTGTCATTCCTGCTTGCCTGCCTTTGACCGACATATTGCACCTTGTTCAATGTACGTTCGCTCGTCTCCTGTTTCAAGATTCTCGTCTCGTCTCCTCGCCACTGGCAGTCCCAGTCGCAGTTCCAGCCGCAGTGCCGGTTCCAGATCCAGTCCCAGAGCCAGCCCCAGATCCAGATCCCGATCCAGCTCCAGACCCAGACCCAGATCCAGTCCCAGATCCAGCTCCAGCTCCAGAAGCAAGAGCACCGCGTATACCAGGACTTGCAGGCCCCGGTCCTCGAGTCGGACTGGCGCTGGCACTAGCGACGCCCCTCTTATCCTGCTTCTTGATGAGGTTCGCAAAGAACTGCGCCGTGGCCTCGTTACTCTGTCTGCTCGCGGCCGCCGTCGAGGACAATGGCGTGTGTGCTTGTCCATCTGCACCACCACCAGTCTCACTGCCTTGTCGACGCATGGGCGTACTGACTCCCGGCCCTGCACCTGCACCTGCACCAATATGTGCAGAAGTACTCGTGGTCGTGTTGGTCGTGGTAGAAGCGGTCAAAGAAGCGATTCTATTGCGTTCATTCTCGCGCTCCCGCAACCGTTTCGTGGCTTCTTCAGCGTCAAAGTCGATCCCGTTGACATTGATCTGGTACGGACCGATGCGTTCCGCCATTGTGGGATTGGCGACTCCTCCAGCGCCTCTGGTGGATGATGATGGATCGTCATTATTACTGTCGACAATGCCACTGGAGCCAGTTCGTGCTCCCACGCCTGGACGCGACTTCCGCTGTTCTTTTTCGTCTTCGGCCTTCAGTTTCTCCAGGGCTTCGTACTGCGTTTGTAGGAATTCTTGCACGGATGGCACGACCACGGTCTCGTCATGCATCCGTGGTTGAAAGGAAGGTCGATAGTCGGCCGGGTTGCGCAGGGACGATTCATAGATATGCACTGCCGATTCCGAGGTCGATTCGGGGCCTGTGCCATTTTGCGATGGTTTGTCTTGATCTTGGTTCGTGGGTGTGGACAAGTCCAATGTCTGCTCAGGCGGGTCTTGGATCTCGACAGACCACGCGTTCGCCACGGCTTCCGGATCGAAGCCGTCTTTCAGGATGCGTATCTTGCCCCAGGAATCCCAGTTCGGCGGTACGAGGATCTTGTCCCTGTCGACGATATTGTGTTTCGCAACTTCTCGCTTCAGAAGCGAGTGGATGCTGAGACTGGTATGGATCAGTGTCCGCACGTTGTTCGGGTCGAATGTGGCCGTGTAGACCAGCGAGGATCCGTGTTTCAGCAGCACACAGCGCAGCCACTGCATCAGGAAATCGAAGTCGTCTTCGCCCCAGCCGTAATCTCGCTCTAGAAGTTCAATCTTTTCCGCCTGGACGCAGACCACAGAGAGCGGGACACCGAGTCCTTCGTCCCATTCTCCCGGTCCTAAGGGTGCCGCTGCGGCCGTAGATATTGATTTCTGTTCAAGTTCAATATTTTGATTTGTGCTGTTGTTATTGTTGTTCGTGTTGTTCGTGTTGCCGCCACCAGGCTGAGCGGATGGAGCATCAGGACCGACTCTCTTCTCTTTCCACGCTGTCATGGTCTCTTCCATCTCTATCTTGGTTTGCTCGTCTAGACTCAAGATCACGGATCGCAGGAGCCGGATCCACTGGCGTAGCTGTCGGGCCCATTTGAACGGCTCTTCCCAGTCCAACAGGATGGTTATCAGCGTGTCCTTGACCGTCTTGGGCGTGAACAGTGGCTTCAACAACGATCCAAAACTCGCACTGGGTTGGGCCAGCATGTATACGTTCAATCGTGCCAGCACGTCTTCTTGGTCCGCGTCGAGGACATCGTAGTAGGTGTAGCCCAGAGCATATCTGTTCGAGATGGGTGTCTTTCCTGATCCCTGCTGTTCTGCTCCTGCTCCTGCTCGGGGCTGTCTTCGTCGATCGTGGGCAGCGTATCGAGGACGTAGATTCGGAGGGTTCAATTGTTCGAGAAACTCGCGTTGGGACTCCGGAGTGCCGCCGAGAATGATCAATTGCTTTTCGGTCAGGTCTTTGCCCTTGGAGGCGCTGTTGAGCAGCGGAACCCATATTGCTTGTTTGCCTCCGGAGCCATCTTTGCTTATGGGCCGTCTTTGTGAGATATGTGTTGTGGGACTCGAAGCGGACGGCGATGCTCGGGAGAAGCCCGGATTCGAGAGTGGTTGTGATGCGGTCAACATTGTAACGTTAGAGACGCGCTGAACGGCTCAATAAGGTCGCCTGGTCGGATGAGAGATCATGTCCATGAAATGGAGAGCCTTGCTGAAGGGCAATATAAATCCTGTCGAGCGTGAAGTGACGCGTAAGGTAGAAGTCGGGCTCCTCGCATCTGGCAAGTCTGGCACGTTGAATTGCAGTGTACATCGATTGATGTTTCTCCGCAGGTTAAACGTGGAGATGTTGTCGGAGTTAAAGTTGGAAGGTCAGGGTTTAAGCATAAATTTAAGCATCATCCTTCACATTCTCTCCAGGCATCTACAAATTGTGCCTGACAACTTGAAGTGCCTCGCTCAATTCTACCCACATCAAGACACGCGATGCCATCCAACATACCTTTAACAGAGATGCAACAGGCTTAAGCGCATAAATTCTCCGGCCAGATCACCCAAGCAAGAATCTCTTAGGGCTTATAAAATGAACGCAATCCGCCAAACTCAGCTTTTGAATAAGCGCGAACTCGAGAATGCCACCCCTCCCTCTGCATCATGGCACGCCGACTATCGCGATACCGCCTACATTTATATTGGCGGGCTACATCCAGACCTGACTGAAGGAGACGTGGTAACGATCTTCTCGCAGTTCGGCAACCCTACACATCTCAACCTCATCCGTGACAAAGAAACAGGCAAGAGCAAAGGATTCGGTTTTCTGAAATATGAAGACCAGCGCAGTTGCGATCTTGCCGTGGACAATTTCACCGGCGCCGAAGTGTTGGGGAGGTTATTGAGGGTGGACCATACGAGGTACAAGAAGAGAGACGACGAGGATGAGGACACTCATCGAATCGACCGCTGGGAGCAAGAGGCTGAGCCTGAATCTGGGGCCGAGGTGAACGGTAATGGAAAGAGACACAGCGACGACAGTGACGACGAGGATGGGGAAGAGAGACATCGGAGGAAGAAGAGAAGACATCTACTGAAGGAGGAGCAGGAGTTGGAAGAGATGTTGGCGATCAAGGAAGGCAGGGAAGACGAGGATCCAATGCGAGAATACTTGATCCGGGAGAAACGAGAGGAAGTGGAAAGGGCGCGGGAGCGGGAGAGACATTCGAGGCATAGACACAGGCATCGACGGAGAGAAGACGAGGACGATGATGGTGACAAAAGCGAGGGGCGGGAAGAGCGACGACACAGGCATCGGCATCGGCACGAACGTGATGAGCGGCACGACGACCGCGACGAGCGGAAACCAAGGCCGACAAGAGATGGTCCAGACGACGATGACGACGAGAGAAGGCACAGAAGGCACGCAGACAAGGACTCTTATGAGGTTCAGGACCGTCATCATAGGAGCCGTCGAGACGACAGTAGGGAAAAGAAATCGTCGCGAGATCACCGTTCGAGGTATGATGATGATTGAGACCGACGTGTATATATAGTATCCAAAGTGCTTTCCTGGTTGGGTTTTGTCAATTGATCCTACACACAAGCCTGCAGCGATGTTCATCGAATCGACGACGACTAGGTTCAATCCTGACCATCTCGCTCTCTGAGCAGCTGAATGCCTTTGTCCCTCAGCTTGAATTTCTCTGCGCAAACCACAGTCAGTACTACTACTGGTCAACCCGAACAAACCGCAGACTGCTGAGGAACTGTGTCGAGCAGCGAGACCAAAGGAACATTTCAGGGGCGACTCACGGATCTTTCCGCTTGCTGTCTTCGGGTATTCATCCACAAAGAAAACGTACTTCGGCACAAGATGATGGCTCATGCGTTGCTTGACCCAGTCTCTCACCTCTTCAGTGGTTATAGGCGTCTGCCCCTGTGGTAGGTGGTGTCGGCGAACAATAAATGCAGCCACGACTTCACCATATCTCGGGTCGGGAAGCCCGACCACACTGACCTCTGCTATCTTATCGCTCGCAAAGAGACAATTCTCGATCTCGAGAGGATGGATGTTTTCCCCTCCACGGATGATCAGGTCCTTGATGCGACCTGTGATGCTGACATAGCCATCTTCGTCAATGGAAGCTTCATCCCCACTATGCATCCAGACCTTTCCGTCCTCGTCAATCTTTATCACTTCGGCCGTCTTCTCGGGCTGGCCCCAGTATTCCTTCATAACCAGATATCCGTGGACAGCGAGCTCGCCACGTTCGCCTGTACCGAGAATCTTGTCATGATCAAAAGGATCGACAACTTTGGCTTCCACGTGCGGGAGAAGTCGACCGACTGTGTTGATCCGCTTGTCGATTGGATCATCGGTTGTTGTCATTGCAGACACCGGAGATGTCTCCGTCATTCCATAGCAAATGGTCAATTCGGTCAGGTTCAGTGTTTTGTGTAGCCTGCGCATTAGTTCTGCTGGAATTGACGAGCCTGCCGCGATACCCGTGCGCAAGTGTTCGAAGCCTTCGTATGCCACTTTCTCATCGTCAATCAGTTCCAGTTCAGCCAGGAACATGGTCGGCACTCCATAAAGAGCAGTAGCCTTCTCTTCTTGTACGGCCTTCAACGCGGCCATAGGATCAAATGCTTCTGTTGGGAAGACAATGGCTGACCCATGGGTAGCGGTCGCCATGTAGCCGAGAATGCAGCCGAAACAATGAAACAGTGGCGGTGGACAGCAAACGATATCCTCTGAGGTCAGAAGCATCCGGTCGCCTATTTGGTTGCCGTTGTTGAGGATTGACCTATGCGTCAAACATGCAGCTTTGGGCATAGAGGTGGTCCCTGACGTGAATTGGATGTTGACCACCTCGTGGTTCGATAGCGGAGACGTAGGAACAGGAGGCCGATCATCCGTATCCTGCGAGATTGTGGACCATGGCGTAGTCGCGCAAAAGGGAGCCGGGTCAATGCGACCGGCCGAGTTGTCCACGAGAACGATGTTTCTCAGAGAAGGGATTGCTTCCGAGGACAACGTCGAACTCGACAGATCTGGCGCCACAGACTCCAGTATTGGCACATTGGATCTGGGTGGCTTGTACGGAAGGTTTGTTTCTGTCCCAATGACTAGATGCGTGGCAGACAAATGGTTCAAGGCTGAGACAATCTGGGACGCTGTAAAAGCCGGATTGAGCGGCACAAGAATTGCTCCCAGTTTGAACAGAGCGTAGGTGATGGTAGCGAATTCCAAGTTGTTGCCCAATGATACAGATACACGGTCACCCTTCTTGACTCCCAGGCTTTGTAGACCCCTAGCCAGAACATTACTGTCGAGGTCCAATTGGTTGTATGTCAGACGCTTTTTCTGATGTCTGGAGACGACGGCCTGACGGTCGCCGTGCGCAGAGACAACGCGAGCAAAGTTCTCGCCGACTGTTTCTTCGAGGAGAGGAGGAGCAAGAGGCCCTTTTATCTTTGCTATTGTGGAAAACCCGCGCCGTGGCCGCAGAGGGGAAAGGCAGAAGGGCCATAATGCTGACCGCGCTCGACGAACCGGCCGCATGTTGTAATCCGCATACTCGAGGTGAAGGGTCCGGGTCTATCGCAGAGAAGGCAAGGTGCTCAACGCGTCTGTTGGTCGGTTGCGAGAATGTCAACCATTCTGACCAGGGCGTCCATCGTGAGGATCTGCAGCTGAGGAGCAGGAAACACAGTGACTGCGAGAAGGCCATCTGGGTGGGAAAGCATCCCCAAGCGGAAGAGCGGACGAAAGCCGCCCTCGGTTGGCACAGAGGTACGCATGAACATCGTGAGGGGACATGTTGGCGGGAGGCCTATGTACCTAAGGTAGGTGGTACCTTAAGGAGGTAGGGATGGAGTGTGGGGGATGTGACTTGAGCTCCCTAGCTCTTTTGCGGGGTAACGTGGGTTGAGAGTCTGTACCCCAGACTGGGGAATTTCTGCAGAAGGTGCAAGCGCAACACCAGGTGCAAGCGAAGGTCTTTCGGGTAGCAGACGGTGTCGAACAACAGAAACAGACTCTGCGTTCGCAGCGAATTGTAGCCTGAATTAACATGGTCACCCCGGCAAAGCCAGTTGATGGTCATGCAACACCACCGCGGGGAAAGCGAGTGCAGTCATCGTCCTGGCTGTGTACTAGTACCACATATATGGAGGAACATCAACCCTGATGGGCCTCATGGTCCTTTGATGTCCTCCATGAAACTTCAAGCCTGACCGCCCGACCGCCCGACTCTTGCCCTGGGAGCCTCTAGCCTACAGCCTGTTTCTCGCGGATAACCTGGGGCGACCGCCGATATGATTCTCCAAAGAACGGGTCGAGGCGAGCAGATCGCAGCCAACCGAACCCAGGAACAGCGTGAAGCAAGAGCAGCCGCCAACTCCCAACGCCCACTGACCTGCATGTTTTATTTCTTCGCATCTCAGATGAAACACAACATCCAGCCAGCCGACCAAGACCTTGTACGGCGGGGAATGGTGGCGGACAAGCCCACTCACCGACTGGACTCTATGTTGGCGAGAATTGGCATGTATGCTGCTCATTCACCGCTGATCACCAAATTCGAGACTTTTCCTATGGAAATCGGAGACCAGCCCGTCCTTTCAAGACCACAGCCGGAGTCTCTATCTCGAGAGGACGTCCATGACACTGTGCTCCTCGTCAAATTCAAGAACAAGGGCGCTCGAGAATCATGGATAACGACCAAAGAATGGCAAGATTTCATGGAGAAGACAGAAGGCGAGCGAGTCTTTAGACAAATGCCTCATGTCAGATGTGCCAGCAGCGCGAGGGGTCTGATGGACCCAATCGATATGTTGACCGCTTGAAGAGACTGCATTCCATTGACATTCTTGCGCAAGGACAGCGCCGTCTGGACAGAGAACAAAACAAGCTGGACGCGTTGCGGGAAGCCGCAAAGAAGGTGCCTATTGGTAGGTAGACATGGTAGGCAGACAGGAGGACAGACATGCTTGCTGAGACGTCCCAGGACAATCAAAAACAGCCTTGATTGATGCAGACATCGAAGATCATGGACACGGAGAGACTGAGGGCTGCCGGTGATCAGTGTTCGATCCAAGACTTGTCCAACACACGCGATGGTGTGCCAGCAATCATGCCGACAGGAGCATGGTTGCAGGAGCCCGATGTGTCCCTCTCTGCCGTTGTCGAGCAGAGGATCTTCACATAGCTCTGAATCCCTATAGCCAGCCCCGTGGCATCGCAAGGGTTGTGCGGTCCGTCGCCTGCGACTAAAGGCTGGGGCCAGAGATCTAGGAGATCCGTTCAAGTCGACAAAGTTTCAGTAGTCCTGTATTCCAGTTTCACCCTGCAATTCTTCATTCTTGCTTTTCACGGCATCATCTTGATCCTCGACAAATTCGGGTTCCTGCTCGTCGAAATATCTGTCCTGCGCCTCCCGCTCTTCAGTCGCTCGATCGTCATAGTCTGGATTGTTGTCGACAGCACTGTAATCGAAGTCGTCGTCTCCGCCTCGGACGAACCTCCTTTCCATTTCCCACTTCCATCTCGCAAGTCCCTCCTCTTTATCCGCAGGCACTTCGTCCGTATCTTCAGCCAGGATCTCGCCGTCAGGACCTCTCTTATAGGTAAACAAGCTGTTCGGATCAGGATGTCTCAGCGCGTCGAGTTTCGCTTCGCTTCGATAGAGGTCTGCTTCAAGGACGCCGGAGAACCCTTTCTCGCGACCTTCCGCCTCGCGCTCGGCCGGGGTCTGGAAGCGGCGTACGAGACGGTCATATAATAACGGATCTGCACGGCGTAGAATGATCAATACATTGCACATACTCACCGATAGATCATGAGGCTGCCCCTTCGCATGCTACGGAAGACCAGCCTTGCGGCTGACTGGGCCAGGAGACGATTACACCTTACCTGCCAGCTCGAGGTGCGACCCAAAGTATTCCGGGTGAAGTTCAAGGTATCGCTTGCGTCGATTCTTGATTCGAATACGATCTGGGACCTGGGATTCTGGAGCGCATATTGAGGGATCATGATTCTGAAGAGGTACGCCGGTGCCCTCTGCAAAGAGCGGCATGCTGAGACATGCAGATTACATGGAATAGCTGAGGAAAACACTGCGCGGGAGTGTTGGAGAGGATGTTCACCATGGCATGTACCTACACTACTACGTAATATATCGTACATGCGGAGTACTATCTCAACAAGGCTGCCACCCTTCTGGAGGCGAAAAGGTTGGCATGCAGGTACGTAGTGCTCCGCCGGAGGATGGGACTGCTTATTAACCAGGATGAACATCATCGATGGACTTTCGCCGTCATAAAGAGCCAGAGCCTCATCGACTTCGGAAGCGTCAGAACATGGCAGGGTACACTTGCCCATCTGCCCGTATACTTACGGTCGAACGACTCTGATGCAAGGCTCTATCTACATCAATGGCCTGACGCAATAATGCCACTGGTCCGCGACGAGCCCAATTTAGGTACGAGGGCGAAACCCAAGGGCCATGATCACGGTTCATCGCTAAATTTTCTCTCAGGCGGCCAGTTTCACTTCATTTCCATCCAAAATCCAGATGATGCGAAGGACCGCACTGCCAGGCGCCTAGCTCGGTCACATGCTGTGGCTCGTAGCCTCGAGAACAAGCGAAAGCTTCAGCAGAAATCGGGCCTCAATTTCCGGGTAGTATCTCTGAGCGATGACAATGGCCGACATGCGAGTAAGAGACCACGAAGCCAAACTCTTCAAGTGGTCGCGTCACCACGCTCTGTCTCTGCGGATGCGCCTAGCTTGTTTCGAATGCTTGCTGCAGAGTCTCCGAGACTGTTAGCCTTGCTGAGTCAACGTAAGATCTACCTCCAGGAAGGCGCTCAGAGCTACGATGGACCCGGCACAGACTAACATACAATGGTTCAGACCAGGCGCAACAGACCAGGGAGCCGGTCTTCAGCGTTTCAGACGAGCTTGTCCTCCAGAATTTTCGCTCGGTCCTTCGAAAGGGCCTAGATGACCACGCTCTTGTGAGCGCCGTCATGCTCACATTTGCCTTTACCGTCGGTGCTGGCAGCGTCGACATGGAGTACCTAGGGTATCAGAGTGAGGCTCTGAGTTCCCTTCGTCAAAGGATGAGCTCTCCAGATAGAGCGATTTCGGAATCGACCTTAGGCGCCATTCTGCTGCTCGCGGGTATAGAGGTCTGCATCACATTCTCTCTGACGTCTCCAAATTTGGCAGGCCAGCAGCTTCACGAACCTCCTACTGACCCCTGATTCATACTACAGGCTAGACTTGGAATGCCGCATCAAGTCCAACTTCACATGTCTGCAATACAGCAGCTTCTTGACGTCTGTCGAACCAAGGGTGTGTACTTGAGTGACGGTATCAAACGGGCCATCTTCTGGTGAGCGGCACGGCTACGTTTCTGAATGGCTGATTCTCACAATTGTCCACAGGCAAGACCTGAATTCATCCGTCCTGACAGGGTCGAGCCGAGTGGTTGACCACACCACCTTTTCCGAGCTTCACTGGACAAGAGATGCTTGCTCACCTGATTTATTCATCCTCCCATCTGGATTCAAAGCCCAGTCCCATCTACTGGGGGATGAGTTCGTCGAGGTGCTCAAGGATCTCCATGCACTGCAACGCATCCGAGACTCTGCAGATCCATCTAGCCCAAAGGATATGATATCGATGGCACGGATTGATAATCACCAAGCATTCATCCAGTCAAGACTGGTGAGGTTACCAATTCGTTCCCCCATATCCGAAGCCTGCCGTGTGGCGGCATATCTATGCTCGACCATGCTGCGCTGTAAACTGTGGCCAGCTTCAACCATTCCGGTGAGTCAACCGCTTTGCTGATCTCTGTCACATCCCAGTCTCTCGTCGGGCTGCCCTGCTGACTTGAGATTATATAGTCCCATATATCAGCACGACTGCTCTTCAAACTAAAAGAATGCAACGATGATCCTATATGGGACGATCGGCCTGATTTGTTGGCCTGGCTCCTGCACATCGGCGGCGCTTTTGCTCCTACGAAAACCATACGATCAAACTACGTGGCATTGTTGCGCTCGAACCGCAGCACCAGGCTGAGGGACTTGTATACATCGTGGCCAGAGTTGCTTGAGACTCTCAAACGGTTCATTTGGTCCGAAAAGGCTTTCGCGTCACCAGTGAAGGCGTTCTGGGAAGAAAGCTCCTTTTAGCTTGGTACCGCATACCTATGCATGAATGACAAGGAAAACAGTAAGTATTCAATTCTCGCATGACCAATTCTCTGAGCTCGGTGATTCTATATCGCGCATTTGTAATCTGCCATCTGCTGCAGCGGCGACGTGGATCTTGGGATGAGGTATCGGGCGGGTCTTGAGTGCCAAACACGGACATTGATACCTCTAAAAGGTAAAGTGCCGTGTAAAAGCTGCCTAAGAGTTGCCGCTTTCCCTAAACGGGATATATCTATGTTCCGTTTTGGGAGATATCTGGTTTCCCCAACTGGTTAGAACAAGTTTCCAAGGGGACGAAGTATTCATCCGACTCGGACAACTTTGGCCCATCGACGAGATATAAAGTCTTGGATATCTGCTGGCATGCCTCTATTCTTCTCGCAATGCTTCAGAAAAGGCACTCCAAAAGAAAAAGAAACAAGGAAATATCAGCCATGCCTCAATCGCGTCTCTTCCAGCCGCTCAAGATCGGCAATGTGGAAGTCAAGCACCGCATCGGCATGGCGCCTCTCACGCGCATGCGGGCGACCGACGACCGGGTCCCTACAGCACTGATGAAGGAGTACTACAGCCAGCGGGCCGCCGTGCCAGGCACACTGATCATCAGCGAGGGGACCTTCATCTCAGGCAACTGCGGCGGGTTCGCCAATGGGCCAGGACTGTGGCGCGACGACCAAGTAGCGGCGTGGAAAGCCGTCACCGACGAGGTCCACGGCCGGGGCTGCTTTATGTTCTGTCAACTGTTCGCGATGGGCCGCGCCGCGGACGCGGAAACCGCACGGAAGGAGGGCGTCGACGTCGTGGCCCCCAGTACGATTGCGATCGACCAGCCAGGCGCCGCGGTGCCACGGGCCATGAGCGTCGACGAGATCGAGCAGACGGTGCGGGATTTCGTGGTGGCGTCCGAGAACGCGATCCGCGCCGGGTTCGACGGCGTCGAGATCCACGGCGCCAACGGCTACCTGCTCGACCAGTTCTTGCAGGACGTCAGCAACCACCGGCACGACGCGTACGGCGGCAGCGTGGAGAACCGGTCTCGTCTGCTCGACGACGTGATCCGGGCGGTCGCCGCCGCCATCGGCCCTGCGCGCGTCGGCCTGCGTCTGAGTCCCTGGAGCACGTTCCAGGATATGAAGATGGATGACCCGATCCCGCAGTTCACCGACGCCATCACCCGCGCCCGCCACGCTGGCATCGCCTACCTTCACCTCATCGAGTCGCGCATCGCCGGTGCCGCGGACTACTACCGCGCCGATGGCCAGGGCCAGGGCCACGAAGAGCGCCTGGATTTCGCCTACGATCTCTGGGACGGTCCCCTCCTTGTCGCTGGCGGGTATACGCCGCAGTCTGCGCGGCGGCTCGTCGACGAGGAGTACCCGGACAAGGACATTGTGGTTGTATTCGGCCGGCATTTCATTGCAAACCCGGACTTCGTCTATAGGGTCAAGGAGGGTCTAGAGCTCAATATGTACGACAGAAACACCTTTTACGTCCGCAACTCCCCGTTGGGCTTATTGGATTACCCGTTCAGCAAGGAGTACCTGGCAGAAGGGCGATAAAAGGTCCAATTGACTTTGTGGGATCTGGAGACATATAGACTAGACACGCGCAAATGATACAGAATTACACTGTTCCTTCTCTCCTTCTTCATTGCCAGGAGAACCCTGAGACCGACCTAGAGCTGGTCGTGCTGGACGTTGAAGAATAAGGCCAATGCACCATATATTAGACGAGACACCATACGAACTAATCAGTGATTGGAAGAAGAGTTGCCTGTAGGCTGTGGCACAGACCGACACATGCCTGAGCATACAATCAAGCTTGCGAATATTGACTACAGGCATCATATCCCTCCAAGGAGGCATCAATCACGGTAAATTCGAGACTCCATCGAACTTCGTAATATAAAATTGTCCTAACAAATATCGAGGTCATCGAATCTTCATGCATCGTGAGTCGTGATTTCAATTGAGACGGTGAACAGTCCCAAGTTCCTGTTGGAAGAGATACACCTGCAAAACTCCGTAGGTATCTCGCCATCTTGCCATCTCAGCGGAATCCTGTGCTTGGGAAAAACCGAGGCCCTCCATATCCATAAGCAAGAATGGCTTGAACATCAATGTTCGCACTGGGACACTGTGCCCATAGTTTGATGAGAATGAATCGACCAGAGCTATGACAAGTTAGTGCCATTGACACAAAAAGATGGTATCCGACAGGGAGCACTTACATCGGAGGGTCAAACTTGATGGTAGTGCTGCAATTGGTCCGGTTGATGAAAAACCGAGCATGTGGCGGTATAACATCAGACCTGCTGGACGAGCTCCCACCAGCTTGGCTGACAAAATGCTTAGAAGTTGGTTCACCAGAGCCCATTGATGTGCTGGGATGCTCCTCCGAACGATCAGGTGGGTTAGGTGCTCCTCCAGTAGGTGTAAAAGACCGCAACTCGATTCTGCTCGGTGTCGAGCGACGGTTATGTAGACCAATCTCGTCATCACGTCCTTCTTGATGACCACGACGTCCGAAAACCTCATCATTATCCCGAATCTGCTGCGCGCGCATGAGATCCAGGAGGCGATTCCGCTGTGCCAGATTGCTTTCGGTTTCGAGAACTTGTCGTCGGTGACGTTCCCGATCATCCAGAGGTTCAGCCTCCGGCTCATATCCCTCAGAGTCGCTTGAGCTGGACCAGAGGCCGTCATTCCGTTCACTCGCCAGATAAACAGGCCGAGGCCGGTCAACATACGCCCTGAGCGAATATTCCTCATCTTGCCACGGCGGAATCGGAGATTGGCTTCGTCTCACGTCCTCTTCGTCAGAGCGATCTGCAACCGAAACGGTGAATCCAGGAACAAGAGAGACGCCCAGGTCATCGTCGTTGTCCTCCTGGCCCTCCGCCTCCTCCTCATTTGCTGGGTTGTTTAGAAACAACGACCGATCAATAGGATCGTGAGCGGCTCTTGCTAACTGGAAGTATTCTTCGGAGAGGCTGACTCCCTCCGCCCGTCCGGGATAATGGCGATACGCTTTGGGAGACCAGCGTATCTCATACCTCGATGTGTTGTCAAGGAGCTTCTCGTCGTCCATAGCAACAAAAACCATGCCTTCTTGGATGGGACAATCGTAACCAGTTGCAGGGGCCTTGACAACTATTTGGGTCAAGCTGAACGGCATACCGCCGACATGTTTGAGGACCAGATTACATCTGTTGTTCTTGGTGCAATAGACAGTATTGTCGTCCCGGAGGACATTCTGGGGATAGGAATTGACGGGGACATGCGGGTCAGAGTACTCTCCACCATCACAACTGGCAACTTCCATTCGAAGTTGACCGGGTATCACTTGTCCCAAATGTCCATAGCTGAAGGTTTGATTGTTCTCCTCGTAAGAACCATCGTCTAACTTTCGCCGCTTCGGCCTCAAGCGATCGCCTCGACTGGTCTGGGCTGGAGACGCAGGTGAGAGTTCCGATGGCGAGACGAATGTATCCGAGGTAGCTGCTCTGCCGCTTTGCCCGATTCTTTCTCTCTGATATCGTTGCAGCCGTTCGCTCGGTCGGACAGCTCTTCTTCGGGCCCGGACAAGGCTGGCAGAAGTAGCAGACTGAGGAGGACTCTCCGATACGGAGTGTGCATCTCTGTCTTGGATGTGTGTCTCGGGATCACCTCTTCTCCGTCTTTCACGGGCAGCTAATCGGTCGGCTGCCATCTGATCCATCTCTCGATCAATTGCCTCGAATGCCCGTCGTTGGTCGGCGCCTAGATGGCGCTCGGAACTGAGAAGGTTTCTGAGATTTTGCAGCCGTGCTGAGATATTGGGCCACCGATAGCGGTCAGGAGAATCGGTCTGGTAGGCATTCACATTAGCAATGCCCGTACTAGTATCACAGTAAATGAACAGGCGGGAGATGGCAGCGGAGTAGCGATGAAACGCACCATGGTTGGACAAAGAATAAAGGTGTGGTCCCAGCACGATTGCGGGCGGTCCTCTTGGAATGGACAGCATGCAAGACGGCGATATTTCGATGCAGAGAGGAGACGGCTGCAGACAGTCCAGCATATGTTGGTTGTTGACGGATGTTATACGATCTTGTTGAAGTTCCTTAATGAAAGAGTGGGAGTCAGCGATCACCAGTCAGAACGATGGACTATGCATTACGAAGTAGTACGTACATGACATCCACCCCGCGGTGGTGCGGTGTACAGAGTATGGTCCACATCCTCAATCGTGCGTGACAGAGGTGATGGGCACGCCCGGAGAATTGTGAACTGGTCCAGTTGCCGCCCGTTTCGAGCCCAGACCACTTTTGTTTCAGTTAAAGCCGCCCGCTAGATATTGCCTAAAGTGCTAGTGAGGGTGGCTAATGGGCTGGGGACTAGGGTGGCTTGTCTAAAGAAACGACCCGGACGCCCCTAGCAAGACACACTGCAGTAGTAGAGCCTTAGGAGCCCCTGCAGGATCGACCGCCCGCTGAGGTTGTGTCAAAAGTAGAGCCAGATCAAACACTTTGCGACAAATGCGCAAACAGCAAACATTCTCTCCAGTCTCTCTCTCGGCTCACATCTGGCAATATTTACATGACTGGCTGCGCCATTGCCAACTTTTTCCTACCTCCAAAGACACTCTCTGATCAGTCACCTCCACCTCAAGAAACCTTCTCCCTGCGTCATCGAACAACGCTTCTTCCTCGATCGCATGCACGATGAACGGTGACAACCGCTTACCTGAGGATCCTCTCACCACAGATGCCAACGCAGTTCCTCAATCTGCACTTCCTGAACCCAATACCTCAGCCTTCATACCTCTCATGCCAGGCGCTGGCGACCTCAACGGCTTTATTCCAACGATGGACGCGAGTTTCGGCAACATGGCACTTCCTCTCAACGGCGTCCAGCCTGGAATGCTTCCGACTGCGCAGACAGGAACCATATCCGCCGATGAGATAGCCCTATACGACAGACAAATCCGACTGTGGGGAATGCAGGTTCAACAAAGATTGCGTCAAGCGAACGTTCTCCTCATAGGAATGAGAGGTCTCGGCAACGAAATCGCAAAGAATCTTGTTCTGGCGGGCATTGGGACGTTGACAATCCTGGATCATGGACTGGTGACGGAAGAAGACCTGGGAGCTCAGTTTCTCATCACATCCGCTCATATCGGTCAAAATCGGGCAGAGGCGGCTCTACCAGAACTGCAGAAACTCAATCCTCGAGTTGAACTCTACACAGAC
This sequence comes from Capronia coronata CBS 617.96, assembly GCF_000585585.1. Classification (NCBI taxonomy): domain Eukaryota; kingdom Fungi; phylum Ascomycota; class Eurotiomycetes; order Chaetothyriales; family Herpotrichiellaceae; genus Capronia; species Capronia coronata. The sequence continues at coordinate 3,124,446 of NW_006912895.1, read as the reverse complement.
CCAGACGACATCAAGGAGAAATTGCCAGAGTATTTCCACTCATTCGACATCACAATTGCAACGGGGTTGACGATGGACGTACTATGCAACATCAACATGGCATGTCGAGGCTATGGTCGGAAATTCTATGCCGCAGATACCCATGGCATGTACGGGTTCATCTTCGCAGACCTTTGTGTCCATGACTTTATGGTTGAGAAGCCACGCAGCAACAAGCCTACAAAGATTGGCGACATGGAGACACCCACGAGATGTGTGATTGCCGTTGACTCGAAGAAAGAGGGCGATACCATAACCGACATTGTCACATATCAGGAGACGTACACACCTTTGCAGTTGGCCAACCTGTCACCTCTGCCTGCAAGATCAAGAAACACTCGCCGAAGCAAGATGCGAGTGACGCCTCTTCTCTCCTGCCTACGAGCATTGTTTGATTTCCAGAGCCAGAGTGGTGGTCATCTCCCAGTCATCCAGAGACCAGCCGACCTGGCCATGTTCACAAGACTTTCAAATCAAAAGCATCTTGAACTCGAGCTGCTTCCAGAGACTTTGAGAGCAGATTTCCTGCGAAGCTTCCTTCAGAATCTCGGAGCCGAACTCAGCCCAGTGGTGGCGTTTCTAGGAGGATATTTGGCACAAGACGTGATCAATGTTCTTGGCCAGAAAGAAGCGCCTCTTCAGAATTTTCTCTTGTTCGACGGCGACGACTTCACTGCAGCTCAATACAGCCTGCATGCCATTAATGATGACGCTATGGCAATGATGAATACGAATGGGGCTCCGATTCTGCCTGGACCGGTGTTGGTCGATGGCGCAGTGGCCGTCGACTGAATGCAAAGGATGTCGAGCTGAACTCTTGCTATTGAGGAGTATTTTCCAGAGTGTAGGAGGTACACTCGGTCTGCTCAGCGCAGACAGCACTGCTTACTACTACCTACTACTAGTAGTACCTGACAGTGGCATCCTTGCGACCAGATTGAGGTTGAAATCGGCCAATCACCATCGTGCTTGGCATCCGGAATTTTAACAATCCATCAGGTACAAAGAACTTGAACGGCTCAGGAACAGACTTGATTCACAGAGGAAAGATCATCTCAACGTTGGTTGCTGGCGGTATGGACTGAGGAGGATGGTCAGTATGCACGAACAGGGATCTGCTGCCACACTTCATCACTGATGAAAGCCGTTGTGAAAAGCGACGTGCAAACGAACCAAATACTTACCTTCGCTTGCTTGCTTTCGTCCTTCTTGCTCAACGATGCCACCTTCGGCCTTTCCAACCAAACTATCCGATCTCACCTTGAATGACTCCAGCCTCAATCCGTCGTTGTATGCCAGTCTTAGATCGATTCGCAAGTCCACACTGTCGATTACGAACCGTCTCCATTCTGTCTTGCTTGACGCCCGGTTTGCCAAACAAGTATCTGACCACTTCGAGCTGCCCCTTGTCGCCAACGAACGTTGCGGAAGTTGGTATATAGAGCCAGCCGACAAGGTTGGCAGTGCCTACTTCAAGAGCACAGACGGGCATCACGGACAATGGGACTTTTCGCTACGAAGACTTAATCTCCAGCTCCTGCCCATCCTAGGGAAGTACGGTGGTGCAGTGGTGGTGGACTCCACCCGTCGTGGTAAGAATCTGCCCGACGCATTCAGTAAGACGGTTCCCATCTGGGTGGCCGTAATCAACAGAGTACTTTTCCCCGAACTCCCCTCAACACATGCTTTGCAGCATCCCCCTCCACCAGATGACCTAGGTCTGTCTGAGGTATCGCAAATCGAAGCTAGACTAGAAGGATTTGCCCGGTCATTTCTTCGGCTGGGATTGGATGTGGGCAATTTCCGCAATGAGTTGAAGCATCCGATTCGCCTTTCATGGGCCATAAATGGTCGCTTCGACACCGATGATGTGTCCATCGCCGACGAAGCCGAGCGTGATGTCGACAAGTGGAACCACTTGGTTCTCTGCTCTGCGTCCCGTCGGGTTCACGGGGCAGAGGCATCCGAAGGCGGATATATTCAAGGAGCTGGCGACGACAGTGAAGGATGGTCACACGGTCTCACTGCGCAGTTGTTTTGGAAACACCGGAATGAGTTGATGCAGACCCCTGAAGCCGACCTGCCTGATTTCATCGAACAATTGATTGATCTGGAAGAGAACCAATGTGCTCTGGAAAGCCAATCCACGAAGGTTCTCCCAACATCCAACATTCACATTGGAGCTGGGCCCGTCTCTGAGACCCAAGGATTCGATCTCATAATCAACTGTCAAGGCGAACTTCCTCCGTTACCAAAGAGACTCGATTTGAAATGCCGATCTGGCAAATTGGGGAGCAAGGACCTTCGAGACAAGCTTGGAATGGTCAACGAGACCGTCCGAGCACTGCTTCTAGAGGATGAATCTAGCCAGATCCTGGTCACTTGCTCGAGCGGGAAAGACCTCAGCGCTGGCGTTGTGGTGGCTCTGTTGTGTCTGCTCTATGATGATCAAGGTAAGCTTGTGGTCCTTCTCTTGCAGCTCTTGGCTGGCTCCTCTTATACTAATACTTTGTCAAGGTCGTGTGCAAATAAACAGCAAAGCCGCCAGCATGGATAAGGATTTGGTCAAACGCCGACTGGCCTGGATCACTTGTGCCAAAGCGGATGTCAACCCTTCGAGGGCTACACTGCAGGCCGTCAATTCGGTCCTGATGCAGCGACCCGACTGAGGTTTCGTGGAAGGAATCAAACATGGACGCTTGGGCAGGTCGGGGTGCGTGGATTATCGAGCATAGCGTGGGTGATCAGGTACAGGCAGAAAGCCTGACATAAAGACCATATCTCAAAGTACTTCTGTTGTTGGATGCTGGATCAGCGATGTGGATTTCGAGGTGGATTTCTGGCGTCCAGTGGCCTGCGCGCGTCATTGCATCATCGAAAATTGTTCAGCGCGATGTCGACATGTCAACGACCGGCAGAACATTTGTAAGACTAGATTGCAATAGAAGATCAACCACAAGAAATGCAAAGACTGTTTCTTCTGGCTGCACATATTTCTCGTAACCCGACCTCTGCTCCGATCCGGTTTCCACAACAATGCCCTCGTTGTCGCTCTCCGACACCCTGCCACTCCCCAAGTCCTCGGTGCGCATCCCCCGCCTCGGGTTCGGCGTGTACCAGTCCTCGGCCTCAGTCTGCGTGCAGTCATGCCTCACCGCGTTAGAAGTCGGCTACCGACACATCGACACGGCGCAATTCTACGCCAACGAGACGCAAGTGGGCGAAGCGGTCCAGAAGTCGGGGATTCCGCGCTCGGAAATCTTCGTCACCACCAAGATCCTCTCCGCGGGCGGCAGCGTCGAGAAATCGTACCAGAAATGTCTAGACAGCGTGGAAAAGATTGATTCGGGCGGTTACGTGGATTTGTTTCTTATACACAGCCCCAACGCAGGCAGCAAGGCGCGGAAAGAGATGTGGCTGGCTCTAGAGAAGCTGTACGAGGAGGGCAAAGCAAAGAGCATCGGCGTGAGCAATTATGGCGTGGGACATATCGAGGAAATGAAGAGTTATGCAAAGGTGTGGCCGCCGCATGTGAATCAGATCGAGGTATGTGACTGTCCCTGTTTTTTGTCTCTGTGCAGGTTGCACCAGGAGACTTGTTGACTCCCTGTGCTCCGGTTTGACCCTGCGACAAGAAGGTCAGAGAAGGAACAACAGGCTGACCAGGAGATTCTAGCTTCATCCTTGGTGCCAACAACGTACCATCACCTCTTACTGCCAAAAACACGGGATCGTCATCGAAGCGTATTCGCCTCTCGTCCGGAATTACAAGGCCAACGACCCGACTCTAGTTGACCTGGCCAGGAAATACAACAAGTCAACTGCGCAGATCCTGATCCGGTATTGCCTGCAGAAGGACTGGGTGCCATTGCCCAAGAGCGACAATCCAGAGCGGATCACGCAGAATGCGGACGTTTATGGGTTTGACATTGCAGCGGAAGATATGGGCACATTGGACGATCTAGACCAAGGAGACGCAGGAGCCATTGTGCAAGCCGTGAGCAATGAGTGAATCCTGTCCGTTACATCTTAAAAAGCATATTGCGATTATCAGTGAAGATGGTCCTCAGTTGGCATGTCCAGGAGCAGTGATGGCTGAGATCTGACCAGGCTCGGTCGTATGCTGGAGCGCCGAAGAGAGCAAAGGCCAGGACACATGGCGCCTCAATGACCTCGACTCGACAGATGAAGTTCTGCACCGATGAAGCAGTCAAGCTAGCTCAACTGCATATCCAAAGAGTCCTGCAGTGCATAAATCACATATACCTGGACCCCAATCAATCAGATGAGAACGACTATAGCTGTTCTTCTCCTAGCTGTTCTTCTCCTTAAACCAACCCCCCATGAACCGGTCTCCCCGCTGCAACCTATAGATTATCTGCTCGGGATGCAATATGCCGTCAGTAACTTAATCTCGGGCTAGACGGTGACAGCGACCCCGAGAGCAGGGGGTTAGGGAGGGGGAGTTCCCCATTCGCGGCAACTCTCCGCCTATAAGACCCCGTCTATAGACAGTAGTAGACTGCTTAGAGCCCACTAACTTATGTACCTGGTCGCTAGGTACCTACCTGGTATTTTCCCCTCCACTGCACGTCATATGATTCTCCAAATCCCACTATATCCCCCTCCAAATACTAGTCCACACTGGCAGTAGTAGTATTCCATCTCAAAGCCCCGGCGAAGTGAATGGAAGCATCATCCAGCCGAAATTGGAATCTTGCGCCCGCAGACTCGAATCGCCCATTACTACTACTAGTCGACCATTCCTCCTACACCTCCATCCTTCCTCGACAAAACTACCCGGTAGTCAATGCTTCTATCTCGATTCTCCATCAAACCGCGACTACAGCAACTTGCCCGACAACTCTCCGTCTCATCCGCCAGCACACCGAGAACCTACGCAACCATGGTCGACCAGTCGAAATGGAAGTTCAACCACACGATGCTGCGGGTGAAAGACCCCAAGCGATCAATCGAGTACTACAACCTACTGGGGTTGAGCCTGATCAACAAGATCGAGTATCCTGAGAACAAATTCGACCTCTACTTCTTGGGTAAGACACCCTAGCTATCTATCACTCCCCAGTTCTTCCTTGCGAGGTGCGAGCAGTCATTTCCCAATGACCTTAATACTGACGGACACCACACATCTCTAGCTTACGACGGTCCCAACTCCGCATCCCCCGGCTCTCACTGGACGGACCGTGAAGGCGTGCTCGAGCTGACGCACAACTACGGCAGCGAAAGCGACCCGTCGTTCAGCGTCAACAACGGCAACAAAGACCCGCACAAAGGATTCGGCCACATCTGCGTCAGCGTGGACAACATCCAAGCCGCGTGCAAACGCATCGAAGACGCCGGCTACAAGTTCCAGAAGAAGCTGACGGACGGGCGCATGCGCAGCATCGCCTTCGCGCTCGACCCGGACGGCTACTGGGTCGAGATCATCGGGCAGAAGAACGTCGACGAGACCAAAGACATCACCACCACAGACACCTCGGCGTATCGGTTCAACCATAGCATGATCCGCGTCAAGGACCCCGAAAAGAGTCTCAAGTTCTACCAGGACGTGCTGGGCATGACGCTGCTGCGCACGTCGGAGCAGAAGGAGGCCGGATTTACGCTTTATTTCTTGGGCTATCCTGGTGACTTTGAGGTTCCTAAGCCCGAAGATACCCCGAACGGAGTGAATCCTTTGGCCAACAAGGAAGGATTGCTCGAGTTGACGTGGAACTATGGTACCGAGAAGCAGGAGGGCAAGGTGTACCATAACGGCAACGACGAGCCGCAGGGGTTCGGACATATTTGTATCAGTGTCGATGATTTGGACAAGGCGTGTCAATTCATGGAGGACAAGAAGGTCAACTGGAAGAAGAGGCTGACCGATGGCCGCATGAAGAACGTCGCCTTCGTTCTGGACCCGGATGATTACTGGGTGGAAGTCATCCAGAATGAGAAATTGAAGAAGACCAGTGATTGGTAGAAGAAAAGCAATCAATCACAAAAAGGAGAAGAATGTATACCATATTTGATGAGAAGATACCTTGACTAGGGGAGTCCTGCAAGGATTGTTTAGTGTAGATACCCTGTCATGACACTACATCTGTGATATATACTTTCGCTTAGATTCATTGGAGGGCTTTTTTCGGTCGGGTCATGAGACAAGAGACATATCTTGCCTTGCCTTTGCACTAGACAAGTATTTCTCGTTTCACCTGGCCTTCCTTTTTCCCAGACCTGATCTGGCAACAGGTTCATAATGCTTGGGTCATGAACTTCGGGCAACTTCGACCAACGTGGCAATGAAGATCCACATTGGGAGTGCATCACTGGAAGACGTCGCCGCGGAGAAGACGATGTGACAGGACCAAACATGGTCGAAATGGATCCTCTCACTCCGGCATTTCCGCGCCTCGTTGCAGGGATGTGCGTTGTTGGACGATTCTCGTACTCAGCAAGTGCCCCTTGAGGAAATAGGTGTGCGACAGCCTTGGCTATCCGAAGTTTCAATATGTAAGCGTTTTTGGAGTGATATCGAGAAGACACACAACCATCATTCGGATGCTAGATATGGTCAGTGACTGCTCCTCGAGAGTAAGCATGGCTGGGTCGAGTATATTTGAATTGAATGCCTTGAGACGAAGACGCTGTTTGATGGCCAGATTCAATCCAGTGAACCGATAGCATTAACTGCGAAGGAGCAGGAACATTGATTTGGTTAGACGCGGTTCCGCCTCACGATGATGTTTCGTTGGGCGTCGGCCCTTGTGCGGTCAGGAATCCAAAATCGCAACCCAGATGAGCCTGGTTGACTTCTCGCTCGTAAAGACCACGATATCCTCGTACATGCGCTCTCTCTAACCAGGGTTCCCTCCTGCCAGAGGTTGGACCATGGGTTGTCTTCGAAGAGGATATATCTTCCGCCCTCCTTTTCCGTTCGGCAATTCTTTGACTGATTTCGTGATCGTCAAGCTCAAGGGACAGCTTCCTGTTCTCGACGTCGCACACAATCGTGTCTCCTGACTGGACGACACCAAACACAGAGTCCAGATCCGCAGACTCCGGTGAACAGTGCAGTACAATGGTCCCTCCGGCAGTGCCGCTCATCCTCCCGTCACTGATGCGTAACATGTCGGCGACTCCTTGTCTGCCCAGCTTCTGCGGTATAGGGATCAAGCCTGCCTCGGGCATACCTGGATTCCCGACCGGACCTATACTCTTGAGGAGCAGCACCGAGTCGGCGTCTACTTCAAGATCGGGCGAGTCGATACGTTTGGCCATGTCGGCACTGTTCTCAAACACACAAGCTCTTCCGCGGTGCTGGAGCAGGTTGCGGTTCTTCGAAGCTGAAGCTTTCATGACGGCTCCATTAGGACTGAGATTGCCGTATAGTACGACGAGACTGGAGCGGGGGTAGAGCGGATCATCCAGAGGCCGGACGATCTGTTGGGAATATGAGAAGGACTTGAATGATGTGCTGTCGAGCAACTCGCCCAGCGTTTGCCCAGTATAGGTCCTCGCAGAGAGATGAAGGAATGGCTTGAGGGTATGCATCACGGCCAGCATTCCGCCGGCGTTATGGAAGTCGGTCATGTAGTTGTCGCCGCTGGGCTTGAGGTCGACCAGCAGAGGAGTCTTCTTCCCAATCTCATCAAACGTCTTGAGATTAATAGTGCCCGCCACTCCAGGGTGTCTGTTGATGATGGCCATCAAGTGAACCACAGCATTCGTGCTCCCACCGATGGCCTGCAGCACTGTGATGGCATTCAAGAAGCTCTCCCGCGTAAGCAATTCTTGCGGGCGCATGTGCTCCATCCTCAAGACAGCGACGGCATTGCGGCCAGTCTGTTCTGCGACTCTCAGTCGAGCCGAGCTGACTGCAGCCGCCGTCGCCCCAGCCCGCAGGTCAAGCAGCCCCAAGCCAGCGGTCACACAGGCCATAGTTGAAGCCGTGCCCATGACCCCACAAGTGCCGCCTGTCGGGGCCAGCTCCTCGTTCACTGACATGATATCTTCCACATCGACATCTCCCGCGCGGTACCTCGCCCAGTAACTCCTGCAATCCGTGCAAGCGCCCACCCGGACGCCCTCGACAGACCCAGGCATCATTGGGCCCGTGATCAGCGGCAAAGCAGGCTTATTGGCGCTGATGCCACCCATGAGTTGAGCCGGGACGGTCTTGTCGCATCCACCAATCATAACGACCGCGTCGACCGGCTGGGCCTTGATCATCTCCTCCGTGTCCATACTCATCAGGTTCCGGAGGTACATGCTCGTCGGACTGGAAAAGCTCTCGTGCACGCTGATCGTGGGGAAGTCCACGGGTAGCCCGCCTGAAGCGAGAACGCCGCGCTTGACGGCCTCGATCAGTTGCGGCACAGTGGAGTGGCAGGGGTTGAAGGACGAGTAGGTGTTGATGATCCCGATGATGGGCAGCGACAGTGCCGAGTCCGAGTATCCCAGGGCTTTGATGAAGACTTTGCGCAGAAACAGGGAGAAATGGGCGTCGCCATAAGAAGTGAGGCCCGACCGGAGGCCAGATGTTGAAGTGATCGGAGTCGACAGGTCGTAGTCTGAGTGGTGGACATCGTTGGTGTTGTTGTCGTTGGTGGTTTGATCATCATTCTTCTTCCTCTTCTTCTTATTCGAGCCGTCGGCATCGGTGTTGGACGTGTCGTGGGAACTCATGATTTCAGATGGTTAAGTCCAAATACTGTACTCCGTATACGTACTCAAGGACCAGCCTGCGAGCTTGCCTGTCTCGCTGTGTAGTCAAACCACTTGGGAACTGTGTGCTCCGGCCAAATAATGTGGTGCATCCCCAGATCAGTCACGCTCTGCTCGTCTGTTAACTGACCCGTTGTATTTTCCCTCCTCCGCTGTTCGTTCACTGTAGTATGATCTCCGGAACATCGTGGATAACCTGTGGGAAGTTGACAAGCGCCATAGCTACCTGGGCAAACACAGAAACCCTTTCCCTTGGTTGGCATACATTAGGTACCTACAAGGTACACATACCTTAGAGTAGATACTATTGGGGTGTTATTAGTTCTTCATGTGTCAAGACCTCTGGTATTAATAATAGTACTACCACCATAGGCCCGCCTGCTTATGTACCTACCTAGGTACCTAAGGTACTAATCACCCCTGCCAAGACACTAAAACTCAGACAACGAATCCCAGATCAATTCAGCTATATGTGTTGTAAAATTCAACTTTCTCCCAACAATTGCAATACCTGCAATCTACCGCCGGGTGTATGTCTCAACCTGTCCAGTTTACACTCGAATCAGTTCTGACTTCCATCTAGTAGCTCAATCGGTAGAGCGTGTGGCTCTTAGCACCCCCTAGCAACCACAAGGTTGGGGGTTCGACCCCCCCAGTAAGTTACACTGATCAAAACATCGATCTCATCAATTCTAACAATCATCTCAGTTCGGCTCAATTCCAAATGTACCTTGCATTCTTTTTTGTCTTTTTTGGTTTTCGGTTTTTGGAGTTGTACGGGGTCCTGCAATGTACTAGTACCTTATCTTATCTGAAGGGTTAGTGGAAGATGCGTTAGTAAGACAACGGCGCACGGCCGCTTCGGCGACGCCTACAATCAGAATCAAGGCTGCGCAACCAAGGAAATCAACTTGCTTGATGTACTACTCGTAGTAGTACTCATCAGTAACCAGAAACGAAATTCAACACTAAACTCATTTTTTGATAGAGAACATATATGAAGTCAGAGTTATTGTGTCTCGGAATTCAAATGATGCTTTGATATTGTTGGGGTCATGTACAGTGGCCAAAATAAATATCCAATATACTTGCTCCAAACAAACCAAGTGCACCTACAGTCCTGTCTTCCCGTGAATACCTAGTCATTATACCTCTCTCTTCTCTCTTCGTGAGTGCCATTGCTCTCCTCGTAGCCAAGTCAGCTGCTGCAAGTACTACCTTACACTGCATACCAAGGTAGTAAGTAGTATTGCGGTCTCGGAACCTCAAGCCCAACTCCCTCTCCAAGTGGCATCCAGGTTTCCCTCTCCTTCGCCCTTCTTCTTCTTCCGCGCAATGCCTTCACGAACACACTCGACGACATCTTCGACATTGGTCCCCCTCTTGCGCTTCTCCGTCCTCTCTTCTCCCAGCACAGTATCATCCGCAATGAGCTTATATATCTCCGCCACGCCCTCGAAGACCTGACTAGCGGACTGCGACGCCCCGTCATGATGATGGTGATTGCCGCCATCATCGCCCAGAACATCCGGACTGAAAACCCCCTCGAGACTGAAAGTCTCATTGATCTGTCTCATCTCGTCGACCCAGCGATAAGCTTTGGGCGGCATAGACGTCAGCCCGGCGCGCGCAAAGGCCAGGATCGCGGGATAGAACTCTGCCAAATGCTCCTTCAGAGCCGGAAGCACGCCGCAGCTATGAGCGGTCGTGAAAGATAAGATGGACAAGGCGATGGTGCCCTTCGAGAGGGCGGCGAAACACGATTTCAAGGCCGACGCCGGCCCAATGGCGTCGCCGACGATCTTCACATTCAGTAATTCCCGTAGAGACGCATCGAGCAGCTCGGCGATCTCTGGGCCGGAGATCACAATGGACGGACGTTTCCAGGACTTGTCTTCACGCAGCGACGGCGGGCCGCCGATAATGCCGCCGTCGAGGAAATTGATGGAGATGGGAGGCTGCTGCGGCTCGACTTCCGATTCTGTTCTGTGGAACGAGAACGAGCGCGCGATCGAGAGCTGGCTGGTTGGCGACGAGGGAGACGCCGTCGAAGTAGTTGTAGGACTGGTGAAGAGGGAGGCGATGCTGCGCGCCGTGCGCGGACTGATGGCGTTCAAGTCGATGTAGATCAGACTCGGCGCCGCGGTGCCTTTGCTTTCACCGCGTCGTTTGATGGCGGGCGCCGAATGACACGCCTCCAGGGCCCGGCGGGCCGTCGCCACTGCGTCGCGCGGAGGCACGATGCTCAATAGGATGTCGACCTCGGCGACGAGTTCTTCGTCCGAGGCCAGAGCTGTGATCTGCGCAACTTTGATCCGGTCGAGCGTGTGCTGGCTTCACGGTGCAAGGTCTCAGCAAAGAGTGCCATCACCAAGAATCGCAGCGATGGGCTTGGGCTTGGGCTTGGGCTTGGGCTTGGGCTTGTCAGAACGGAATAACTCAAAGGGGGTGCTTGCCTTCGTCCCGTGGCGACCGTGTAGACTGCGTAGTCGTGATGGCGGAGGAGTCGACCAATGCCCATGCCCATATCGCCGATGGAGAGGATGCCCACGCTGGGCTTGCTGGCCGTGGATGACGATGCCATTCTTTCAAATTCTGCTGGTTGAGTGTGATGCGTGTATCCGGCCGAAGAAGAATCACGCAGGATAAAGGTGGAAAAGGGAGAGAAAGAGGGTCTAGGCTTCATCGTGTCGTCGATATAGATGCCATCATGATATTGTTGGTCAGGTGATCACCATCGAGACGCCGCCTGTTTCCGATATAATGATATATTGCACTATCGTAGTCAGGGATGGATAGACCTCACAGGAGGCATCATGGACAGGCTTGCCCTCAGTAAGACTATCGAAGTTTGGAGAACTCACAGCAATCTCATGCTGGACTAGACGTGCTCCTAATAAGCAACATAGGTATTTCGTATATATATATATATGAGAGGGAGAGGATTCCCTACAGTCAGCAGCTGCTCGGCGTGACTTCATATTACTTCTTTCTGGCTATTGGAGTATTGACCATTCTTTCTCCCTCCACCACCGGCTACAAGGTATTGGACATATCAGACGTAAGCAAGAGATATCTCGCCCTTATCGACGTTTCAAGGATCTAGCGCTCGAGGCGCTTGCAATGCTGATTGAAGACTATCTAGCTGTACTGGACGAACATACCCCCTAGAGGGCCTTTTCCTTCCCTTTTCCATTCTCAGCTCTCTGCGCCGTGGACTCGTGGAAATTGTGCAGTCGCTCGCCAATGAGGTAAACTTCGTCACGAATCTTGGCCCTCCAGCTCGCCAGCTGACGTTGCAACCCCATCATCATTAACCAGAGCACTATGAGGCCCAGGACGGCTGGATACGCCATTCGATACAAGCGCATCTGGGCTTCCGGGTCGTCGAGTCCCGTCAACAGAATGACACCCTTTGCATACGCAAGAGGAAGGCCGAGCAGACCGAGGCAAATGATGCTGGTGGGAAGCACAAAGGCGCGACTCGCCAGTCGGATATCGGGTTTGAGGTACCCGTTCCGAGTGATGGCACGCAGGGCGGAAGCTACCTGTGAATCCTCGGCCACCTGGTGTGAGAACAATCTGAGAAGCAGTCGGAGGTAAAGGAGTCCAATCGTCCAGGACTGCAGAATGAAGATGGTGGCAACGGGCTGGGTGGAGACACTGCTTGCTGTAGCTTTCTCTTGACGCATTTCCAAATATGTGAACAGTGGAACGTGTATGTACAGCTCTGTGATCAATGACAGGACAAAAGGCAGGATGACCAGAGTGTACAACCCCAAATATGTCAGCCCCAGACCATACTGTATCGAGGAAAGAATCTGTGGACCGAACCACTGTGGGACCTTGGTTCTGACATTGGTTCGAATGGACCGAGCGTAAGCGGCAGCGTAGCCCAGTATCGCAAAGATGTGAATGCCGATAGTAAAAGCATACAAATCGTTGGGCGGCTTGGTCGATTGGGAAAGCCACTGAGTCACCTTTCGACCAACCAATAGAGGACCAATCGTAAATGCCACTCCTGTCGAGGCGGCGAACAACCACACGAGGACAATGAAGGCTGCAATTCGCGCTCGGAATTTTGGAGGGAGATAGACCCTGGTGAAGCGCTCATCTTTACTGCCATGGATGCCGTATTCCAGATCAGGAAGCCCATCAACACGGTCATTTTGCTCCGTGACTTCTAGGAAGACGTTCCGTTCTTTGGGTATGCGAACAGAGTCGGAGGCAGGTGCTCGAACATAAACGCCGTCCCGCACAGGGTTGGCGTTGCCTTTCCCAAACAACCCCCAGAAGGACCCTTTTGGTGAGCTGTACTTTTCCTCCTCGCGCTGCTCGCCGAAGAGAAAGTCGGTCAATCTCAAGGCTTTCGCACATACCTGGAACCACCACTTGTACATGGCCGAAATCTTTTTGGAGGGTTCGGCCTTTCGTAGAATAAATGGAAGCATAAAGTTGTAGAAAATGATGTCCACTGGGAACGCCAATTTTGGTTCCGCCGTGGCCCATTGAATAGGGAAGATGCCATTCACACCACCCAGGGTCCAAATAACACCACCCAGACATACAATCACCAGGCCGCCGTAGACCAAGGCGGAGAATGCAATTTTCCCCAATTGCGCCGGAATAGGACGCTCAAGAACGTCGCGCACAGGATGAAAGTTGGGATCGTCCGGGTCTCGGATAAAGTACAAAACTCCCGTCCTCATGATTTTCCTGCATATTGACACAAACAGGGCGAAATGAAACATGTAGCAGGTGCCAATGAACCAGTGAATGAAGATGCCAGTAAACGGCGCTCTGATGATGAAGCCAATTCGGCCGGCAACGGTGGCGTTGGAAAACAAAGGCAGGAGCGCCAGGTCGAGAAGGAGTCCGCAATAGAGCGGAAAGACCAACATTTCTATTCCGATAATGACAATCACTTTCATCACGCCTCCGGCTTGGCGAAGACAGTCCGCGATATAGCCTTCGACCCTTTCGTTCTCTTGGAGGCCCAGGAGAACATGAGCAAGTTCCAGGAATACAATGCCAGCAGCTGCGAAAAACGCGTACCCAAGAATGATGGTCAGGATCCGATCCTCAGTACTCCATTCGACCAACGAATAATCCACCTCATCTCCTTTTGCAGAAGAAACGGAGGTCAAGTCTTTGGGTAGGTTCCGCAGCGCAGCCATGCCAAGCGTCCCGAGGCTCGAAATTCTCCCTGGAGCTGATCTGAGAAATTCTCCACATGCTGCAACAATCGAGGGGAAAGTTAGAGACTCCGTGGCCGTCAACTCCTGAACACGGAGAGCCGAGGCGAGAATCCAAGCGAACGTGTTGCTAAATGATGCTTTGAAGGATTTCAAAGCTTGGTAAGATACCATAGAGAAGGTCGGCAGATCCGGTCTCAGATGAAGAGCTGCCCCAGATAACGTTCTTTCCAGGCGTGCGCCGCTCTTTTGGGTGAGATCTAGGGTCAAGCCTTCAAGCAGAGCAGGATTGAGGACGTTGCTGAGGGCCGGGAAGAATGGCATACTCATGGCTTTGATGAGCTTGACAGGTTGGGCAAGGACAAAACCACCCAGTCCCGCCATGAAGAAGATCATGTCAAACACTATGTCCGCCATTTTGGACAGAACGAATAGTGGCGCCTTGACAAGCATACCAAACGGGTTGGACATGACCAGAAGGGCAATCTTACCCCAGATATAGGGACACCAAACACTGGCTGTTAGAGTAACCATGATGAGGAAGAGACTGAAGACGACATTTTGAAACATGCCAAAGATGGGGCCTTCCATGCCGAGCAATTCGAGAACGCCGTCGAGATCTTCGCCGTCCTCGGCACCATTCTGATCGTTGAGATCGACACCCAGGAAAAAGTCTGGTTCCCGAGCTTGTACTTCCTCAAGGGCGGCGCCTCCAGCTTGGATGGCTTCGCGGTTGTGATTTGGTACGAAAGGAGCTTCCGGGAGTACACCTTCCACAACTTCCTCATCATCCTGAACGCGTCCATAGTCTTCAGTTTCGGCGAGAATGGGATCATTGATCGAGTCATCGATATGCCAAAGCCATTGTGATAATCTCCCTAGAATTGTTGGCTCCTCGGGCGGTGGTAGGGTGCCTTGAATACTGCCATTTACAGGGCTTTGGTCCTCGCCCCGTGTCGAAGAGCGTCCTGCTTCACTCGAGTCCGGTGTGGGTACAGCTGGTCCATCCGACTCGGTATCTTCCCCTCTCGTTCTGGGACGGAGTATATCTTGGCCACTTTCATCTATGGCTTCTGCCGCCTCCGCAATCAATAACTTTGTGTTCAGGGTTTCTGCAGCGTGTTCCCAAGATTCTTCGACCTTTGGACTCCCAGAGTCTCCCAGTGGCGCTGAATCGGGAGTATGTAAAAGGCTGTCAGAGGGCGAGTCGCTTCCGAGTCCGGCTAGAGATCTATCCTGGGGTATCAAATTGCCGACTTCACCATTCGGCGCCACCTCAAACCCTCCCTGAACAAGCATAGAATTGCTCAGACTACGTCGTCTGAATGGTATGGAGTCGTGATCATCAGTCAACCCCGCGCTGCTCTCCCCGGGAGTCTCCTCAACACTATGATCTGGAGCGGAGTCATGATTGGTCAACAAGCTCTGTGATCGTACAGGTAGCTCCGGCCGTTGAAACCCGGCCTCGACCACGTTCAAGATATTATCATCAGTGAGAGCTCGCCGTGCCGTCGGTATAGCAATAGGTCGCTGTTCATTCTCCGAAGCGACAAGATTGCCCTCGCCTGCTATCCCCGGAACGTCTTGAGGATTCGGAGGTTGCAGGTTCACAACCGGGCCCGCTTCATTTTGTGCAACGAATGCGGGTTGGGGGATTTCGGCGAGGTCGGCATCAGGTAGATTGGGGATATTTTGTTGATTGATCACCCATTCTCGTATAAGAAAGACAAGAATGAAGGCTGTAACAAGGAGAACGCAAATCAATTGCCCTTCCACGATATCAACGGTTGCATTATTGATCGCAGGAGATGGGGACCAATTTGCCAGGAACTGAACGTCTGATAGAACAGATGGAGGTCGTTCCAACATGAAGAATGGCGACGACGCGTTGGACACGTTGGCTGAGCCAGTATTATGGACCGGAAGAGGCATGACCAGAGAGAAGACAAGTTGCAGAAGCCTGCCGATCAAACCTTGGCTAAACACCACGCGAGCAATATCGGCCAGAGACACTTGCATGGGAGGAAACACCAGCTTCACCCGTTCGAGGTACTCCGGAACCGTGAAGTTGACAGCCGCGATCTCCGGAGACTGTACAGCAGGCCAGGTCGAAGTAGCATTCGCACCGATCTCTGCAGCGGTGTAGACATCCTTCTCATTCAGCCAGCCTCCGTCAGCTAGCCAGAACAGACCTCGCCATGCTTGTCTTATGCACCAAGGAAGACAGCCCAGCCATATGATTGCCACAGCTACATAACGCATCCAGCGAGATATCCCCTTCAGCGAATGACGTACAAGTTGGCGGAGGAAGAGAGGAAAGGGCAATGTGGCTGGCATGGACCGGTCGTAGATCTTGGTGAAGCGAAAGGAGGTCTTGCAAAGCTCGCATTTTTTCTTTTGAGAATGGGACAGCCATTCCATCAAACATTCCTGGTGGACGAATTTGATGCTTCCGCTGCACTTGCAAGGGTAAAATAACGGCTGGTCTGGGGTAGCCTCGCCGCGGCAGATGCGGCAATAGTCCTGGGCTTCATCATGTGCGGCAGCCGCTGCTGCCTCTGCCTTGGCTCTTTCGCGAGCGAGAGCGACAGGGTGTTTCTCGTAAACGTCTAGGGGCATCTTGCCTGATGCTGAGAGACCAGCCACGGAGGGGGTGTTGAGAGATTGTCATTTCGCGAGGGAGGCAGGTTTAGGTCATGTTTGCCGAAATGAGGGAGGCAGCGAGTGTCACGGCAGCCTAGAGAAAAGAGTCACAAGGTACAATGAGAAGATGGTGTAGTGAGGTGAGAGGATGAAGAGTTAGGACAGATGTATCGTTGTCGTTGATATGATAGTATCTTGAAGTGCGTTCGACGCAGTCTCACAACTCTGGACAGTAATTCGCAGGATGGTCACGTGCCGCACCGCAGGATGTCAGTCACATGTCCCTAATACGTTCTTGTGCAGCCACTGCGCCGGTTGAGCATTAATTAATTGTTCACCTGTAAAATAAGAAGAGGCGCAGGCAGCCACATGCGGAGCAACAGCCAGGCAGAAATGCTCCATCACCAGCATTGATATAAGCAGTTGGTTGGCTTCAAAACAACTGGGCCAGCCGGGAACATGTGCTTTCTTACATCATAACCTTTGTGGCCTCTATCGCTAGTATTTTCCCATTGCACCGCATCGTGGATTGTCGTTGTCGATCTACTTTGTACAGTTAGACCTGCGATCGTAGTAGAAGCCCTTAGCCTGGAGGTATGATACAACCAGAATCCTGCTTGCTTATCAGTAGCGGTAGCAGTAGTAGTGATACATACCACCACCATCATCTTGCCCACCTCGCAGTCGGTGGCTTGGTTGTTGCACAGTGAGAGTGACGCAGTGACGCAGTGGCTGCAGCTCCCTGTTCTCTGCTACATCTCGAACGCAACTTTCTGGCGCATGTTGGCCTCGAAACCTGCGACACCTCCACAAACCCTCCCCTGCTCATAGTCCAGCGTACCCGATCTCCTCTTGTCTCTTCAGCACCAATCCTCGTCTGCCTACACAGTAGTAACGCATACATCGTTCTACTCTCAGAACTCCTTTTGCTGCTCTCAATTCATCCAGAACGGCAACTCACGCACATCTCTGCAATAGCAGAGACTTGTTCCCTACAAGTTATCATCACGCAGCCACATCGCTTCCTGGAGGTGGAGAGTTCTTTCACAGCCTCAACACCCGCACGTCGCTGCGATGGCGGTAGTTGAGAATGGAAAGCCCATAGAAAGTGTGAAAGACAGACCCAACGGACATGCCATCGGCCATGTTGCACGGCGCAGTTCGCCTCGTCGTCAGGGCTGGACATTCTGGACTTTCAACAATCTTGCCAGGTAACATGCCCTCAGATCATCGGCACACCATTGCACTGCTAAACAAATCACAGGTTGACCATCTGGTATGCCCTCTTGACCATCGTATTCAGGTGTCCGTCAACGCCCAAGGACCTCACCGATACCTCTCCTCAGATATGCAAATCCTACTTGACCGCAAAAGCCTATGCCCAACCTCATCTACAGCCCTACTATGATGACTACGCAGCACCCTATGTCACAAAGGCCCAACCTTACGCCGACCTGGTCAACAAACGGGTGATTGGACCTGCTTCACTCATTGCCAGGCGTAATTATGAGAAGTACGCTGCTCCACAAATTGATGCTGCAAAGGTCTACTCGCAAGCCCAGTGGGAGAAGTCGGTTGTGCCACAGATCACCATTGCACAAGGGAACGCCGCCAAGTTGTATAATACGAACGTTGCTCCCCATGTGGAAAAAGCAAGGAGTCTGATCGGACCATACTATACCACGACCCGAGATCTAGCCTACAAGATCTATCACGAACATGTCCTTCCTTCTGCGAAGTATGCGAGGCCTCATCTCGAGACTGCCTACAACTCTACCCAGACGTTCGTCGCCGACACCGCATATCCATTGGCGCGACATACGTGGTCTGAGCTGGTCATCTTCGTGGATGGAACTTTGTGGCCATTCCTGAAGGGCTTGTACATTGACAACGTCCGACCTCAGCTCGTCATGATCAACGAGAGAATTGCCAAATACCAGGAGAGCCGAAAATTGAAGGCTGCCATGGACGAAGTTGATGAAACACGGTCGGCATCTGGATCCCCAACAGCCACAACTCCCATTGCAACAGCCGTAATGGATGACGTCTACGCAATGTTCGAGTCCGATGACCTGGCATCCTCGACGGCAACCGGTGCAAAGCCCCAGTCAACAGTCCAGCCGCCTGTGAGACCGCCGCCTGAGATTGCTACCGAAGAAAAGATTTCCGAAGACCTCCAAAACTGGCAAAAGAAATTCGCTGTAGCAGCCGACAAAGGGAGCGACGACCTTCGCGAGAGGGTCGCCTCCATAGTCGGCAGCCTTGTCAAGAGCGATATTGATGGAGTCGGTCGAAGATTGCAAACCGCGTTGGAAAAGACAGTGGAGAACGAGTTGGAGAACGTCAAAGCGAAAACCAAGTCAACCATTGCGTCCCTCCCTGATGATGCGAGTGCCGAGGAGGTCAAGAAGGCGGCGGAGGACATTTTAGCCGCCATCAGAACGTCGGGCGTCGAGATCAAGGAGCGTGCAAAAAATGTGCGCGACTGGGCCCAGAGCTTTGAGACTGCTTTAGTCCAGCGCCTTGCCGCCGCCTCCGCCTCGACTCTGGAAGTCTTGGATGGTATCAAAGATCTTGGCCTTCAAGAGGTGGGCATGCGTTGGGCATGGATGGAGGGCGTCACCTACAAACACTGGGAGAAATTCCATGAGGTCCGAAGGCAACTTGACGAATGGAAGGACGAGGTTCGGAATGTTGCCATGGAGCATCCAGATACACAACAGGCGGTCGCTGCTGCCCGACAAATCTTGGAAGAAGGCATGGCCATGACCGAAGATGCCGCCAAAGAGCTGGTAAGGCTGAAAGGTGTTGCACAATGGAAGCTAAAGGCCCGGGATGCCACGGATGATTTCGAGACACGAAGCGTCCCCGCTGAAGCTGTCTCTGCTGCCTCGAGTCTAGCAGCTGAGCTTCAGGGTGCAACCGCCCAAGGCGTAAGATCGGCGCAATCTGTCTTATCTCAAGCAAGCGAAGCTGTTGGAGGTGCAGCCTCGTCCGTTTCGTCCGCAGTCAAAGGCACCAGTACTGGCAGCTTCGAGTCGGCGTCTTCAAAAGCAAGTGACGTGGGAGCAGCAGCCGCTTCGCAGGCGTCATCTGCTGCAGGAGCTTTGTCATCAGATTCGGTGAAGTCCATGGCGTCCCAACTCGAAACATCAGTGGCGAATGCCTATGAAGCCGCTTCTTCGGCAGCAGCAGGTGTTGGGGCCGGGGCTGCCGGGACCGCCCTTCCTCAGGCAGCATCGTCCGGCTCAAGTTTGGCTGAAGGAGTCCTAGACTCCGCCGCTTCTGCGACGGATCGTGTTGGCAGCTCCGTCTCCTCGTTTGTGGAGAATCTTGCATCACCGTCCACCACGTTGGCATCGTCGATCATCTCTGGAGCAGAAGAAGGAGCCAGCTCTGTGTCGTCCACTGTAAGCTCCGGTGCCAGTCAGGTGTCATCCAAGGTCTTTGCTGGCGCCATGGCGCAGGAGGTCAAAGGCTCCATTCCCATTCTGGATGATGTGTTCGAAGACAATGAAGATTCGACCTTTTCTGAGAAGGTGCAAAACATCATCAACAATGCTGGAGATCGATATGCCGAAGTTACACGAGCGGTCTCCGAAGCAATGTTTGGAGCGACTCCAGGAACCGCGGAGAGCATGACCTCGGTTGCCAGCGAACACTACGCAAGTGCCTTGGCTGCTGCGTCAAGCGTGCTGTACGGGACACCCCAAGGAACAGCAGAAAGCATTGCCAGTGTTGCGTATGATAAGTATGACCAGGCGGTGGCTGCTGCGAGTTCCGCCATCTATGGCACTCCAACTCCAGTGACTGATTCGCTCCTCCAGCAAGCCAGCTCTCTCTACAGTGACGCTGTGAGCCGAGCGGGAGACCATTACAGCGCGGCCAAGTCAGTTGCCTCCCAACAGATTTCTGGGACGCCCAAACCCGTTCACGAACAGATGTTTTCTTCTATTGATTCAGCATATTCGGGTGCGGTGGACGCGGCCAGTACCAGACTTGATTCGGCTCGTAGTGCCGCCTCCAACCAATATTCTTCGCTGAGTAAGGGAGCCTCGAACGCCATTCCGACCACGAATCCTTTGGTTTCCGTGTCTTCGTTGGCTTCTTCGGTTCTGCAGAATTCTTTGGCTGCAGCATCGGAACAATATTCCAAGGCGAAGGTTGCTGTTGGTGCGACCCCAGCTCCCGCTCGTGAGCGGTATCTTCAGGAAGCACGGAAGAATTACTATGCTGCCATCGGTTTAGCTCATGAACAATACGACGACTTCGTCAAGGCTGCGTCTAGCGCGATCTATGGCACGCCCACTCCTGTCTTGAGCAGCATGTCGAGTGTTGCATCGGTTGCGATGTATGGAACCCCGGTTCCAGCATATCAGAGCCTCATTGATGCGGCCACCTCTCAGTACGCTGCTGCTTCCTCTGCAGCCGCAGCCAGTCTCGATGCGTACAAATCGTCAATCAGCTCAGCAGCCACTCCAGGGTACAGTCTATGGGATGACGCAGTGGCAGCGTACTCCAATGCCATCGGATCCGCCGGCTCCTCGCTCTCATCGGCTTCGTATGCTGCAAGCACTGCAATTTACGGCACTCCTGTTCCGTACCACCAGAGTGTGTTGGACCAGGCTTCCTCACGGTACGATGCTGCCACCTCTGCCGCCGCGGCTCAAATGTCAAGCATGCTTGGATCCGCATCTTCGGCATTGGGTAAAAATCAAGATTCGCCGGCACCACGTGTGCTCAACGAGATCTCGTCTCAGTACGATGCTGCCGTGCAGGCGGCCTCTTCCTCGCTCTCTGCTGCTAGCTTTGCTGCAAGTAGCGCTGTTTATGGTACATCAACGGGCACTATCGAGTCCTTGTCGAGTGTCGCCTCGGAAAACTGGGAAGCCTTGGTGTCTAAAGCTAGCGAGCAAATCTATGGTTCACCGAAACCGTTCTACGACGAATGGGCCACCCAGGCAGGCGAGTACTCTGCCCAAGTCACCGACTATGCAAACGACAAGTTTGTCATTGTTCAATCGTTTGTCTCCGAACTCGTCGTGGGGAAAGAGCCCGATTTCACTGAGTCAGTGATGAACAGACTCAGCTCTGCGTACTACGACAGCTACGCTTCGGCATCAAGCCTTGCCAGTGATGCCTACGAATCCGCCTCGTCCGTGGCGTCTTCTGTGTCCTCTGTCGCATCCGACTACTTTACCCCACCGCCTCAAGTCACATCAGTCCTGGACACTGTGAATGAGCAGCTCAGTTCGCTCGTTGATGCAGCCAGCGTCCAGGTCTACGGCACTACGAAGGGGTCCGTTGAACAGGCCACATCTGCAATGGCTGAATCATACTCGTCGGTCAGCGCTGGCATCAGTGAAGCGATCTACGGAACTCCAGTCGGATATACTGAAGCGGTCCAATCTTCGATTGCCGACGTGGCCAAGAGCGCACAAGGTGCTCTTTCCGCTGCTATATACGGCACTTCGACTGGGACGGTAGAGTCTGTCACAAGTGTTGTTGCGGATTCTTACTCATCAGTCTCGTCGGCACTGGCTGATAACTTATCTGCTGCTGCATCTGTGGTTGGAGATGTGCCAGGTGGGGCGGCGAGTATGGCCGAGAGCGTGCGAGCAAAGGTGTCTGAGGCCATCTATGGCCCGGAGCAGAGCGCATTGGAAAGTGCTCAGTCAAGAGTCGCTGAGGCTGTAGAGAGCGCCCGAAGTGCCATCGCCGCTATGGCCAGTGCTGCAGGAGACAGTGGCTCGCAAGTTGCAGATGCGATCAGCAGTTCCGTCGAAGACATGGCGAGTGCAATCAGCAGCTCCGTCAGCAGTGCTACCGATTATGTCAAAGATGAATTGTGAGGAGAGAAGAATGCCCAAGGAGCTTTTGTCCCTACGGAACGAGGGAGTGGCATCACTACGGGATTTTGAAGAATGAAAGTCACAACGAGACCAAATAATGAAATTGTTTCTAGGCGGGCAGCAATTGGGGAGGGAAACGAATTCTTGAGAAGAGCGAAAATGGAGGAGCAGTCCGAGGGAGGAGGCGTGGTCTTGAGAGCGACCAAGTGAGTACACACACCACGCTCACTTCTCTGTTCTGGGGATGGCTGAGAGAACAGTGTTCATGTGAAGGAACGAGAGTGAGATTGAGAATGAGAGATACCCCATGAGCCAGGCAAGGGCGAGTTGGCACCAAGCAGGCCGTGAAGGGGGCAATCAAACTTGCAAACTTGTTGATATCGAAGGGCTAAGAAGGCTGTCGATGACCTGGTATCTGTCCTTGCCTTGGGTCCCTTTTTCCCTTCCTTTCCCTTTCTCATCTCTTTTCCTTGTCTTGTCTCGTTTTGTGTTATGTTGTACATCGTCCCGTCTATTCCTGGCAACAAGCGACTCCAGTGGCTCGAATTGCCACATCAATATCTCATGTACTCTGTACTCTGGACTCAGATAGTCAGTCAGTCATGTATGTACTGTACTCACTGTACTCACTGTACTCACTGTACTCACTGTACTCACTGTACTCACT